>NC_082723.1:54549490-54886930 GCF_030144855.1 Hypanus sabinus
GTCAGGTTTCAGCGTAAGTATAACAGGCTGCAAGCCTACACTAAAACAATTGTGCATTTGTGCTTCTTAAAACAGAGATCAATAGGTTTAAATAAGCATTTGCAGCTTTAGATTTGATGATTAAAAATAGGAAAAGCCTTTTTTTCCCAGCAAAATTGTTGGTAACCAGATTATCATAACTCTAAGGGAATGACAGATTCTAGCTTGTAGATTCCACTGGAGCTTCCAGAAAAAGCTTGGAATATGTACAACAGAGCTCCATAAATCTGGCACTCTTAGGACTTCGATAGTGTTGGACTTGGGGATTAAAAAAAGATACTGGATGTTACTTTTGTCACCATCCAAATACACTTGTATTTTAGCCTTTTATATTATACTGCAGTATAAATCAATTTCCCAGTGAATGCATTGTGTTAAAACAAATCGGGAAATGTACAAGCACTGTGGACCTTGCTCTGGCTACAGACTTGCCATATCCCTCACTTCTGATGTTCCAGTCCTCAACCCTCACTCCTGACTGTACATTCCCTGTCAGGATTCATGGCTCAGGCTGCATGCCTCAGCTCGCATTCTGGACAGGGTAATCTAGATGCTGGATCACCATACAGTCAGATATAAGATCATTAGAGTGTTGCTGTGCTTGTGGAGGTGTCACAAGACAAGGGAAAGGGGGAATTTTACCATATGGGAAGCAACATCTGGGTGGATGGTGCCAGCTCAAGAAAGTAGCTGTGGAAAAAGATTGGATCATTTGGAGTGATTTTCCTTGGAGCAAAGGAGTGGCATTTTCCAGAGTTCAGATTGAAATTCGCTCGAGTTGAGGGAGTCCAGGCAAATAATTGCGGATTAATGAGGCTAATACCAATCAAATAGTTTTTATAAACAATCCAAGAGCCCACACCAAGTATAACTTGCGGTAAGTTGTCGGAGCTGTACTGTTGAGAGCCACTGGGGAAGACCAAGGTATTATTTCTCATAGTTTATTCTAGTTGAAAGTTTGTGTGTGAGGTGAGGGCCATCACCAACAATTTCCCTCTTGGGTCTGGAGGGAAGAGCAATTTCATTAGAAAGGATGTTTCTCTGAAAGGTGCTTGTCTTGTGTTTGGGTTAGCCTTCTCCAGGGCTCCAGTCCTGCCTGGCACGTTCCCCTCACTGCAGCTGCCAGGTCAAAAATGTTGCCTGGCTCTCTCAGACCACTCATTCAGTCTGCTTTCTGCCTGAGTGAGTGAATTAGTTTTGATTTTTAAAGTAACATGCACTTTCATACTTACTAAGATCACAAATTGACACAATTTGCCCCATCATCTTCCCTCTCCTTCACAGTCCAGCGTTACAGTTGTTCTGGCAACTGTGGTAGCCAGGTGTTGTGGGGCCCTGTGAATGAAGGTTGATAATTCCTTAATGTTTGAGATGTCTGACCTCATTCTGTGTAACATCAGTGTAAACAATAAAGAAGCATATCAAACGATCCTTTGCAGTGGTGCCACACACGAGTAGATAATGTGCCATAACATCCAGTTCTTTGAACTGCCATATGCTGTACTTTGAATTTTTTTTTAGAAGGGCTTCTTTCTTGTTGCTTTTTAATTCTGCCTTCATGCAGCTAACTGCTGATTTATGTCTCCCTGAAGCCACAGATGGACACTATCTCCTCACCGGTGCCTATGACAACACAGCAAAGATATGGAGCCACCCTGGGTGGTCACCGCTCAAAACAATGGCTGGCCATGAGGGCAAAGTGATGGGACTGGACATTTCTCCAAATGGGCAGCTGATTGCTACATGTTCTTATGACAGGACCTTTAAACTCTGGACATCTGAATAGACCAAAAGCAGCAGTACTTTGACAACCAACCACCCTAAAGAGGGAGTGTCAGATACAACCAAATTATTGGGAGCTAGTCACCAGGTTTCACAGTAACATGCCTTGTTGTGAGACGAGAGTTGCCATGATCTGCTGGTCATTGACTTTATCACTACCATTTCTAGGCTTACAGGAATTATTTGGCTTTTGGACAGTTACAAAGCTGATAGCTGATGGCAGTTGATGTGTATGAATGGTCCTATTCCACAGTCCTCTGGAAAAGCAGAATCCTGAATGAGAACAAGTGGTGAATGGCGTCTCAATTTCCAAAATAGAATGTTTTGAGTTCTTCACTGGCTTCCCATTTTCTGCTGAATGGTTTGTAGGAAGTGCTGCTGCCAAGCTTTTGGGTTCAAAGCACGAAGGAAACCTTTGAGTTAAGGGCTATTTCTGGAATTGAACTAAAAGTTATTTGCTTGACAATGGAAAGTTGTGCGTTAACCCTGGAATCTGTTACTAATGTGTTAACCACATGGGTAAATGGCCTCTCCTTTGTAGCAGTGCTTTATAATAAATATTATGATAAATAACTGCCTATGTAACTGTTTCCGTGAGATGTGCAATAAATTGATTCCATCTGGTAAATACTGCCAAATAGAGATGCATTAACTATCAAGCACTTGGATTAGATTCTATAACTGATTTATTATTCTACTTGTAATCCTCCCCAAATGTTCACTTAGCCTTCAGTTTGTTACTCATCCCTGCGTAATCTAATTGACTATATATATAAAACTGCTATCCCTCCCATTTAACATATTTCTGTCCAAATTTATAACTTAACATTATATACTTCTGCAAAGCTACTGACTTTAAATTGTACATTCTATGCCCAAGGTTATGAAGGCAGTTTTTTTTAATGTATTAGCTTTTTTTTAATGTATTTAAGCTTATTAGAAACTCATCCATAGAGTACTCAACCATTTATAAACTGTATAAATATGTGAATATATAAGGTCCCAAAGGATCTTGACTAGGTGAGGGTGGAGAGCACGTTTAGAAATTCTAAACCTAAAGTCACTGTTAAAAATAATAACCTTTCCAGCTCTTAGCTTCATCCCACCCCTTCCGGTCTTCTATCATTTCGCATTTCCCCCTCCCCCCACTACTTTCAAATCTCTTACTATCTTTTCTTTCGGTTTGTCCTGACGAAGGGTCTCAGCCCGAAACATCGTCAGCGCTTCTCCCTATAGATGCTGCCTAGCCTGCTGTGTTCCACCAGCATTTTGTGTGTGTTGTTTGAATTTCCAGCACCTGCAGATTTCCTCGTGTTTGCTGTTAAAAATAAGGGGTTGCTCATTTAAGGATGGGACACTATTTTTTGTTTCTCTCAGACGCTTATCAGTCTTTGTAACTCCTCCTTAAAGAGCATTGGAGGCAGGCACTTGATAATATCAGTCGGGAATAGGGAGTTGAGGATAAATCAGATCAATATCCTAGTGACGGAGAAGCAGGTCTGAGGAGCCACTTGGTTACTCTAATTTCTATGTTCATATATTGGATGAAAAGCCAGTCACCAATAAAATAGTGACAAACTTCTCACTTGGTTTACAATATAAGATGCACCTGCATCTTTCTTCAATAAATTATTCTTTGTTTTATCTAATAATACAGCAAGTAGATCTGTTTGGAACGCAGCAGGCCAGGCAGCATCTATAGGGAGAAGCACTGTCGACGTTTCGGGCCGAGACCCTTCATCAGGACTGACCTGGCCTGCTGCGTTCCACCAGCATTTTGTGTGTGTTGCTTGAATTTCCAGCACCTGCAGGTTTCCTCGTGTTTGCTAGTAGATCTGTTTCATGTTTTGTCACTAATACCATAAAGTAGGTTACAAGCTCAACTGTAATCAAGAGGCTCACCTTACCTTAAGCCCATCACCCATATTGGGGCATTGCCAGTGTCCTCTGTCCTGGGCCAGTCTTTCAAGTTGTTGCCAAATATAGTCCATCTTTGAAGATGTTTCTTCCCTAGGATGAGGTCTTAGGAGCTTATGTTAGTATTTCTGCAGCACTGGGTTTTTACAGGATGAGCTTGCTAGCCCCATGTCCAACCTTCCCTGCCTTTCACAGCCGGGTTTGACACCTTCCATGATGGAGTTACCATTGGTATTAGTAATGCAAGTTAATTTTTAAGCGTCATTTGTAAAGGTAAGAATCATGGGGTTAATATGTTCATGTAATTCAACCCTCCCAAGTGAAAATGAAACTTTATGTCAGGTGGGAAGCAGGGGAATTTAGGAATTCCTGTGAAGTACAATCTGAAAATATATTGGTGTACATGGTAGAAACGTGAACTATAAAGCTAACAAAATTCAAGAGAACAGCAAGTATGCAAGGGTAAAGATTTCAACCTTACTGATTTATGTCTAGGTATTCATAATATTGTATATATCCAGATCTTCTCAAATCTTCCAGCAGGTTGCACCTAACCCCACAAAGCTGTTCCAGGTTTAATTCCTGTTAGAGGTTGAAGAACCAAGTCTGAGTTTTTATGCTTGCTCATACGTGATTCTTGCAGGAATGTGTGTCATTACCCATTGAGGGCAGGATTGAATTGGCCATTGGGTCTAACCCTTGCTGCCCTCATTGTCAATATTGCAAGTGCCGAGGTCTTGGAACTGACTAGTATTTATGGTGTTCATGCCGAGATGGAGATCAGTAGCTTTGCAGTTGGTCCTCCACTAGTGAACTGAGGCAAGTGCACATAGAATCTGCATGGCAGCAACACCCAGACATACATCTTCCTACTCCTAGGACAAGGTGCATGAAAGCACCTTTACCTGTCAGTTCCTCTCAAGTCACACTGTCTTAACTTGAACACTTAAAACCTGAGTTAAAACCTTGGAACTCACTATAACACTGTTTTCAGAGAGGGAGTAGCTTTATACTTATAATTTGAATATTTTCAACAGATTTCCCCCTTAGCCTTAAGAAAATAATTCTAAATTTAATTGATCCTCATATTTAAAGATTTTCTGTGCACAAAACTGGGATCATACAGGTAAACAGCATCTGTTCTCCCAAGTTCTTTACATTGTTGCTAAGTATATTGCCAAGCAGTTTATACAAACCTCTGGCTGAGACCAGATCATCGATTTGTGAAGATTTTGTCTATATTTACTGTAGTCATTTACAATGGCAAGGATTCTGTTTTCTCACTGTCTTAACAAGAGGTTTGAAAATATGCAGGTCCAACTCTTCGTGAGTCCCACTCCCCCTCTGAAAATAGAACATTTGTATAATACTGCCTCTCCTTGTTATTTAGGGTCTCTTTCAAACTGCTTATTGCATTTAATACAACATTTGGAGCATCTTAGTGGGTCAGACATGTCGAAACCTGGGTAAAATGTTGCCACCGTCAATTAATTGGATCAAAAGCTGTCTCATCCAATGCCTTTCAAAGCTAATTCTGGCTGGCTGTCGGTGGCTAGTGGTGTTCCACAACGGTTTGTGTTGGGACCGCTTCTTTTCACACATGCACTTATGCCAATGATTTGGATAACAGAATTGATGACTTTCTGGTCATGTTCAGGGACGATATGAAGGTAGGTCGGGAGGGGGAGGGAGCAGGTACTGTTGAGGAAGCAGGGAGACGTCAGAAGGACTTAGATTGGGAGAATGGGCAATGAAGTTCCAGATGGAATATAGCATAGGGAAGCTGTGGTTATGCACTTCAGTAGAAGAAATGAGATGTAGACGATTTTCTAAACAGTGGGAAACTTAAAAGACTAGTGTTGCAAAAGAAATTGGGAAACTCATGCAGGATTCCCTAAAGGTAAACTTACAGGTTGAGTCGGTAAGGAAGACAAATGCATTGTTAGCATTCATCCCAAAAGAACTACATTATAAAAACAAGGATGTAATGCTGAGGCTTTATAAGACATTGGTCATAACTTACAGAGTCTTGTGAGCAGTTTTGTGCCCCTTATCAAACAAAAGATGTGTTGGCATGGAAGAAGATCAGAGATCAGGAGAATGAGTTCAGGAATGGAAGGGTTAATGGTTGAGGAACGTTTGATTGTGCTGGGCCAGTACTCGCTGGAATTTAGAATGAGGGGAGATCTCATTGAAACTTACGAATATTGAAAGAGTGGATGTTGTGAGGGTGTTTCCAATGGTGGGTGAGACCAGAGGGAGCATCCTCAGAATAGAAGGACATCCATTTAGAACCTAGATGAGGAATTTCTTCAGCCAAATGGTAGTGAATCTGTGAATTCATTGCCACACACAGGTATATGAGGATGATAGTTGGTTGACCAGTCATGGTGTCAAAAATTATGGGGAGGAGGCATGTGAAAGGTATTGAGGGATAATAAATCAGCCATGAAGGGATGGCAGAACAGACTCGATGGGCTGAATGGCCAAATTCTTATGGTCTAAAGATTCCTTCATTTACCATCACAATGAGTCTGTTTTCAGTATCTTTAATTAGTTCTACAGATTCAAAATAAAGGGATATTATTAAAGTCTGCATATCAGCACAAAAAAAATGTGAAACACAAGATCCAGATCAAATAGCATTAAATAGATGGACTCTGTCTACAAGATCTTAATAGTCAGTACACAGTCAGCACGTCTGGTTATGTTGTGTGGCCTTTATGAAGCCCTGCAGCCACTTGGATCTCCTTTAAAATTGATCTTGACTATCCCTATTGTATTACACTCCTGCATAATATAAGTAAGAATTGTGGATTTACAGACATTGATTCTTCCACTTTTCAATTGGAAGATTTGGTTTATTTTAGTGAAAATCACTTCAGGAAATTGCCAGCTGACTTACTCTAGCAGGCCAGTGTTCCATCTCAAAGCTCCCTTAGAAGTTATCTGGAGGTATTGGGATATGTCTGCTGTGTTTCCAAAGCTCAGACAATTAGGACAGAGGCTAGTTCCATCAGAAAGATTGTTGGTGTCTTTTGTTGTCAGAAGAACAAGCTGATCCCAAGAAACACTATCCAAAACAAGAAGAGGCAGGCCAGAGTTGCTGTGGGTAATCATGGTTCTTGTTAGAGATGATGAGGGAATTTGTCAGTGATACAAGATCAGTGCATTGAAACAGGCATCAAACTCTTGCAAGAATGATAAATCTTGATGAGTTCCCATCAGCAAGGGAATGTAGGAACCACCTTGAAATCACTTCCTTTGATCCATTATAATGGGTTGTATCTCATTTTCAGTTGCTACACCTCTGTTGCTCTCTTGTCCAATAAGTATCTATAAATCAGTCTAGAAGTTCCAGTGGGGTTCCACAACATATGAAAGTGTTTCTTGATTTCACTCCTAAGTTTCTTGGTTCTACATTTTCAGATTATGCCCCCAGCAGAGGAAATACTTTATCTGTATTTTCTCTATTAAAACAATTTTAAACACATCAGTTGGATCACCTGTTAACTTCTAAACAGGCAGAAATATAAGATGTGACAGTAATAATCCTTCACCCAGAGTTCATTCTGGTGATTCTACACTATGTTCTCTCTGAGGCCTCATATCATTTTTGAGGTTTGAGGTTCCTCACCTTGGTATCCTAGATAAAAGCCAACATACCATTGCCTTTTTGATTTTTTTTCTTCCTGTTGGTTTTCAATGATTTGCATACTTGCATTCTCAAATTTGCAGCAAGTTTTCCAATTTGTACTTTTAGGGTATAAATGAGATGGTTTGGTATTTTCCTACATAACTCACAACTTTATTCATCTAAATCCCTTTGCAATGTTCTGTTCCTACCTTTACAATCTGCAGACATGAATTTCTTTTGAATCCATCTATAATGAAAGGATTAGTTAGGCCTTAGCTTCCAAAACACTCGTCTACTTCTAATTTGCTTCACGTTTATCATCTGAAAATGTAAAAGTGAGCTTCAAGTAGCATGCAGTAAAATATAGTCCATATAACAGGGTCTCTCTGGATTGATGACTATGTAGATAGATTGGATCAACCTGTATTTGACAGGTCCAAAGTTCTCCTTCCCTCAGAGTTATCTCTAGCATTTATTCAATCTTAAATTTTCATTTACATCGTTGGTAATTCAGTTATCTCTCAGATACCTATGGGGATCTCATAGAAATCTACAAAGTTTTACAGAACTGGACAGAGAAGATGTTCATTATTTCTGGTGAGTGCAGAACTGAGGATCACAGACACATGGAATGTTCATTTAGAGATCAGAAGAAACTTCTTCAACCAGATAGATGGTGGACCTCTAGCATTTTCTGTCACAGAAGGCAGTGGAGTTCATGTCATCTATTCAAGAAGGAATTAAGTGTATGTCTTGCTATTAAAGGGATCAAGGCATGTGGGGAGAAGGTAAGAGCAGAGTGTTTAATTGGATGATCAACTAAACATTCGTGTAAAATGACCTACTCTTGCACCCATTTTCTATATTTGTAGTTTCTGTCTCAGTCAAGGAAACCAATTGTTACTTATGGTGGGCTTTAGCAATGGTTCAGATAATGTTTTTTTACTTTGCTTGGTATCACCAAATCAGATAATTGTACAGATATCACATTACTGTTTGGGGAACTTGCCCTGTTCAAATATGCCACTGCAGACCACGAGTTTGGATAATGGTGGCAGTTCAAAGACTTTAGGCCATTGAAGCCACAAAGTAAATATCTTTTCCTATTTTATGATAATAAACATTAGTAACATTCTGGGCTCTGATGTAAGGGGGCATCTTTTCTGTGCGAAATGTGGATGATGAGATTCAGCTGATGCCATCTAATAGGAATATTGCGATAGCAAAATCAACCAGGCACTGATAGATTGACAGTAATATTTAGATGTACAGAAAAAGGCCCTTCAGCCAACTAATTCTGTGCCAACCATCAAGCACCTATTAACATTAATATTTAATTCTCCTCATAGTCCCATCAGCTCCTTCATGATTCCACCATTCATCCCCCCCCCCCCCCCCAGTAGAGAAGGTTAGAGTGGCTAATCAACTCAGCAACCCACACACCATGGGACACGGGAGGAATCCGTCACACTCGAATGAAACCCAAACACTCACAACAAAAATGTGCACTCTCCAACTAGTAATGAAGAGCCAAGGGAAAGTGTTCCTATCAAGGAAAGCAATGATAACCAGCTTTTCAACAGCCCATGTTGCACAGTCCTGGAGGCTTGATAGTAAAACATCAGTTCTATCATCAAAAATATTTGGCAGCTTTATTTAATATCACACCCATTACAAAATGGAATGCTGTTCATCTAAATTCCATTGCATCCACTTATTAGTAGAATCAACTATCTACCTGTTATACTGAACCTTACCTTGAGAAAATTATTCTCAATACTGGCAAAGGACAGTATTGGGGTTGACAGTATGGAACTTTGGGGTTCTAATGAATTCCCTGTCACTCATCCCTCTGTTCCATGGATGTCAGCGGAGAGTAAGAATTTCTGGTTGTATATTGTATACATTTTCTGATATTAAATTACTGTGACCTTTTTCCCCTCAGCAAGATGTGGTGTAGCAGACAGAAAAGTACCGGGAGTCTGTCCCAGACACACAGCTACTGGAAACAGTCTATCAGACACATACCCACTGTTATTACAGACATTGAAAACTACAACACCACTTGCACTGGCAGCTCATTTCACACTCTCACCACCCTCATGTTCCCCTTAAACATTTCACTTTCACCCTTAACCCATGACCTCTAGTTGTAGTCTCACCCAACCTGAGTGGAAAAAGCCTGCTTGCATTTACCTAATCTATACCTCTTACAATTTTGCATATCTCTATCAAATCTCCCCTCAATCTTCTATATTCTAGGGAATAACACTGCATCTTATTCAATCATTCCTTACAACTCAAGTCCTCCAGTCCTGGTCACATCCTTGTAAATTTTTTCCGTACTCTTGCAATCTTGTTTTCATCTTTCCTGTAGGTAGGTGACCCAAACTGCATATGATATTCCAAAATTAGGCTTCACCAATGTCTTATACAACTTCAACACAACATCCCTACCCCTGCAGTCAATACTTTGATCTGTGAAGGGCAACGTTCCAAAAGCTTTCTTCATGGCCCCACCTACTTGTGACACCACTTTCAATGAATTATGGACCTGTATTCCCAGATCCCTTTGTTCTACCACACTCCTCAGTGCCCTACCACTCACTGTGTAAGACCTACCCTGGCAGGTCCTCCCAAAGTGAAATATCTCATATTTTTCTGCATCAAATTACATCTGCCATTTTTCCAGCTGGTCCAGATCCTGCTACAGGCTTTGATCTTCTCCACTGTCCAGTACACCCCCAAACTTGGTGTCATCTGTAAATATGCCGATCCAGTTAACAGGTTATCATCCAGATCGTTGATATAGATGACAAGCAACAAAGGACCCAGCACTGATCCCTGAGGCACTCCACTAGTCACAGGCCTCCAGTGAGAGAGGCAACCATCTACTACCACTCTCTGGTTTCTCCCACAAAGCCAATGTCTAATCCAATTCAACTCATTTTGATTGCCATGAACTGAACTGAACCTTCTTGACCAACCTCCCATGTGGGACCTTGTGAAATGCCTTGCTGAAGACCATGTAGACAACATCCATTGCCTTGCCTTCATCAACATTCCTGGTAACTTCTTTGAAAATGGTTAGATATTAGTTTCCACGCACAATGCCATGTTGACTATCCCTAATCAGTTCCTGTTTATCCAAATGCTCTCATATCCGGTCTCTTAGAATGTCTTATGATAACTTTCCCATTACTGATGTCAGGCTCACTGGCCTATAATTTCCTGCTTTATTCAAAGAGCCTTTTTTAAACAACATTAGCTATCCACCAATCCTCCAGTATCTCACCTCTCTCTCCTAGGGCCCCTGCAATTTCTGCATATCCCTCCCATAGGATCCACGGGAACACCTTGTCAGAACCTGGGGAAGTGTCCACCCAACTTTGCCTCAATACAGCAAACACCTCCTCTGTAATCTGTATAGGGTCCTTGAGCTCACTGCTTCTTTGCACCACTTCTATAGACTTTGTCAAATAAAGTCTTCCACGTCAAATAAACACGAATACAAAAAATCCCTTTAAGATCTCCCCCATCTCTTTTGGCTCCATGCACAGATAACTACTCTGTTCTTCCAGAAGACTTATTCTGTCCTTTGCAATCCCTTTGCTCTAAATATCCCTTGGGATTCTCCTTCACCTTGTCTGTTAGGGCAACCTTATGCCTTCTTTAAGCTCTCCTGATTTATTTCTTAAGTGTTCTCTTGAATTTCTTATACTCCTCAAGTACCCAATTGTTCCTATTTGCCAATACCTAATATGCACCTTTTTTTCCTTAACTAGGGCCTCAATAACTCTCAAAAACCAATGTTCCCTCAACCTGTTATCCTTGCTTTTTAGTCTGACAGGAATATACAAACTCTGTACTCTTGATTTCACTTTTGATGGCCTCCCATTTACCAAAAGCAGCCTGTCCCAATTCATACTTGCTAGATCCTTCCTGATACCATCAAAATTGCCCTTTTTCCAATTTAGAATCGCAACTGGCACACCAGACCTTTCCTTTCACATGATTACCTTGATCACTAGATGCAAAGAGTTTCCCTACACAAACCTCCGTTACCTGCCCTGTCTCATTCCCTAATAAAAGATCATGTATTGCACACTCTCTCTTTGGGACTTCGATGTATTGAGTACATTTCCTGAACATTTGACAGGCTCTATCCCATCTAGTCTTTTTACATTGTGGGAGTCCCAGTTAATTATATGGAAAGTTAACATCACCTATAGCAATCTAATGTTTCTTGCACCACCCTGCGATCTCTACAAATTTGTTCCTCTAAATCCCTAGGACTATCTGATGATCTATAATATAGCCCTATTAACATGGCCAAACATTTCTTATTCCTTAGTTCCACCCATAAAACCTTACTAAACCAGTCTGTCCTGACAGAACATTGCCAAGATATTTTTCTTGACTAATCAAACCACCCCTCCCCCTCTAATCCTTCTCACCAAATCACATCTAATACGATAAACCTGGAATGCTGAGCATCTGCCTTTCTTACAATATTTCTTGCATTGAAATATACACAATTCAGAACATTAGCCCCACCATGTTCAACCTTTTGATTCTGATTTTGTCTGAGCAAACATTCCACTAGGATATTAGACCCTCTCCAGTTTAGGTGCAAACTTTATCTTCTGTACAGGTCCCACCTTCCCTGGGAGGGAACCCAGTGATCCAAATGTCTGAAGCCAACTCTTTAGCCACACGTTAAACTGTATGATCTTCCTATGTCTGGCCTCACTAGCACGTGAGATCAAAACCTTGGAGGCCCTGTCCTTTAACTTAGCACCTAACTCCCCAAACTCACTTTGCAGAACCTCATCCCTCTTCCTACGGATGTCATTGGTACCTATATCAACCACGGCCTCTGGCTGCTCACCCTTCCGCTTAAGAATGCTGAGGACTTGTTCCGAGATCTCCCTGACCCTGGCACCTGGGAGACAACATACCATCCAGGAATCTCATTCCCATCAACAGAAACTCCTTTCTTTTCCCTTAACCAACAAATCCCCTATCATCACAGCTCACCGCTTATCCCCCCTCCCTTCCCTTCTGAGCCACAGAGCCAGTTTCAGTGCTAGAGACCTGACCGCTGTGGCTTTCCTCTGCTGGGTCATCTCCCCCAACAGTATCCAAAGTTGTTGAGGGAGATGGCTATGGGGTTACTCTGCACTGGCTGCGATCACTCCTTCCACTCTCCTCTGACTGGCAGGGACTGAACTGGAGAATCACCTTACTGTACTGGAATCTGACATCAGAATAGCAGATACACAGGAATCAGTGCAGTGACCACTTGCTGTCAGTCATTGTGCAGGAGCTGGGAATCAAGGGTGGCTCAGTGATACAGACTCAGTGACCCAGCAATCCAGGCACGATCGTGACCTCGGGTACTGTCTGTGTGGAGAGTGTAGGTTTTCACTGTGACTGTGTAGGTTCCAGTTTCTTCCCACATCCCAAAGATAAGCTGATAGGTTAATCAGCTACTGTAAATTATTTCTTAAGAGTAAATTAGTAGCAAAAGAATCAAAATGAAGTGATGGATGTATGTGTGTGAGAGAGTACAAAAAGAGAAAATGTTCTGCATGGCTTTCCCTCTGAACGTCAGAACAGACCCATTGGGCTGAATGGCCTCTTTCTCTGCTATAACGAGGAAGTAAGGTATCAGTGACCTTGCCTGGGAGTCTGTGTGCCAGAACTCTCACTTGCCGGGGAAGTATAACATGGTAGTTGTAACATTGCTAAAATGCTGTTTGTGTCCTTTGGAGTTTTGGCTCAAATCCAGGTGGAGACCGGACCACAAGGTTGCTTTCTGGGCAGGGGTCACAAATTAGGAGTTGATACTGAGGGATTTCTGTTTCCTGAATACTAGAGTGAAATCATTAATTGCTGAAATTGCACCAAACATTTCCCGAAGCCAATTTGTTGCCTGAGGCACATCAAATCCAACAATCGTGAGATAAATTCAGGCTCGTGGGTTCCCCAGAAGCTTGTGCTTCCCACCTTCCTCCCTGGTGCCATCCAGAAAAAAAATCTGGCTCGTTGCTCCAGTACGCCACGCGGGGATACTGCTTTGCTGGAGGTGGAGCTGTTGTGTGAGCTTAATGGTAGTATAACAGTTAGCACAGCGCTTTACAGTACAGGCGACTAGAGTTCAATTCCAGTCAGTGCCTTAAGGAGTTTGTACGGTTCAACCCATGACCGCGTGGGTTTCCTCCGGGTGCTCTGGTTTCCACCCACAGTCCAAAGACCTACCGTTTGGTAGGTTAATTGGTCATTGTAATTTGGCCCGTGATTTGGCTAGGGTTAAATTGGGGTTGATGGGCAGTGAGGCCGGAAGGGCTGTACCTCAATAAAATAATTTGAAAGAAGAACAAAATAAAAATAATAGGCATCTGCAGATGCTGAAAATATGAAATAAAAGCATCAGCGGCGACTGGAGCAGACAACATTTTGGATTTGAAACCCTCTGACGCCGCCTGGCCAGTTTTCTGGCACTCTCCCTGTATTTATAGAGGAAGAGCAAGGTGTTTATCTCAGTGTACTTAGCCAACAGTCAATCCTCCATCAATAACTAAACCCGATTGCATATTTCTATTTGTGAGGTCTTCAAATTAATCGTCCCCTTTTCTACATTACATGCTATTACAGACCCAGATCAAGCAGTTCATTGGCTGGAAAGCCCTTGGAGACGGCCCGAGGGTGTGAAAGGTGCCACGTCAGTGCGAGCGCGTCCTCAGCCCAGGTCCCACAGTATTTTCTTGGTCCAGAACAGGGAGATGACAAGAATGATTGTAATCCCAAACATGACGATCATGATGTACATGACGGTTCTGCAGGGTGGGCTCTGGCAGCACTTCCACATGATGTTCTGCGGGAGCCGGTCCTCCAGCGCCGGCGCCGCCTGTGTGCGCAGCGGGAGCCCGTTCTCCCGCTCCACGTCCAGGCTCAGCGTGTAGACGGTGGGCCGGCGCAGCAGGAAGCTGGCTTTCCCGGGCCCCTTGTAGAACAGGCGCCCGTGGTCCAGGTAGACGTGGACCGGCTGCAGCCTCATGCGGCTGAGGATCTCCACGTTGGTTCGAAGGCCCGTCACCAGCTGCCCGGCGCCCAGCGGCGTCAGGTGGCGGCACAGGGGGCAGGACATGCCCGGGTCCATCTCGGGCACCGATGCCAGGCTCATCCGGGCCAGGCACTCCAGGCAGAAGGTGTGCTTGCACTCCAGGATCTTGGGCGTGCGGAAGGCGTTGTCGTAAGGGTTCCAGCAGACGGCACATTCGCACTCAGAGCCGTTCCCCTCCAGCATTGTGGCACACACACACACCACACACGTGTACAGGTATCACATGAAGCTCGCTTCCTTGTCACTCGCGTTCCTGCAGGGGCTTTCCTTCGGCGCCTCAGGGGGCGGTTGACAGGTGGATATATCTGTCACTTACCCGGGGGCTCTTCACTCTCTCTGTCTCTCTCAACAGGAAAACACGAGTGCGTTTCTCACAACGGGATCAAAACCGGGTTACATGCTGCCCGGTTGAAAGCTGAGAACTGCGCTTGGAGGAGTTCGGAAACTCGAGCTCGGCAAGTCCCTTGTCGTTCCTTTGCCCAGCACTCCAGTCGTTCTGGTCGAGTGAAGTTAGCCAGGTATCCTGCACTGACTTTGCACAGGGTCCTTCAGCGGCTGGGATACCCCGGGAGTGTTTATTTTGCACGGACAGCTGTCTCCCCTGCTCTGCCGTAGGAATCCTTCCGTCTTTCTCCCATTCTCTTCTGGAAACGCAGCCTCTATGAAACAGGGAGGTGATCGCATTGTGTTCTCTGTGAGAAACTGGTGGAACGGGTTCCACTGGTTTCGAGCTTGAGAGGTTTCACTTTTCAGGTAGCTGCCTCCTCTGGGCAGCTTCGCTGTGTGCAGCCTCTGCGCGGGTCACCCCACCAGGGACATCAGTGCTGCTGCCTCGGTTTGGGGTTGAGAGTGAGCCCGGACGCATTCGCCTCTGCTGGAGCAGGTACAGAGTAAAATAAAACCTGCCGGGGGTCATCATTGGAGCAGGTTTGCTCAAAGAGTGATGCTCCTGAAGTGCGGGGGGGATGAGGGGAGTGTGGAGGATGGAAGGAGGGGGGTGGACAGGGAAGCTGATTATCCATATATCTATATCCCTTTATTTCCTCCCGATGTTCTCCTCTCACCATAGTATCTCTCTTATTTTGTGTTATCAGCAAATTTAACAGCTATTATGTAGAGTGGTAAATTAGTAAATTGGATTATTCTTGTCACTTGTTGTAGAGTGAATTGTTCCTACAGGTCAAATCAGTACAGTCGTGCTTTGATACAGTCCAAGCCAAAACAATAACATAATGTAGAATAAAGTGTTACAATACAGAAGAAATGCATTACAATGCATTTAATGCATTAAAATGTCACAAGGTCACAACAAGCTGGACCCTGAAGTCAAGAGTCTACTTTATAATACTAGTGAAGGATTCAATCGTCATACAGCAGTGGGGTAGATATTATCCTTGAGCCCAATGGTACATGCTTTCAGGTGTTTATATCTTCTGTCTGATGAGGGGGGCAGAAGAGTGAATGCCCAAGGTGGGTGGGATCTTTGATTATGGCGGATGCGTTACGGAGTCAATGAGAAGTGTAGGTAGGCTCCATGGAGGGGAGGCTGGTTTCTGGATAGTGCTGAAGTGCATGCACAACTCTCTGCAGCTTCCTGCAGTCGTGGGCAGAGCAGTTTCTGTACCAAGCCACGATGCATCGGATAGGATGTTTTGATGTACATCAATTTGGTGCTTTCATCTGTTTACATAGATTGTGTAATTGTTGTGACCCCAGCACCACACTACTGAAATGGAAGCCTTGGCCAGAGCGTATCTGTGTTTTAATCTAAATCTGCTAACTTTACAGGCATGGATAAGTGTGATTGTAATTAACACTCATTATCCCACTCAGAACCCAGGGCCACACTCTGCTTCACCTGCCTGGTGCTCACATACTGTATGTCACCTAACCAGCCACTTCCCCCAGGCAAACTGAATTCTTCCCCTCACTAGAAGTTTTGATTCCAATAAACTATGGCAATTAATTGTTGAGATTGATGAATAAATTGTCTTTTAATGTCTCTGCTACTTTTCCGGGGTGTTGGAGTTGAGATAGGTCTCTAACAAAGGAGGTGTAAGGTGCTCGTCCTGCAGGTCACTGTTGGGCAAGTGTAGCAGCTGCTTAGCACCCCCAGTCAGGGTCACGAGGAGTCGTGGGAGCAGGTGGTGGATGGTCTTATGAGCAGCTGGTTCATATCACAAGTCCTGGTTATGTGACTATTGACACCAAGCAGACAATCTCTGAAGATTATTGATAATGGCTGGGGTCACCCGTCTTGTAACGACACTGCCCAGAAGAAGGCAATGGCAAACCACTTCTGTAGAAAAATTTGCCAAGAACAATCTTGGTTATGAGACCATGATCATACAACACAAGACATAATGATGAAGCAGCTTTTCCCCTGGTCTCCGCACACCTTGGTTGGGAGTTGATCTCTTTTGCACCTTTGAGGTTTCTATGCGCCTATTTGGTTTATTATGGACTGAAACATTTCTAAGAAGTGTGGCCTTGGCTAATGAGAAAAATTAAACCTCGTATTAGATCATAGGAAAAGGGATGAAGTTGTCAAAGATGCAAATAGGCCTGAGGATCACCAGATTTTCAAAATCCAGCAAAAAATTCAGATGCTATGAAGCAGATTGAGATTCAGATGAGTTTACTGTCATATATAGCAGGGTGCGATGAAATTCATGGCTCTCGTGAGGTTCCCTGAGTAAACAGCACTGGGGATACTAGTACAATGATCAATGCAGCAGCAAGTGCAAAAAATCCAATGGAATGTGCAGAGTATTCTCGAGCAGACCGAGGCTGTGCCAAAACAAAATGTTAAAGTGACAAGAACAGAAGAGGTCACATTAAGGGTCTGAGAACGTGGCGGCATCGTCAGGGAGAGATGTGAAATAGGTTTCAGAAGTCTGATAAAGATAAAGTTTAGATTTGATTTATGTAGATTAGAACATGAAAGCATTCTGTGAAATGCCTCCAGGATGTGCTGGGGGCAGCCCGCAAATGTTGCTGTACTTCCGGTGCTAATGTCACATGCCCACAACTTACTGATCCTAACTCGTACGGCTTTGGAATGCAGGAGGGAACCTACACAGTCATGGGGAGATACCATTGGGGAAGAAACTTCTCCTGAGGCTCTGGTTGTCCAGGCTTTCCAGCTCCTGTAACTTCTCCCAGGGCATGGATGAGGGGTAAGAGAATGGACAGGGTAGCAGGCATCTTTGATGATATTGTTAAGGATCAGGGGAACAGAATACATGGGGAGGCGGGTGAAGAACAAAGAAAAAGAGTGTAAGAGTTTCTATGTAAAAAGCAACAATTAAACTGGAACTGAAGAAATTGAAGTGGGCATAAGGAAATGGCAGGGAAATCAAATAAATGTTTGATGTGTCTATAAGAGGAAAACACACAAATAGCAAACAACAGAAATTGAGCGAGGAATGCAAAAAATGAAATATTAGAGAAGTAACAACATTGGAGGAATTAATGGAACTGAAAGCCATTAACTTCCCAGGTCCTGAATCTTTGGATTCTGTAAACGGTGATAGCAAATGTTGTGCAAAGTTCCAAGGAAATTTATTATCAAAGTATGCTTTCATCACCATATAATACTTTGAGATATGTTTCCTTGGAAGCATTTACAGGAAAAATAAATAATATTATGGAATTTATGAAAAACTATACATAAACAAAGACTGACAAGTAACCATTGTGCAGAAGAATATAAACTGTGCAAATAAATGAGGTAATAGTGAGTCTGTAGGTCATATAATCAGTTCAGAGTTGTGGTAAGTGAAGTTATCCATGCCCAGTCAGGAGCCTGATGGTTCTAGGGTCATAACTGTTCCTGAAGCTGGTGGTGTGGGACCCAAGGGTTATACCTCCTTCCCAATTGTAATAGTGGGAAGAGAGCATTGCCTGGACAGTGGGAGCTTTTGATGATGGATGCTGCTTTACTGTGGGAGCACTCCGTGTAAATGTACTCAATGGTGGGGAGGACTTTATCTGTGATGGACTGGGCTGTATCCATCAGTTTCTGTAGTCTCTCCCTTTCCTGGACGTTGGCATTTCCGTACCAGGCCATGATGCAACCAGTTAGGGTACCCTCCACTGTGCTTCTATAAAAGTTTGTCAGTGTTTTAGGTGACATACCAATTCTATGCAAACTTCTAAGAAAGTAGAGGTGCTTTCTTTGTGAGTTGTCATCTTCCAAAATCCTAGAGATTCTTGAACAGTTGCAACCATAAGACATAGGAGCAGAATTAGGCCATTCAGTCCATTGAGTTGACAGATTGAAGGTTTAATATGGAGCCAACAAGAGGGAGATAAATATAAAAAGCTATTGGCCAGTTAGTCTGAAATTAGTAGTAGGGAAAATGCTGGTACCTGTTATTAAGGAAGTGGTAACTGGTCACTTAAAAAAATAGTAACAGTGTTAGGCAGAATCATGAAAGAGAACTCATGTCTGAGGGACTGATGGTGCTGGGTTCAAAGGGACTGGGAGTTCTGTACATAAATCATTGAAATTCAACAGTATGTTAGCTTTCATTGCAAGAGAAGTTGAGGATAAGAGTAATGATGTTTCGCTTCATTGAAAAGCAGCAATGGTTAGATTACATCTGAAATATTGTGATAGGGAGTTGCAGTGAAGGCGAACCAGATTCATTCCTGGGATGGCTGGCTTGTAAGAAAGAACACATGAAGATATGGAAAGAAGAACAGGAGTAGGCCACTCGACCCTTCAAGCCTGTCTCGCCATTCAATCTGACCATAGTTGACCTGTCTCAGGTCTCAGCTCCTCTTCTGTGTCTATCTACTTCTTTGAATAACCGCAATGACCCAGCTTCCACAACCGTCTCAAGTAGAGAAGTATGGAGATCCAACACCCTCTGTGAGAAGAAGGTCCTACATTTTAAATGACCTTGCTATAAACTTAAAGATTGTAAAGAGCACCAAATTTCTTGGTGTTCACCTGATGGAGAATCTCACCTGGTCCCTCAACACCAGCTCCATAGCAAAGAAATCCCAGCAGCGTCTCTACTTTTTGCGAAGGCTGAGGGAAGTCCATCTCCCACCCCCTATCCTCATCACATTCTACAGGGGTTGTATTGAGAGCATCCTGAGTGGCTGCATCACTGCCTGGTTTGGGAATTGCACCATCTCGGATCGCAAGACCCTGCAGTGGATAGTGAGGTCAGCTGAGAAGATCATCAGGGTCTCTCTTCCCGCCATCACGGACATTTACATTACACGCTGCATCCGCAAAGGAAACAGCATTATGAAGGACCCCATGTACCCCTCATACAATCTCTTCTCCCTCCTGCCGTCTGGGAAAAGGCTCCGAAGCATTCGGACTCTCAAGACCAGACTATGTAACAGTTTCTTACCCCGAGCTATCAGACTCCTCAATACCCGAAGCCTGGACTGACACCTTGCCCTATTGTCCTGTTTATTATTTATTGTAATGCTTGCACTGTTTTTGTGCACTTTATGCAGTCCAGTGTAGGTCTGTAGTCTAGTATAGCTTTCTCTGTGTTTTTTTTATTACGTAGTTCAATCTAGTTTTTTGTACTGTGTCATCTGAACCATGGTCCTGAAAAACGTTGTCTCATTTTTACTATGCACTGTACCAGCAGTTATGTTCGAGTTGACAATAAAAGTTGACTTGACTTGACTTGAACTTGCATTCTTCTTCCCTGATTTGGGATTCTTCCATTAGTGGAATCTACCCTGTTCAACTGTCTAAGAATCTTTTGTGTTTCAACATAGAAAGATAGGAACCATCAGTCTCCTGAACCAGCATGGATAACTTCAATCACCATTACTCTGAACTGATTCAGCAACCAACAAACTCATTTTCAGTGACCCTTTACAATTCATGTTCTCAGTATTATTATTTTATTTGCAGTTTGAATTCTTTTGCACATTAGTTGTCAAACCTTGTTAATGATTAGTTTTTCATAAATTCATTTGTATTTTTTTCACTGTAAAGGTCTGCAAGAAAATGAATCTCAAGGTACTTGTAGATACTTTGATAATATATTTCCTTTGAACTTTCAACAAGTTTACCCCTCATTCTTCTGAACCCCAAATAAAGCAGTTTGGACCAGTACTCGTGAAGGGTGGGAGGTGATCTAACTGAAATGTGCCATGTTCCTATGTGCTTGGCAGGGTAAATGTGGGGACAATGCCTCCTCTGACCGAGGTGCCACATCTTCAAACAATGGTCAAACAAGGCATCAAAGGAGTTCAGTTCGATCTGGTGCACTTGGACAGGTAAACCTTCAACAACAAGTCACACAAGAAATTATTAACTAAACTTAGAGCCTTCAGCATTGGACAAAACTACTGAGGGCTGAGGATTGGATAAAGATAGAAAGAGTTTTTTTTAGTTTTAGAATATATGAGCAGTAGGGTGCCTCAGGGATCAGTGCTGTGAGCTGGACTGTTGGCAACTTTTATCAGTAATTTGGATAAGATCAAGGGTGATTCTGTTTATCCTGCTTATCTGACTGTTGTGGAGTGTTGGCCCTATCAGTCAGGGGATTGAGCTCAAGAGTAATGTTGCAGCTCTATGAAACTCTGGTTAGACCACACTTGAAATGTTGTGTCCAGTTCTGATCGCCTTACTATAGGAAGTGTTAGAGAGAGAGTGCAGAGTAGATTTGGCAGGATGCTACCTGGATTAGGGGAGCATGTCTTACGAGGACAGACTGAGCGAGCTAGAGGTTCTTTCGTCGGAGCAAAGGAAGATGAGAGGTATGTAAGAGGCATTAATATGTGTAACCTGGGCTAGTAACTGCAGTACACTTTGTAACTGTTACACACTGTGTACTTGTGGAAGGAATGTTTTGAATGGTGGTTGGGCTGCTCGGCCCTGGGTGGTCTCTAAGTTCTTGAGATTTGTTGGCATTGTTCTTAGTTAGGAAAGTGCAGACCTGAGTTGTATCTTGCAGATGATGGACAGGCCCTGGGGTGTCAGGAGATTAATCACTCACCACAGGAGTCCTAGCTTCTGACCTGCTCTGTATGTGTCTGGTCAAGGATGACCCCCAGAATGCTGATAGTTGAAATAACGTCATTGGTGATGGTAATGCCATTGGAAACATAGAAAACCTACAGCACAATACAGACCCTTCGGCCCACAAAGCTGTGCCGAACATGTCCTTACCTTAGAACTACCTAGGCTTACCCATAGCCCTCTATTTTTCTAAGCTCCATGTATCCATGCAGGAGTCTCTTAAAAGACCCCAAGTCAAGGCTGAGTACTTAACATTGTCTCTTGTTGGAGATGGTTATTACCTGGACAGTTGTGATGTGAAATCAGCTTTAGCCTTACCTGCCAATGACTGAATATCACCTCATAATGTTTGTAATTATATGAACCGTCACCCAGCACAGTTGAATTCAACTGGAAGCTGGTTCCTCCTACAGAATGTAACTTATAGGATGGTATAGCACAGAATGGCCCTTTGCCCCACGATGTGCTGATATTTTAACCTATTCCATGATCAGTCTAACCCCCCTCTCCTACACAGCCCCTTAGCCCTCCATTTTTCTTTCATCAATGTGCATATCTAAGAGTCTCTTAAATGTCCCTAATGTATCTGTCTCTATCACCACCCCTGGCAGTGCCTTTCAAGCACTTACCAATCTCTGTGTAAAAATACCTGCCTCTGTCAGCCCCCCATACTTTCCTTTAACCACCTTAAAAGGATCCCCTGGTATTAGCCATTGCCACCCTGGGAAAAAGGTGCTGGTTGCCCACTTATGAATCTTATAATCTTATTCACCCCTATCAAGTCACCTTACATCCTGGGATGTCTGGACTGTCTTACGCAGAGAGGTTAGAGAGACTGGGCTTGTACACGCTGGAATTAAGGAGATTGAGAGGGGATCTGATTGAAACATATAAGATTATTAAGGGATTGGACAAGATAGAGGCAGGAAATATGTTCCAGATGCTGGGAGAGTCCAGTACCAGAGGGCATGGTTTGAGAATAAGGGGTAGGTCATTTAGGACTGTTATGTACCCCGTAACTGGGTCACTTACCAGCAAAGATAGAGAGGTCCATTGAAGTCTGATGGTACTATTTTTAACAGTATTTATTGATAAAAATACACAAAAATAATATCAATGCAAACATACAGATAATATACGTCGTCAATACTAAATCTAAAAGCGCGGGTATAATAATAATCAAGAAGAAATAGCTCTATTGTTGTCTAGGGGATGATGTATTGTCCGATGGAAATATAAAAGTCACTCAAGTTCATTCAAGCTGCAGCTTTTTGGTTGGAGAGAAAGACGGAGGTTTATCTTGCCCATTCCTTTTATGATGTCAATCCTTCGAGAGTCGTTGGGGGCTGATTTCCCCTTTGTTGCTAGCTAAAGCCGTGCTTCCGTGGTAAAGGCCCACCGATTCCGAGGCAAATGGAAAAGGACGCACGTGGGCTTTTACACCGGCTTTCGCTATTACGCTGTTACAGGAGTTCTAGCATTTCTTCTGGTGCATCTGAAGGGGCTGTTCTCCAGACCCTCTTTTATCCTGACTCACAGGGTCTCAGATGTCAATCAGGTTGGGATGATGCAATCCCTCCACCAACCGCCCCCCTCAGTTCATGGCCTGGGGGCTTCGATGAATCGTACAGCATTCAATACACAATTCCGTCTCCAAGAGACAATAGCTGTTATCAATGGTTCCACCTTTCAGAGGCCAGGACACATTCCAAACTCTTTGTGGATTCTGCATGTCTTTCTCTCATTTCCTGGGTCTCCTGACCTGACTTAATAGTGATCTTGCGATTCTCACAAAGGAGGGGGCCATGGACATAACAGGACAGAGTTAAAGAAAAACTTCTTCTCCCAGAGAGTTGTGGGGGTCTGGAATGCACTGCCTCGGAAGGTAGTGGAGGCCAATTCTCTGGATGCTTTCAAGAAGGAGCTAGATAGGTATCTTATGGATAGGGGAATCAAGGGATATGGGGACAAGGCAGGAACCAGGTATTGATAGTGGTGATCAGCCATGATCTCGAAATGGCGGTGCAGGCTCAAAGGGCCGAATGGTCTACTTCTATTGTCTATTGTCATCCTCCTTGACTCCAAAGGGGAAAGCTCTTATTCAGTTTGTTGGGTCGGATGGAAACATGAATATGTTAATAATAATATAAAATATGAAAAAGGATCTAGTGCTTCCCTGGCGTATATTACGGATAAACTCTTCTCGGGCCAACATTTCAATAACAAACTGCCATCTTCATCAGGGATGATGCTGGGTCAAGTCTAGTCTGGTGGTATTTATACCACCGTGTTCCATCCCTAAGACTACGGAGGGATCTCAGTGGGTCGAGCAGCATTTCTTGGTGGGAGGTGGGGGAAGGAAGTGTTGACAATCTGGGACAAAACCCAGCATCAGGACAGAGGGCAGACAGGCAAACAGTGTAAAGGAATTACTGTGATGTCTGATTTAAGTTTTGTTGTTTGAAATTCTGTCAGTGTGGCTGTAGCAAAGTTCAGTCCTTCAGCTGATGGATGTTCTGTTGAAGTTGTTTGATTTTAACTGGATATTCTTCTGAATGTGGCAGAACTTTTAGCTCTACCAAAGGCATTTCAGTACCAGAAAGTCTTAAGTTTAAGCGTTTGTGGTTTGGCTGTGGTCTGAGCCAAACCAGCAGTAGAGAAACTGTGACCTGGAGAGGTGACTAGTGCAACAAAACCACTCTCATACAGGATTAATCTGTCCTGGGTCAGAGACAAAAGGGACAAGGGTAATGGAATGTTTAAGGGATAGAGCAAAATAACAATATACAACTGAGAGGAATCATTTAGACCATGTGGTTCTATTAACTATGAATTCCCTTGATGGTGTTCAGAGCTGAATTGGTTTATTATTGACAGATATACTGAGATACAGTGAAATATTATCTGTTTGATCTGTAAAGTTAACAAATGCTATCTCAACATCTGCTTCTGATCTTCCTTCCCTTATATATACCTCCCTGACTGCAATATCAGAATCAGGATTCAGAATTAGGTTTATTATCACTGGCATATGTCTTGAAATTTGTTGTATTTGCAGTACAATGCAATACATAGTAATAGAGAAAAAGTGTGAATTACAGTAATTAAGTATATTTAATTGTTAAATTAAATAAGTAGTGCAACAATAAAAATGTTGTGAGGAAGTGTTCATGAGTTCAATGTCCATTCAGAAATTGGATGGCAGAGTGGAAAAAGCTGCTCCTGAATTGTTGAGTGTGTGTCTTCAAGTACCTCCCTGCTGAAGGCAGCAATGAGAAGAGGGCATGTCCTGGGTGATGGGGGCCTTTGGTGATGGACACCGCCTTTTTGAGACATCGCTCCTTGAAGACGTCCTGGACACTATGGAGGCCGGCACCTGCGACAGAGCTGACGAAGCTCACAACTTCCTCCAGATTTCTTCGATCCCGTACAGTAGCCCCTCCCCCCATAGCAGACGGTGATACAGCCAGTTAGAATGCTCTCCACAGTGCATCTTCAGAAATCTATGAGTGTCTGGTGCCATACCAAATCTCAAACTCCTAACGAAATATTAGAAAAAAAACAAAGAAGACTGTCGTGCCTTCTTTGTAGCTGCATCAATGTGTTGGTTCCTTAATAGATGCTCAGATATTATTGACACCCAGGAACTTGAAATACTTCTGATCTTGACCAACATTATTGTGGTAAATTGGATCAGCAAATTTGACCAACATTAATGGGGTAAACTGGATCATCAAG
Source organism: Hypanus sabinus (assembly GCF_030144855.1). Taxonomy (NCBI): domain Eukaryota; kingdom Metazoa; phylum Chordata; class Chondrichthyes; order Myliobatiformes; family Dasyatidae; genus Hypanus; species Hypanus sabinus. The sequence continues at coordinate 54,574,742 of NC_082723.1, forward strand.
TTTGCTGATAATACAAAGATCGGAGGTGTAGTGGACAGTGAGGAAGGTTTTCAAAGCTTGCAGGGGGATTTGGACCAGCTGGAAAAATGGGCTGACAAATGACAGATGGAGTTTAATGCAGACAAGTGTAGGTATTGCACTTTGGAAGGACAAACCAAGGTAGAACACACAAGGTAAATGGTAGGACACTCAGGAGTGCAGTAAAACAGAGGGATCTAGGAATACAGATACTTAATTCCCTAAAGGTAGCATCACAGGTAGATAGGGTCATAAAGAGAGCTTTTGGCACATTGGCCTTTATAAATCAAAGTACTGAGTAGAAGAGTTGGAATGTTATGGTGTGGTTGTATAAGGCATTGGTGAAGCTGAATTTGGAGTATTACGTGCAGTTTTGGTCACTGAATTACAGGAAGGATATTAATAAGGTTGAAAGAGTGCAGAGAAGGTTTACAAGGATGTTGCTGGGACTTGAGAAATTGAGTTACAGAGGTTGAATAGGTTAGGACTTTATTCCCTGGAGCATAGAAGAATGAGGGGAGATTTGATAGAGGTGTCTAAAATTATGATGGGTATAGATAGAATGCAAGCAGGCTTTATCCACTGAGGCCAGGGGAGAAAAAAAAACAGAGGTCATGGGTTAAAGGTGAAAAGGGAAAAGTTTAAAGTGAACATTAGGGGGAGCTTCTTCACACAGAGAGCAGTGGGAGTGTGGAATGAGCTGCCAGTTGAAGTGGTGAATGCAGGCTCACTTTTAACATTTAAGAAAAACTTGGACAAGTACATGGATGAGAGGTGTATGGAGGGATATGATCTAGGTGCAGGCCAGTGGGACTAGGCAGAAAAATGGTTCGGCGCAGCCAAGGGCCAAAAGGTCTGTTTCTGTGCTGTAATGTTCTATGGTTCTATTATATTAGGTAGTTAACATTTTCCCTCACCCCGTTTAACCATACTCCATTGAACTAATCCCATTTATATCAGTGATTTGGATGTGGTGATCAAGAAAAATCTCCCCAGGTTTGCTGAAGAATCAAAGCTGAGTAACAGTGTGGGCAGCAGGGGATATGGACAGGGCAAGTGGATGGGCAAAGGAGTAACAGGTGGAATATAGTGCAGAAAAATTGAGATCATACAGATTGACAGAAGTGTGGAATATATTAAATGGTCAGAGAATTAAAGTGTGTGGTCTTGCATTCCAATCTTTGAAAGTAATTACGCAGATACGGCAAATAAATAGGGAGGCAAATGCCTAGTTAATGAGGCAAGAGTAGATTCAGCTTCCTAGAAGTATACAGAGCCCCAATATTCAGAATCTCCCTCTGCCTATGGAAGATGTACTCACAAGGAGAGAATCCAGCAAAGGTTTGTCAGATTGGTCCCTGGGATGGAGACAAAAGACTGCGGGCGCTGTAATCCAGAACGAAAAGAAACAATCTGCTGGCGGAACTCATTGGATCAGGCAGTACTTACAGGGAGGGGGAATAGACAGCCGATGTTTTGGGTCCAGACCCTTCCTTTGGACTTTAAGGCCATGAGGGGAAAGATAAAGATTAGTTTTAATTGTCACATAAAAATCAAAACACGCAGTGAAACACTTTGCTTGCATCATTGACTAACACAGTCCAAGGATGTGCTGGGGGCAGACTGCAAATGTCTGGCACCAACATAGGGTGCCCACTGACCCTAACCTGCATGTCTTTGGAATATGGGAAGAAACCAGAGGACCCAGAAGAACCCCTTATGGTCACCTGAGGAACCATCAAACTTCTAGACAGTGACGGGAATTGAAATGCTGCAAAACCCTAACCTGTACATCTTTGGAATGAAGGAGCAAACCAGAAGAAACCCTCATGGTCACAGGAGGAACAATCAAACTTCTTACAGACAACGACGGGAATTGAACACTGATCACTGTAAGATACCAATCAATACGTTACCACGCCGTATGTAAGATAGCCAGTGTAAAGAGGTGAGGAGAAGGGAATCAGAAAGAGAATATGTATTAAAATTCTGACTGAATTTTCAAAGTCAAAATCTGCTGTTTGTACACTAGCTCAGATTCAGACTGGGATTATATTTATCACATGTACACCGAAACATACAGTGAAATACAGCATTTGTGTCAACAACCAACACGGACACTTTGAGACTTCGAATGGATTTCTAGCGCGTGCAGAATCTCATGTTTATAACTCAGAGTACAATTCATATAAGGTGGCCTCGAACAGAGTATGACGAAAAACTGCACAAATCAGATTAAATATTTTGAATAATAATTTTCTTTGGACAATAAGTCATGTTCAACAATAATTCATATTGAGTAAATGATGCTGGTCCGCAACGACACCAGAAAACAATTCAGCAATAATATATGGTAACAATAACATAGTTAATGATTGTATTGTATTATACAATAATTCATTTTTGAGACTAACAATTACCAATGTTCTTAGTTTGACCAATGTACAAACATTACATTATCTATGTGGCTGTATAATGGGGAAAACATGAAGATATCCATTTTGATGCACAAAGCAGTTATTTTTTAGGTGGTGGTAAACTGGGTGGTACTGATGTTCAAAAAGACCCAGGACTCCTTGTGTACAAGTCACTGAAAGAAAAGAGATTAGGAAGGGAAGTGATACGTTGGCCTTTACTATCGGAATATTTGAGACAAGGTTGAAGATGTCTAAGGTATAACCATATAAGGGCTCTGGTAAGCTCACACCCAGCATACTGTGCATAGTTTTGGTTTCCTTCTCTAGAAAGGACATACTTGCCTAGAGAGGACAGGGAAAATTCATTAGGCTGGTCTCAGAGATGGAAAGTTTAAGACAAATAGACCTGTGTTCCCTGAGGTATAGAAAATATAGGGAATGATAGAAGATCTCACGAAAGTTACAGAGCTTGACAAGCTGGTTGCAAGATGCTTCCCTGGATGGAGAATGCAGAACCAGCAGTTGCAATCTCAGAATATGAAAAAGGCCACTGAGGACTAGAAAAGGTTCACGATGATGTTGCCAGGACTCCAGGGACTAGGTTATTAGAGAGAGGTTGGGTAGGTTTAGGACTTTGTTGCCTGGAGTATAAGAGAATGAAAAGTGATCCTATAGAGGCATATACATCATGAGGGGTATAGATAGGCTGAACGTGGATAGGCTTTGTCTCTAGGTTGGGGAATGAAGAACTAGAGGGCATAGGTTTAATGTGAGAGGGGAGAGATTTATTAGGAACATGAGGGGAAAGCTTTTCTCCCAGAAGGTGGTGGGGATATTGAATGGGATACCAGAGGAACTGGTTGAGACAGGTATAAAACAACATTTAAAATACAACTGGATGTGTACGTAGGTATGAGGGGAAACTTTAAAGGGATACGGTTCATACAAGGGCAATTGGGACTAGTTTACATGTGCATTGAGGCTGGCATAGATGAGTTGGGCCGAAGGGCCTGTTTCTGTGCTAAGAGATTTTTGCACTTAGGGGTGAATCTAGCCTGTAGCACAGTGAAGACTTAACCACTGAGGTAATGCAAATCAGAAATCGCTAGAGTTGGGGCATTACAACAATCAATGGATCTTTGGATGGTGCAAGGGACTGGTGCCGAGGTCGAAGATAAATCAGGACTTGGTTGAATGCTGGAGCGGGTTCGAGGGGCTGATTGGCCTGCACTTGCTCCCATTCTTGTATTCTTACTTCAGACAATAAAATATTAATTTTGCCTGTACTGGACAATAGTTCATTTTGGAGATAGCTTATGTGGGAAGGACATCTGATTGTCAGATGGCAATCCTTTCCTCTACTGAGTATTGGTTTATATTGGGAAGATGTTTGTGTTCAATGGTGGACTGATTGTTCTAAGCAGAAATCAGCATTATGTTGAGCTGTACTGTAAACTGGATGATCTTCACCATGTTATTTGTATTGGGCCCAAAATTACGAGGAATAAATTTGTATCTTTGACACCACTGCGTTTTATGTTAGACATTACTGAAGTTACACCCATTCTGTTGGACACCATATCAACTTAGGTTAGAGAGTCTTGGAACTAAGACAGAACATTAGTTTGAAAACACCTCATTGGGCATTATTTAGTATTGAACTCCACTTTAATTAATTAATTTGTTTATTGAGATCCAGTGTGGAATAGGTCCTTCTGCCCTTCGAGCCCTGCCGCCTAGCAATCTCCAGTATAACCCTAGCCTAATCACAGGACAATTTACAACGTCCGACTAACCTACTTTGTAGACCACATGTCTTTGGACTGTGGGAGGAAACCAGTGCACCCAGAGGAAACCCACGTGGTCACGGGGAGAACATGCAGGCAGTGGTGGGAATTGAACCCAGGTGGCTGGCACTGTTGAGTGTTGTGCTCTCCACTATGCTATAGTGCCGCCCTATTTGACTCTAGTTCGTGTTGGGTATTTCTTTACGTTGAACCTAATTGATGTTGGTACTTACTGTGCTGAGTGTTAGTATATATTGGGCATTAATCCCCATTGGTTCTGTGAGAAAATATCATACTCTTGCAAAGTAAGAGTTATTCTTACACAAGAAGAATAATTTAAATACAGGCGTTCCCCCCCCCCCCCTTTACAAAGGTAGAGCGTTCCTATGAACCCTTACTTAAGCCGAAATGGCGTAAAGCAAAGAGCCATCAATTTATACGGGAAAAATTTTCTTAAAAGCGAAAATCTTCTTTGTAATGCAAAAACAGGTTGCTAATGTAGGTCTTCTGTAAAAGTGAAGTGGCGTAAGGCGAACGTTCATAAAGCATTCGTATCTAGAAAAACGTGTAGAAATCACTGTGGGTGAGGTCAGCCCACAAGGGCAACTCGGAACATTTCAGCTTCCATTTTAAAAGGCAGGTTGAGGGAGCTAAATATAGGCTTGTATTTCATAAAACAGGAAGCTAAGCTGATTAATGTCAGTGTGCAAGTCCTTTACTGTGCACCCAAATTCTAGTTCTGTTCGATTTGATGCCATTTGTCTCTGCTGCCAATGTATTGTAAGTTCAGGTGTTTGGCTGCTAATGGACCACGAACACCCAAATGGAACCGATGAGGACACTCAGAGTTGCTGTGATTACAAAGATAATGCCCAGATAGAACTTGTTTCGAAGGCCATGCCTCGGGCCCTCCCTGTGCTGCCTTTGACCGCCTGGTTCTGAAGGGTGACCCACATCCAGGCTCTGACTCACTGAGCTGACAAAGATTTTCTTCTTCACTGCCTTTTTCTGGGACCCCAGCCCCTTCTTCAAGAAAAGCCGGCCTTTGCCCCGGTTGAAGTGAATGCTTTGGATCCTCTGCATGGTCTCGGGTAAACAGGACAGGACCCTGGAGTCATTACCCAGTTTAGGCAGGCCATCCTTGGGTACGGTGGTCAGCTTGCGACACATGGGGCACTGGATGTTCTCCGCCACCTGTGACTTCATGTTCATTCGGGCCAGGCACTCAAGGCAGAAGGTGTGGCCACAGGCCAGCTGCTTGGGGGTTCTGAAGACATTGTTGTAAACGCTGAAGCAGATGACACACTCCAAGTCACACTGCTTCTCCTCAGCCATGCTGGAGCTAGAAATTCACAAAACAACCACTCAGGAAGGAATTTCTCACCTTTTCCATCCACCCACCATTCATCCCCCAATCTATAATGTTTGCGTTCTTTAGTGTTTTGAAAGAAAATAATTTGTTGGTGTTTAGGGAAAAGATTGGGGAAAGGACACTGACAAGATGCCTCTTACGCTGAAGCTGGTGTTGATAATGGACCGAGTGATCCCTTTCTACAGCAGAACAATTTCATAATCTTTCCTCTGCCTGTTATCTCCTGCACCTCAAACTTGATTCCCTGCTCCCAGATTCCATCCCCCTCCTTGCCCACCTTCTACAGCCATTCCAGACTGTCTGCAACCTGGGGCTTGTCTAGGCTGAATTTCCAGCCCGAGGCCTTCTCCATCACCGAGACTTCCAGTGCCATTAGATCACCATTCCCTGACGTTGCTCAGCTTACTGTCTGATCAAACTCTCCATTGTTCCCCGCATTGTTTACCTGGCTGCCTTCCCAATTCCTACACACTGGCCTCATCGAAAGAGCTATCCCTGCCTCCAAACTGACCTACAATAACTGCATGTTAACCACAGCCACAATATTAAAATTGTTCTCTTCTATTCCACCCACATTCTTGCCCCACCCTACCTCGGGCCAATTTCCCTGTTTGATCTCTGTGCTCCTCCAACAGTGGTCTCTTAAAAAAGTCCCACCACTGTATTCTGCCCTCAGTTCCTTAAGCACTTAGATTTTCCCATTCCTTTGCAGTTGTTTGTGGTTTATTTATGTGACTTAGGTCTTAGAAATAATTTCACAATATTTAAACAATAAAATGGACTAAGAGGCTTTGCAGGAAAACGTTCTGATCAAATCTATTTGAGCCATGCATTAGGACAAGTGGTTAGGTGATCAAAGCAATAAATTTTAAAAGAGACAGGAAGATTTAGCAGGGCATAAGGCAAATTAAGTTAACTGCACTGAAGTAACTAAAATTGGGTGCATGCAAAAGGCCAGAAATGAAGGTGGGCAGATACCTCGGTGCTATTTTATACTTGAATTTGTTGCACACATTTGCCCGAGGCTGTGCAGTGTTTTGGAAACTAAAAGGACTTTTGTTGACATTTACCGGCTGTGGGCAAATGTCACATGAACCATGTGGAGCAATTAACTTAATTAAAAATGAGAGCAATACCTTCAATATGATTTGGCAACCCTCACCCGTTACCTTAGGATCAACCTGCACATTTCTGGGACAGCTCAGAGTACATAGGGCATGGGCAAGAGCTTTACTGTCCCAACGCGCTCACAGGTGCCTTCATCTGAATGCAGACAGTAGGCCAGGCAAATGGTGCACTGATACAATGGGCACAGTGATGTAAAGGATTTTTGATAATCAAATGAAATGGGGAACTACTGGTCAGAACCTCGTGCAGAGGCAGGCAAATCAGCTCCACATTTTGCATGGAAATGCATGCATTCAGGAGAGTCTGGCAACCGTCCAAAGATGTTGTGCTTTTTCCGCTCCCTCTCTGTTTCCATCACAGAGACATAGATTTACAGGGTCACAGAGCACAATTACCAGGCCCTTCGGCCCTCCCTGTGCACACTGTTGTTGTCCTTCTCCGCACATTGGGCGGCAACCTTGCTAGCTTGGTGCGGATGGAAAGCGTGCAAGGACCCGGCCGGATTCGAACCCGGGACCATTCGCCTTGAAGTCCAGAGTGAATGCCGCTACACCACCGGCCAGCCAGGCACAGTGACTACCATTTAACCAACTTCAACATCTTCCATTTACCAGCGCTCAGTCTGTAGCCTCCTACGCTTTGGTGATTCAACTCCTCTTTGAGATAGTTCTTGATTGCCAAGTCTCTGCCTTCACCACTCCCTCAGGCAGTGTGCTCCACACTACACCATCCTCTTCCTTCGATCCCCTCCCTCTTATACTCCTCTACTACAGGGAAGAATGTCCTGTTATGTCCCCTATATATGCCCTCCATAATTTTGTACACCTCAACCAGGAGCTAAGCATCTCTGTCTGAAATATCCTGGTGAATCTCTTCTGCACCTTTTCCAGTGCAGTCACATCCTTCCTATTATGAACTCCAGCCATGGCTAACCAGATCTGGCTGTGCCATATCTGTTTGTTGGAGGCAAGCATCCCACATACGTGTCTCCACCACACTATCAACCTCTTCTGCCACATCCTTGAACGCGGACACTGAGTATCTTCTCTTTCTCAGTACTCCCTGGCAAGGACGCACTGAATATTAGTGATCTGGAGATGATGATGAAAGTAAGGATTCCAAGTTTGCAGATGATGGGAAATAGGGTTGTGATGAGGGCATTGTGATTCTGCAATGGGATACAGATTGAGTGATTGGGTGAAAATCTGGCAAATGAAATTTAATGTGGGGAAGTGTGAAGCCACACACTTTGATGAGAGGAACCTAGCAGCGGATTATTATCTAAATGGAGAGAGGCTGCGAAAACCTATCCAACCTTGTCTTAAATATATTTACTGAAGTAATGCCCACTGCTTCATCGGGCAGAGAATTCCACAGGTTCGTCACTCTGGGAAAAGCAGTTCCTCCTCATCTCCATCCTAAATCTACTCCCCTGAATCTTGAGGCTATGTCCCCTAGTTCTTGTCTCACTTACAAGCGGAAACAACTTTCCTGCCTCTATCTTATCAATCTCTTTCATAATTTTATGTGTTTCTATAAGATCTTCCCTCATCTTTCTGAATTCCAGTGAGTACAGTCCCAGGTGACTCAATCTCTCGTCATATTCTAACCCCCTCATCTCTGGAATCAACCTGGTGAACCTCCTCTGCACCACCTCCAAACCCAGTATATCCTTCCTCAAGTAAGGAGACCAGAACTGCAGTTACTCCAGACGCAGCCCCATCAACACCCTATTCAATTGCAGCATAACCACCCTGCTCTTAAATTCAATCCCTCCAGCAATGAAGGCCAACGTTCCATTTGCCTTCTTGATAGCCTGCTGCACCTGCAAACCAACCTTTTGTGATTCATGCACAAGCACCCCCAAGTCCCTCTGCACAGCAGCATGCTGCAATCTTTTACCATTTAAATAATAATCTGCTCTTTAATTTTTCCTTCCAAAGTGGATGACCTCGCATTTACCAACATTGTACTCCATCTGCCAGACCCTTGCCCACTCACTTATCTATATCTCTCTGCAGACTCTCTGTATCCTCTGCACAATTTACTTTTCCATTCAGTTTAGTGTCATCAGCAAACTTAGATACACTACACTCTTCCAGATCGCTAACGTATACCGTAAATCTGGAGCTAAAAATTACTCAGCAGATCAGGCAGTATCTGTGGAGGCAGAGGGATGGTCAACATTTCAGGTTAGAAACCTGCATGAGGACTGAGAGTGCAGAGGGGAGGTAGGTAGTTACCCAGTACTGAGATCCTCCAGCAGTTTGTCTTTATTCCCAGCTTTGAGCTGCTGGTGTCCCTCTGAAAGTGGATGGTCATCTTGTTCAGCTTGGACGGACTGGGCTGAAGGCCCTGTTTCCATGCTGGTCTTGGTCGGCTGTGGCAGGCTCGTCTTTCTGAACAGCAACACAGTGAAGATCAGGTACTCCTCACAGAGTTACAGCAGGACGGCACTCTCTCTCGGACAGTGTACTTTTGCCAGCAGGAAGGAAAAGCCAAAGGGAATATCCAGCACGATTCTTAATAGCATGGCAGGGTAAATGGTGATTGGCTTGCTGTTCTGCAAAGATATCAAACAAGGGGACATGGTGAGTGCAAAGCTATCACCAAGGGGACAAAGTTTCATACAGTCGTTGAGATGTACAGTAAAGAAATAGTCCATTCAGCCCATTACATCCATACTAACCATTGCCCAGCACTTTGTCCATTGCCCTATATGCCTACGAGATTCAAATCTTGCTAAGTCTGGAGACTTGCTAAATGGTGTCAGTGACCCAGCTTTAACCACTCTCTTAAGTACTGCATTCCAGGTACTCACACCCACCCCAGGTGAGAAAGGAACCCCTGCAGGTAACCTCTAAATCTCTTTCCTAATCCTACACCCAAGTCCGCAACTTAGTCTGCCTCTGTTTTGTGGAAAAATTTTCCCTGCACCCTACCCTATCTATATTTACCAGAGTCACTTAAAGCCAAGATGGGTAAAAAAAATTCCTGCCGCGGGGAATATTGAATTGAGCATGGTGGAGTAAAGGATATGGCCGTGCTTGAGGGGCTCACTCCTCTGGGTGAGACTTCAAGTTTGTTCCCCGAACTCTTAAAATATCGCCCTCCTCTTTAAACATCACGAGTAACCAGTGAGTTCCAGGCTTCACTACTCTCTGTGAGAAGATACTGTGTCCTGGTGGAGAGAAGGCAATTGTTTCAGCATGTCACTGTAGTTGTGATGTAAATCAAATAAAGTCCTGTCCACTAACATCCGATTAACTCAGGCTACATCCACACTAGACTAGATAATTTTGAAAACGCCGGTTTCGCGTAAAAACGATAGGCATCCACACTATGCATTTTTGAAAATATCTCTGTCCACATTGAAACGGAGATTTCAGCAAATCTCCTCCTCCTGTGCATGCGCAGGACACATCTACCGAAAACAAGTGACATGTTTGGTGTCGAATCTTGCCGTAAAAGTGCACGCTTTTGCAGTTACAGACTAGAAAAACTTAAAATGACGGACAGCTGTTGGCTCTTGTGCAGGAGAACTTAAACCCAAAAAAAAACAAACACTGGAGCGTACGGAGGCAACTGACAGGGAATTCACAGACTGTATGATCCGGCTGACGACAAACATTGAAAAACTAACGCGTCTGCATCAGTGTTATCTTGTATTTCCATACAACGTTACATTAGGCTGTTACACATCTATTATCAGAGAAGTACTTGCATAAATAGGTAAACCACCTTCATACAAGCAAGGACAGAAAACAGGGCAAAGTGAGTACAGTATACTTACTTATTCAGTAAGTCATGGGTCAAAGTATTTGGTGAGTACATTTCTAACTCTTCTGGCTTCAGTCTCTTTGCCGTCTGTTCCGAAATAGTTGGGTTGCGTTCAAAAAAACAATAAAATAGCACGCTGCCGTCTGACAGCGTTTTCAAAAGTCTCCGGTTACCCCTTCCACACTGATCTGTCCAAACAGCGTTTTCAAAAATACCCACCCTGGAAAGCATTTCTGAAAAGCTCCAGTTTCCGGGGACGAAAACACCGTTTTAGTGTGGACGCAGGATAAAAACGAAGAGAAAAAGCTTCAGTTACAGATTTATCCGGCATAGTGTGGATGTAGCCTAAAGATAATGAGGATGTTGTTCTTACGTGTTCATACTGTCGCAAAACCAAGAAACTGATCCTGTGTCTAAAGAGCAATCTATTCTTCAGGTGCTGCACGGGGAATTAACACAGAGCATCATCCGCAGGATGTCGGGCCGCTTGCATAACGAGTGAGAGAGAAAGAACAGTAAAGCTTTACAGGACTGAGAATTCCACAGGACACTGAGGCAGTTGTGTACGAGGGGTCATTGTAAGTGCCCCCAGTGTCTACACTGTAATGAGGACGAGCAGCTGAGAGATCATAGGAAGAAGCTTTTTTGCAAGGTAGAGATGTTAAGGATGAGGTGACATGGACATAAGGTGAGAGGGCAAAAGTTTAAGGAAGATGTATGGGGTAAGAGAGTGATGGGTGCCTGGAATGGCTTGCCAGGATAGCGGTGGAAGGAGATGTGACACTGAAATTTATATAGACATGTAAGTATACAGAGAACATAGGGATGTAGAACATGCAGAAAGAATTTAGTTTAATTCAGATGTCAAGGTCTGCAGTTTCTGAGATACTCAAGCCATCCCATCTGGCACCAACAATCATTCCATGGTCAACACTTTGATCACATTTCTTCCTCGTTCTGATGTTTGGTCTAAACAACAACTGGACCTCTTGTCTGTGTATTTTTATGCATTGATCTGCTGCCACATGATTGGTTGATTAGATCCTTACATTAACAAGCTGGTGTACCTAATAGAGTGACCACTGAGAGTATGTTCCAGGTAACAGAGCATCAATCCCTTCAAATTACATGTTAGGTGCCAGCTTAGACTTTGTGCCTGACAGAGACTCAAACATGAGCTCGAGAGCATTTGACCAATGAAAAGCCAACCTGGGCCATCCGGCCTGTGACTTCCAGCCACAGATTTAATCAAAGAAAATGTCACTCCATTGTACATTTGGCACATTCAGTCATGTTGTCCTTTCCTGCCCAAAGAACTTGCCCAATCCATTTCCCCTCCCCAGATGTTTTACTGTGCTGAAAAGTGCCATATAAATCCAATTTGTTATGGTTGATGGTTCCATTCTTTGAGAAGACTAAACAACTGTACTCAACACCTACCACAGAAACTGTTGGGAACACTCAGCCTTCCGCAGATGCTGCCTGACCTGTTGAGTGCTTCCAGCCTTTTCTGTGTTTTTGTCTGCCGGCCGAAGAATCAGAAAGCATATTCACACATTGTGCCTCCACTAACCACTGAAAACTAGGTGACAGTAATCCTATACAAATCTCATTATTCCCCCTACTTTCCCATCAACTCCACCCCCCCCACCAACTTTCTACCCCTCACCTACAAACTTGGGAACAATTTACAGTGACCAGTTAACCCACCGACCTACATGGTGCCACACTCATTTCCATCACATCTACAACGTTTAAAACTATTGAAGAAAACAACACAACAGAGAATAAATTCAACATTTTTCATCAATGGATTTTTTGTTGTTGTTGCTGCTGCTGGAATCTGGGAGATTCTTAGCGGATGCAGGGCTAATCTGGAAAGGTTTTAGGTGAGGTTGAATCACAATCTGCAGGAAATCTGCATGAGAACAAATGTTTCCATTGCAGCTCTGAAAACTGGCCACTTCCAAGCTACATCAAATATGTTTACAGGATAAATATTTTCCTGAGTAAAGCCACTGTTTAACAGGCAAACTTAAGAGATACTCACGTTCTTTGATTGCTACCGAGAGGTCAGCAGACCTTCTGGTCCAAGATGAGCTTCCGTTCTCAACGCTGTTCTGCCTGAATCTGTCCCACAGTTTGAGATGTTGATGCTGGATTATGCATAAACTGCCTCCTATCTAGGGTGAGGAGAGTTGTCTGCTCTTGAAAGCAGTTGCACACTTCCCTCTAACGTCCCAGGCATAATAACACTCCCACAGGCGTGTCTGACACACATCCAAGTGCACAGGCACAAAAGGCCTTTTTGTGCCCTTACATTCTGCTGGTGCTTTATTCCTCTGAAACCTGAGAGCATCATTTAAATGAAAGAGGTATCTTTGGCACAGCTTTTCATTGGACAAGTTTGTCACTTGGGTGGGAGCGAGGGAAATTTTACCCTATCTCATCCTCGGGGAAGTTGCAGGGATTTTGCTCAGTGTTGGTTTTACACCCTGAGGTGTAACATCCAATCCTGCAGTGAGCCAGGTTAAAGTAATCTCTCTGCGAGAGCTCTAACCCCAAATGCTGTTACTATTTTCCTGATAATTGAATCAATTAATCACACTGTTCACAGGGGAGGATCATAATTTCTTCCCCCTTCAACCTTGCCAGAGCCTGCACCTTCCCCTGCTTTGTTTCCTTTCCTCTGAAGTTGTCCATCTTTGTCCACATACAGCACTAAGACAGGCCCAATATCCATTTATACTGTTCCACTTTTTTTTTTACCTTCCCCACTTTCTTATCCCATCCCCCACCTCCCCACACAGATTCATGTACACACTGGGGGCAATCTACAGCAGAAAATTAACCCATCAACCCCCCGCTGTCTTTAGACTTGGGCGGAAATCAGATCATCAATGGAGAATACTGGAGGTCAGGATTGAACCCAGATTTCTGGTGTTATGAGGCACTGCCCTGCTCTCACTTGGTCTGTCCAAATGACTGAGTTGCTGAAGGTATCTAGATCCTAGTCTGTTCACCACACAGACAGAAGAATGCAACTGATCCAGCAGCACCTGATGCCATTGGAAGTGCAGAGTTGGAAACCGACAAGGGAGAGGAGAGGAAAGAGTTACAGAGGGTTGTGCAATACCTGCTTCTTCCTTGTAGAAATGAGTTGACAAAAACTGTTTAAAGCCATCAAATGCAGATCTGTTCAGGGAGATATTAAAATGTGCCAACCAGAAAGATTTTAAACAAATATTACCATCCTGTATGTCACCATAGTTTCCATCTAATTTCAATATTTTCCTCATAATAATGATTTACATCAATGGTGGAGCTGTGGTTTTCCTCAGGGGAGAGCACAGCGGGTAGAGCTGCTGGATCATAGGTTCGATTCCGACCTCTGGCACAGTTTGTGTGGAATCGGTAAAGAGTGTTAAAGAAGGCATATGCCATACTTGCTTTCTTTGCTCAGAGTGCTGAGTACAAGAGTAAACAAGTCACTTTGCAGCTACGTATACAAAACGTTTTAGGCTGCGCTTGGACTACTGTGTGCAATTCTGGTCATTCCCTTACAGGATGGAAGTGTAGACTTTGGAGAGGGTGCAGAAGAGGTTTACTAAGATGCTGCCTGAATTAGAGAGTATGAGATCCAGGGACAGGTTAGCTTGTTTTCTCTGGAGCATCGGAGGCTGAGGGAAGGGCTGATAGAGAGGCGAGAGGCATAGACTGAGTGGATCGTCGGAGTCTTCTAACTGGGATAGAGATATCAAATACTAGAGCACATGCATTGAAGGTGAGAGGGAGAAAAGTTAAAGGAGATGTGCAGGTAATTTTTTCTTTCTTTTTCAATATTTTTATTAATTTCTTACATAAAAGAATACAGGTTACAGTAAGATATATAATATATAAAATACATATATATTGATTACAATATATTGAAATCATAGATGAAGTATAGTAACCCCATATCCATATAGATTAAATTTAAACATAAAATTGAAAATAAATAATTTTATTACACAAAAAAATCTAAACCCTCTACCAGAAAAAAAGCTGTTTGGTTCAAAAAAAGAAAAGGAAAAAAATCCTTTACATATAGTAAAACATATTATTAGCCAACATCTATGCTTAATAGCAAATCAAAGATTTTGAAAGTAATTTAAAAAAAAGGCTTTTTATCGGAATAGAGGGAAATCAATCAAGTAAAGCCAGAAGGGAGCCAGTTTCATGTGGCATTATGTTTGGTGCATTGTGGGCTGAAGGGGCCGTTTTTGTGCTGTACAGTTCTATGCTTGTTGTGACCACGTGGGTTTCCTTGGGGCCCTCCAGTTCCCTCTCACATCCCACAGGCATGTGGGTTGCTAGGTTAATTGGCCACTAACAATGATCCCTTGTGGATGGCAGGAAAATTCGGGTGGAGTTGATAGCAATGTGAGAGGGGTGAATAGAAACATAGAAAATAGGTGCAGGAGTAGGCCATTCGGCCCTTCGAGCCTGCACCGCCATTCAGTATGATCATGGCTGATCATCCAACTCAGAACCCTGTACCTGCTTTCTCTCCATACCTCCTGATCCCTTTAGCCACAAGGGCCATATCTAACTTCCTCTTAAATATAGCCAATTAACCGGCCTCAACAGTTTCCTGTGGCAGACAACTCCACAGATTCACCACTCTCTGTGTGAAGAAGTTTTTCCTCATCTCGGTCCTAAAAGGCTTCCCCTTTATCCTTAAACTGTGACCCCTCATTCTGGACTTCCCCAACATCGGAAACAATCTTCCTGCATCTAGCCTGTCCAAACCCTTTAGAATTTTATACGTTTCAATAAGATCCCCCCTCAATCTTCTAAATTCCAGTGAGTATAAGTCTAGTCGATCCAGTCTTTCTTCATATGAAAGTCCTGCCATTCCAGGAATCAATCTGGTGAACCTTCTCTGTACTCCCTCTATGACAAGAATGTCTTTCCCCAGATGAGGGGACCCAAACTGCACACAATATTCAAGGTGTGGTCTCATCAAGGCCTTGTACAATTGCAGTAGAACCTCCCTGCTCCTGTACTCAAATCCTTTTACTATGAATGTCAACATACCATTTGCCTTTTTCACTGCCTGCTGTACCTGCATGCCCACCTTCAATGACTGGTGTACAATGACACCCAGGTCTCGTTGCATCTCCCCTTTTCCCAATCAGTCACTGTTCAGATAATAATCTGTTTTCCTGTTCTTGCAACCAAAGTGGATAACCTCACATTTATCCAGTTGAGGCAATGGGATTGATGGGGTTTCTCTGGGATCTGGCATAAAAATAGTGGGCTGAATGGCCTCCCTCTATGTGTAAGATTACATCAATAGGTGTGTAGACATAGAAACATAGAAAACCTACAGCACAGTCCAGGCCCTTCAGCCCATAAAGTTGTGCTGAACACATCGCTACTTTAGAAATTACTTGGCTTACCTATAGCCCTCTATTTTACTAAGCTCCATGTACCTATCTAAAAGCCTTGTAAAAGACCCTATCGTATCCGCTTTCACCACCATTGCTAGCAGCCCATTCCACGCACTCACCACTCTCTGTGTAAAAAACTTACCCCTGACATCTCCCCTGTACCTACACCCCAGCACCTTAAACCTGTGTCCTCTTGTGGCAACCATTTCAGCCCTGGGAAAAAGCCTCTGACTATCCACAATATCAATGTCTCTCATCATCTTGTACACCTCTATCAGGTCACCTCTCATTCTCCTTCGATCCAAAGAGAAAAGGCCGTGTTCACTCAACCTATTCTCATAAGGCATGCTCCCTAATCCAGGCAATATCCTCTGCACCCTTTCTATGGCTTCCACATCCTTCCTGTAGTGAGGTGACCAGAACTGAGCACAGTACTCCAGGTGGGGTCTGACCAGGGTCCTATATAGCTGCAACATTACCTCTCGGCTCCTAAATTCAATTTTACAATTGATGAAGGCCAATACACCATATGCCTTCTTAACCACAGAGTCAACCTGCGCAGCTACTATGAGTGTCCTATGGACTCAGACCCCAAGATCCCTCTGATCCTCCACACTGCCAAGAGTCTTACCATTTATACTGTATTCTGCCATCATATTTGATCTACCAAAATGAACCACTTCACACTTATCTGGGTTGAACTCAATTTGCCACTTCTCAGCCCAGTTTTGCATCCTATCAATGTCCTGTTGTAACCTCTGACAGTCCTCCACACTATCCACAACACTTCCAACCATTGTGTCATCAGCAAACTTACTAACCCATCCCTCCACTTCCTCATCCAGGTCACTTATAACAATCACGAAGAGTAAGGGTCCCAGAACAGATCCTGAGGCACTCCACTGGTGACTGATCTCCATGCAGAATATAACCCTTCAACAACCACTCTTTGCTTTCTGTGGGAAAGCCATTTCTGGATTCACAAAGCAATGAACCCTTTGATCCCATGCCTCCTTACTTTCTCAATAAGCCTTGCATGGGGTACCTTTTCAAATGCCTTGCTGAAATCCATATACACTACATCTACTGCTCTTCCTTCATTAATGTGTTTAGTCATATCCTCAAAAAATTCAATCAGGCTCGTAAGGCATGACCTGCCCTTTACGAAGCCATGCTGACTTCTCCTAATCATATTATACCTCTCCAAATGTTCATAAATCCTGCATTTCAGAATCTTCTCCATCAACTTACCAACCACTAAGACTCACTGGTCTATAATTTCCTGGGCTATCTCGACTCCCTTTCTTGAATAAAGGAACAACATCCGCAACCCTCCAATCCCCGGGAACCTTTCCCGTCCCCATTGATGATGCAAAGATCATCACCAGAGGCTCAGCAATCTTCTCCCTTGCCTCCCACAGTAGCCTGGGGTACATTTTGTCTGGTCCCAGCGAATTATCCAACTTGATGCTTTCCAAAAGCTCCAGTAAATCCTCTTTCTTAATATCTACATGCTCAAGCTTTTCAGTTTTCTGCAAGTCATCACTACACTCACTAAGATCCTTTTCCATAGTGAATACTGAAGTAAAGTATTCATTAAGTACCTATTTCCTCCAGTTCCATACACTCCTTCCCACTGTCACATTTGATAGGTCCTATTCTTTTACATCTTATCCTCTTGCTCTTCACATACTTGTAGAATGCCTTGGGGTTTTCCTTAATTCTGCCCACCATGGCCTCTTCTGGCTCTCCTAATTTCCTTCTTAAGCTCCTTCCTAGTAGCCTTATAATCTTCTAGATCTCTAACATTACCTAGCTCTCTGAACCTTTTGTAAGCTTTTCTTTTCTTCCTGACCAGATTTATTACAGCCTTTGTACACCATGGTTCCTGTACCCTACCATAACTTCCCTGTCTCATTGGAACATACCTATACAGAGTTCTCACAAATATTTGCCACAGTTCTTCTGTAAAAGAACCACATCTCCAAGAACCAGAAGCCCTGGTTGAATGCAGAGGTGTGCTCCCTTCTAAAAGCCCCGGGATGCTGCTTTGAAGTCTGGAGACAGAACAGCTCTCAGGGCAGACAGGAGAAACCTCATCTTAGGCATCAAGAGGTTGAAGGCTGCCTATGCACAAATAAATCAGGAACACTGGTCCGATAGCGATCACTGGTGTATGTGGCTGGGCATCAAGGGCATTACTGACCACAGAAGGAAACACTGTCGGCTGTATCAGTGGCACCTCCCTCCCTGATGCTCTGAACAACTTCCATGCAACACAGCGTCAGCAACAAAATCTGCTCCACTCTCAGCTGAGCAGCCAAGGTCTGTATCAGCAGCAGACCTGAAATGTCCTCATAAGGAGGCTGGGCCAGACAAGTACTTGGAGAGCGTGCACGCCAGCTCACTCACGTCTTCACGGACATCTTATTACGGGGGACTTTAACCATTGTAACATGAAAGACGACTAGTTGCCCCACACTGTGAGGACAGTCTTTGGACCAGTTCTACACCAATGTTAAAGGAGCATTCTTCCATTTTCCCTGGGCACCCCTGAACATGCCATGATCAGCTTGTTCCCAGCTATAAACAAAAACTGGAAGAGTTTGAACTAACCAGGACCATCAGACAGTGATGGATTCCTCGGGCTGTTGGAAGGCTGAGAGACTGCTTAGGCTCCATGGATTGGAAATACACTAGCTCTGTAACATCCTATACATCCTTCTATCCTATATAGATTATTGTGACCTATAACAACGACAAGCCATGGTTTACCAAAGAATGGTGGACTCTCAAATCTGCAAAAGCTCATGCCTACAAGGCTGGAAACAGAGAGGAATACAACTCTGCAAAACGGTAGTTTAAAAGTTCTGAAAGTGGCAAAAGCCACTGGCAAGAATCGGCTAGAGAGAGACTTCACCAACAATAGCCAGGCATTCTGGAGTTGCCTGCAAAGTCTTACCAACTTCAGACAGAAGTGCTCCCAAGTCTCCCCTCCCCTGATCAGCTCTAGTAGTTTTATTGCTGGTTTGATACGGACAGTCAGTATCCATCTCTGCTTACGTCCTTTGCTCCTAATATGCTGAGCCCCTTTCACAACCACTCTGTCACCATCCCCCCCTTCACCCCAGTCCCATGCTGCTTCTTCAGCCTCCCCCACCCCACCTACACTTTCTGTGAAGCAAGAAGCAAACTATCTGAAATACAGAACTTTAGGAAAGCTACAGGCCCTGATGTTGTCTCAGCTGGTACGGTGTGGATCAGCTAGCACCTGTCTTCACTCAGATATTTAACACTTCCCTGCAATTATGCAGGGTTCTGGACTGCTTTAAAGTTGCTACAATTGTTCTAGCTCCCAACAAAGGCAAGATCACTGGACTTAATGATTACAGGCCAGTTGCTCTGACTTCAGTCGTTAAGAAAACCTTTGAATGTCTGATGTTGGCCTTCCTTAAGTCCATTTTCTAAGTCCTCTTCTTCACCTTTTACAGTTTGCTTACAGAGAAAATTGCTCAGTTGGGGATGCAGTTAACTCTTGCCTTCATTACATTCTTCACCATTTCGACTCCCCCAACACCAATGTGAGGATCTTGTTTGTGAACCTTAGCTCTGACTTCAACACTATCGTTCTGGAGTTGCTCCACAGCAAGTTAACCCAGCTAGCTGTACGCTACAGAGTCTGTCTGTAGAAAGCAGTATGTAATGCTTGGTTCCTATTTGTTCGATCCAGTGTCCATAACAGCCATTCTCAACCTCTTTGCCCTGGAGGAACCCTTGAAATAACTTTCAGCTCTCAGGGAACCCCTGCGTAAAAATTATTACATCTAGAGCTCACAGTACATTAGTGTGATCAGTAAATTGTAGGCAAAATAATCTAAAAATAATTGTCTTTTAATAATAGAAAGCCTCACTCTAAGTAAGAATGGAATTCAATTGTAAATATCATCGGACTAGGTCTGTCATCGAAACGTCAGTTATAATCGATACCTGTACCTGGCTGGAAGCCCAAGATGAGTTTATTCATCATAAATATCCTTGTTTTCTGGGTGTGTCACGGCCAGGTGCATGACAGATACTTTGTCTGAGCCAGACATATCTGTCGTAGAGTGGTTCAGTCGGTAAACATATCTGATGAGTGTCCAGTATAGCAGGAACAGAATTTTTGACCAGCGCCGTCATTAGCTTTCAAAGCCCTTCATGATGATTGGCGTCGATGCCGCCGGGCATTAATCGTTACGTTCGGAAGGCGTGGAGTTCTTTGGTACAGGGATGATGGCGGCTGATTTTAAAAGTGGGGACAGCAGCCTGGATGAGTGAACCGTTGAATTAGAATCCGAAACATACCCGAAATTCATTGTGTTTCGGTGTCAAGCACAAAACGCGGGACAGACAACACAACGGCAACCAACAATTTACAAGACAATAGTGCAAACGGCCACGGACAACCAACATCTCAGGGCTTATCCCTGCACTAATGTAATTAATCA
Source organism: Hypanus sabinus (assembly GCF_030144855.1). Classification (NCBI taxonomy): domain Eukaryota; kingdom Metazoa; phylum Chordata; class Chondrichthyes; order Myliobatiformes; family Dasyatidae; genus Hypanus; species Hypanus sabinus. Next base: position 54,595,166 of record NC_082723.1, read on the forward strand.
CACTTAAGTAAATATGAACAGACATAATAATTATCTACAGAGCCAGGACAACAGGAAAGACCATTTAACGGGTGTTGTACAGGGATAGTCAGGGACCTGAGTGAGTTTTGTTGAGAAGCTGCATAGCTACAGGAAAGAAGGTTCAGAGATGACATGAACCTGTAGCGTCTCCCCGATTGTAATTCCGCCAACGGGTGACTGCTAGGGTGGGTGGAATCAGCAGTAATTTTATCTGCTCTTCGCTCTGGCGATGAGCAGGTCTTTTAGTGTTGGTAGTTGGTGTAGACAGGACAATCCCTGCTGGGCTTTCCGAGTGTTGAGCGTCACACTTCAATATACTGGTAACTGAAGTCCCCAGGAATTTGAATGACTCAACCACAGGCATAGCCTGACCATTCATTTCCAAGGGTGGGAAGGTAGGGGGTTGTCAGCACAAGTCAACCCTCTTGATAATATTAAGCTCCAAAGTGATACCACAACATGCAACAAGACGGTCTACCTCTCTTTGATAGCAAGTCACATCATTATTAGAGATGAGACCAAAGACAGTTAGTTGTGCCATCCGAGAACGTTCGGATTTTAAAGGGTCAATACACACAAAATGCTGAGGAACTCAGCAGGCCAGGCAGCATCCATGGAAAAAGACGTTCGGGCCGAAACGTCGACTGGCCTGATGAGTTCCTCCAGCATTGTGTGTTTGTTGCTCGGATTTCCAGCACAGATTTTCTCTTGCTTGGGAGTTTAAAGGATTAGCAGAGTCAGTTGTATCAAGTGAGAACAGGAGGGATGAAAGAACAGGGCCCTGGGGAGAGCCTGTGCTTATAGACCAGGGTTTCTCAACCTGACTTCCGCGGGGGTTCCGCAAGAGACAGTGATTGAAAAAAGTAAACATCGCTTTTTGAACTTGGCGCAGCGCGCTTGGCTAGGCGCTCGCCCTGGTGGGCAGTGACCGAGTAGCCGGTTCGCAGTCTCTCCGGTCAGTACGGCAGTGTTTATTCTCAGTTTCTGACGCGAGATGGGGAAGGCCGTAGACAATTAGCGAGCGGGAGGACAGTAGGCTGGGGAGGGGAGTGAAGTGCGTTTTCCGAGTATTGAAAGGACTCGGCCAACTTGGGCTGAATCACCTGTCCCAATTTCCCCAGCCGCGCCGCCGACTGATTTATGGGAGCGAGCAAACTCTACCGGTGTAGTAGAGCGGAAATTGGAGGGAATTTTTCATTCTAAAGAAAGATTTTTTATGTGTCGCGACTCAGCTGCTGGCCTGCCGCTTTGCTGGTGCTGTAATCATTACAAGAGGTGGATTGTGTAGGTTAGAAGTGAATTGTGAAGTACTTGTATATTTTGCGGTTTTCTCGTTTGGTTACTTATTATGCCGTTCTTTGTTTTGTACTCTATTTACCCCTATTCCATTGTGCCTAGTCTGCGGCAAACAATTTACAAATACAGCAATGGCTCCAGCAAAATTGAAAAGACACTTGAACACAAATCACAGCCATATGACACGTAAAAGTGCTGATGATCTTAAATGACTGTTGGAATCTCAAACCGTAAAGCTTACCGTTTAAAAATTAAAATCAATTTACAACCTTATTTAAATTAAATCTACTGTGTCTATCTTTAAAAAAATCAAATCCCATTTTGGCTTAAGCCAGTTATTTAACAGAAATTTTGTTACGTTTGCCTTATGTTCTTAAAATTTACTCTCTCCACTAAAAAGAGAAACCCACTCACACGGACAGATACCTCAACAATTACAGCCGCCAACACGCCTCCCAACGAAGAGCGGTCCTTTCTACTTTGATTAACCGTGCGAAAACCATTCCCGACCCAGTGAGTCTCCCGGAGGAAATAAGACAATTACGCACGACGTTCCTACAGAATGGCTACAAGGTGAAGGACTGAAAAACCAGGAAATCTGACAACGAGGAGGAACCCGTCGCTACCGCCCGTCTTCCCTGTATTTCCACGGTTTCTGGAATGGTCGCCAGGATCCCGAAGAAGTATCGAATTAATAACATCCACAAACTTGTAGGGAAGCTCAATTCACAGCTCATGTGGGTCAAAGATGACCTGAACCAGAGGAACATAATTTTAACAAAGACGGAGGTTTTGCTCTAAAGAACTGGAATTCGATTGTAAACAAGGTATCCACTGATATAGCTGATCCAGTCATATCCACCACTGACAAACACGAGGAAATCTGCAGATGCCCGAAATTCAAGCAACGCACACAAAATGCTGGTGGAAGGCAGCAGGCCGGGCAGCATCTATTGGGAGAAGTACAGTCGCCAGCCATATTCCCTACTGATACAACTAATATCCACACACGTTCACTTCTGATACAACCTAAATAAATTCAGCTAAGTTAGTTTGTAATAATTTTCACTAAACTAAATGCCTTGAAACGGAGCTTGCATGCATCACTTCTGCTTGCAGCTCATTCCACATTGCAAGTGAAGAATTTTCCTTTTATGTTACCCTTAAATATTTCACCTTCCGAACTTAAACTATGACCTCTGGTTCTAGTGGAAAAAGCCCACTTGCATTAACCCTATCTATCCCCCTCATAATCTCTCCTCATTGTTCTATGCTCCAGGAAGTAATGTCCTAACCTATTCAACCTTTCCCTTTAACTCAGATCCACAAGACCTGCATCATCTTTGTAAATTTTCTCTGTCAATCTTATTGAACTTTTCTGTAGGTAGCTGACCAGAACTGCACACAGTACTCCAAATTGGACCTCACCAATGTCTTATACAACTTCAACATAACATCCCAACTCCTGTACTCAATAATTTGCTTTATGAAGGCCAATGTGCCAAACGCTCTTATGACCCTATTTACTTTTGGTGCCACTTTCAAGGAATTATGTATTTGTATTCCCAGTCCCACCTATTGTACCACACTCCTCAGTGCTCTACCATTCACTGCATTAGTCCTACCCTGCCTTGACCTTCCTAAGTGCAACACCTCACACTTGTCTGCATTAAATTCCATCTGCTATTTTTCCAGCCCATTTTTCCAGCTGCTCCAGATCCTATTGCAAGCTTTGATAGTCTTCCTCTTTGTCCAATAGGCCCCCACTCTTGGTGGCATTCAGGATCACTCTTGTTCTTTCAACATGAATTTTGAAGTCAGAAGTTAGAATCTTGGAAGACAACTGCCAGAAAGATCAAGTGACTTCTGTGGCACACCCCATTGCCTCTGGTCCAACAGGACCTAACTGGCAGTCTTGAAACCAAACGGTGATCAGCACCAAATGGCAATGTACGGGCAGACAGAACAAGCCTCTCTTACAAAACCCTTTGGAAAACTTTAATAACCACGATTTGCCCACCTCAGTTTGGTGTCCGTCAAAGGCCTCAAGGTTTTATTACTGAAATATGAACAGAAGATGCAGGTCTGGCAGCATCTGTGGAGAGAGAAAGAGAATTCATGTTCAGGTCAACAACCCTTTCATCAGACCTGGAAAGGTGAGGAAACTAGTGACTTTTAAGTTGGAAGAGGGTTGTGATGGAGAGCATGAAAGGAATATCTGTGATAGGAGGCCAAAATTGTCTAGGCGACACAAATGCTTGTTAATCGTACCTGTTGCACATCTGGAGGAGGTGTGGGTTGAGGGAAATTTATGAGAGCACCAGAGAGACCATTGCTGGAACTGTAAGACGCAGACTGCAGCTTCTGGGAATCTGAAATAAAAGCAAACGTGGAAACACTCAGCAGATCAGCCAGCATCTGAGAAGAGACGGATCACCTCAGATCAGAACCTGCTAATTCTGTTATGATCCCAGCCCCCTCCTTTGTGAGAATCGCAAGAGCACCCATTGAGGGGGGGGGGGGTGGTGGTCAGTAGACCCAGGAAGTGAGAGAGAGAGAGAAACGTGCCAAATTGCACGTCCCACCCAGGATACAGAATAAGACGACAGCGACTATTGTCTCATGGAGACCACGTGAAAAGCCCTCGGGCAAGGTGGGCTGGTTGAGAGAGAGATTGCATCATCCCAACCTGATTGACACCTGCGACCCCGTGAGGAAGTATAAAGGAGAGACTCGGGGGACAGCCCCTGAGACGCACCAAGAAGACACGAGAGAGTGTTCCCGCAGCAGCGGGAAGCCATTCTGAAGGAAGCCACGTGTGTTAGATTCCGGGATTGGAATTTGTGGCTGGAATCACAGAAAACCGCTTTTAACTAACATCCGGGAGAGGAAACCAACGCTCCCCCAATTTCACAGAAAATTCATCAAGACTCAGCAAGTTCTTTCTCTTATCCCCCAATCTCTCTCTCTCTCGGTTGCCCCACGTGAAACCCAGCGATTTTCAAAGGGCTGAGGCCTGCAGACTTTCTGAGTGACTTTTATATTTCCAATGGACAATCTATTAACCCCTAGTCAACAGCAGAGCTCACTTCTTAATGATGATTATTACTATATCCGCGCTTTAGATTGAGTGTTGACGATGTGCACTATCTGAATGTATGTATTAACCCTACTTTTGTGTCCCTTTATAAATAAAACGTTTGAAAATAGTGACATCAGACTCCAACGGGCCTCTCTATCTTTGCAGGTGAGTTATTCAGTTATGGGATACGTAACAACTCATTCACAAACAGGGAAGTTTGGTTATGTGAAATTATTGAATTCAGCGAAGAAGGGTGCAGTTTGCAACGTGTTCAGTGTGCTGCTTCTCCAGCTTCATCAGTACATCAGCCTGTCCGTAACATTCAGGAGCCTTTAAAAAGTACTAAACGTGAAGTAAGCAATTTAAAGCTTTTAAAATAATTGGTGGAAGTATGAAAGTTTTAAAACATTGAAAACATTAGAACAAACTAATGTCATGCTTGATGGTTCTCCCCACCAGTCACAGGCTTCTGACCCACGGTAATAACCACAGCAAAGCCTTGTGGACCCGGCTATACCTCAAGTTCAGCAGACTTCCCTCTGGTGAGATTGGTCTCGTCAGCGCGCTGTGAGTTAGGTGTCTGTCCCTAGCAGGTGCGGAGAAGGCTGAGGGAGTAAATTGGATTCAACGTTGGCTTTGTGGGAGACGCCAGAGAGTGGTGGTAGAGGGTTGCCCCTCTGACAGGAGGCCTGTGACTAGTGGTGTGCCGCTGGGATCGGTGCTGGCTCTGTTGTTGTTTGTCATCTATAGAAGAATCAGAGTCAGGTTTAATATCACTGACATCTATTGTGAAATTTGTTGTTTTGCAGCAGCAGTGCAGGGAGACATTAAAAGTTATAAATTACAATAAGAAACATAAGTGTGCAAAAAGAGAGCAGCAACAGCGAGGTGGGTTCATTGTCCATTCAGAAATCTGATGGCGGAGGGGAAAAAGCTGTTCCTTTAGGCTCCTGTACCTCCTCTTTGATAGTAGTAATAAGAAGAGCCCATCTCCTGGGCGATCGGGGTCCTTAATGATGGATGCCACCTTTTTGGTGGGGCATTTTGAAGATGTAGTTGATGCTGGGGAGGTGAGTGCTTATGATGTAGCTGGCTCAGTTTGCAATGCTCTACAGCTTTTTCTAATCCTGTGCAGTGACCCCACCATACCCAACAGTGATGCAGTCAGTTAGAATACTCCCAAAGGTACATCTATTGAAATTTGCCAGTCTTTTTGTGACATACCCAATCTCCTCGTACTCCTTATGAAATGCAGCAGCTGATGTGCCTTCTTCAGAATTGCATCAAAATGTTAGGACCAGGATAGATCTTCAGAGATGTTGAGACCCAGGAACTTGAAACACCACTTTTTCCACTGCTGATCCTCTCCTTGGTGCGTGTTTCCCTGACATCCCCTTCCTGAAGTCCACAACCAATTCAATGGTTTTACTGACATTGACTGTAAGGTTGGTGATGTGACACCACTTAACCAATCTATTGCTTTCCTATATGCCTTCTTGCCACCATCTGAAATTCTGCCAACAATAGTTGTGTCATTGGCAAATTTATAGATGGTGCTTGAGCCTGCGCCTAGCCACACAGTCGTGGGTGTGGAGTGAGGAGGGCAGTGGGCTAAGCTCACATCCTCGTGTTGATTGTTAGCGAGGAGGAGATGTTACTTCTGATCTGCAGACAGTGGTCTCTAAATTAGGAAGTTAAGGACTCAGTTGCAGAGGGAGGTTCAGAGGGCCAGGTTTTGAAGCTTATTGATCAGTACTGAGGGTACGATGGTGTTGAACGCCGAACTTTAATCAATAAACTGCAGCCTGACGTAGGCATTGCTGTTGTCCAACTGATCCAAGGCCAAGTGGAGAGCCAGTGTGATTGCATCCACTGTAGACCTTTTTGTGGCGACAGGCAAATTGCAACAGGTCCAGGCCCTTGCTTAGGCAAGAGTCGATTCTGGCCATGACCAACCTCTCAAAGCACTTCATCACAGTAGATGTGAGTGCAACTGGACAATAGATGTTGAGGCAGGTCACCTGCTTTTCTTAGGCACTGGTATGACTGACAACCGGTTGAGGCATCAAACTGCAGCAGGCAGAAATTGAAGATATTCCTGAACACTCCCACCAGTTGGTTTTCAGTACTCTACCATCAAGGCCTAATGTCTTGTTATCAATAATCTAGATGATAACCTGGTAAGCTTGATAAGCAAATTTGCAGATGACACCAAGATTGGGAGTGTAGTGAACATTGAGAAAGGCTATCAAAGCTTGCGGTGAGATCAGGTCCAGCTAGAAAAGTGGCAAATGGAACTTAATGCAGACAAATGTGTGGTATTGCACCTTGGGAGGACAAACCAGGATAGGATTTACACACTGAACAGTAGGACACTTATGAATTTTGTACAACAGAGCGATCTGAAAATATAAGTCCATAATTTCTTGAAAGCTGTGTCACAAGTAGATAGGGTTGTAAAGAAGGCTTTTGGCACATTGGCCTTCATAGATCAAAGTACTGACTCCAGGAGTGGGGAGGTTATGTTGAAGTTGTATGATACATTGGTGAGGCCAAATTTGGAGTAATGTGTGCAGTTCTTATCACCTATCTATAGGAAAGATATCAATAAGATTAAAAGATAGGAAAGAAAATTTACAAGGATGTTGCCGTGGCTTTGAGGACCTGAGATATAGAGAAAGGTTGAATAGGTTAGGAGTGCAGGAGAATAGGAGAATGAAGAGAGATTATGAGGGGTATAGACAGGATTAGTGAAATTAGGCTTCTTATTTACTGAGGTTGGGTGATACTAGAACTAGAGGTCATAGGTTAAAGGAGAAATGAGAAATATTTCAGGGGAACTTCTTCACTCAGATGGTGGTGTGAAGTGAGGAACGAGCTGCCAGCAGAAGTGGTGAATGCAGTTTTGATTGCAACATTTGAGAGAAGTTTGGATTGGCATAGTGATGGGACATGTATGGAGGGCTATGGTTCACATGCAGATCAATGGGACTAGGCAGGATATCAGTTTGCACAGGCCTAGTTCTGTGTGACTCTATCATGCTCAAGTTAGAGTGAACGTGAAGGAACATGGAGGCTCAGGAGACTGCAGATCCTGGAACCTGGAATGACAAACAAGCTGCCAGAGAAACAGCCAATTTCAGGCAATCTGCCCCCCTCCTGTCCTGAGCTCCATGTCAACCCAGTTCCTGCTGTACTCACTCCAGTCCTCCATCACCTAATTTCCTTCCTGTCTCCAACCATTTTATTTGCCCATCTCTCACACCTTCTTCACTCCACATCCCTTCCCTCCTCATTTGGTTCCATGCTCCTGCTTCCTTGCCAATCAGATTCCACCTGTTACCTGCGCCATCACCTCCCAGCCTCTGTCACTAATTCCACTCTTCCCTTCCTCCATCTGCCTGTCACCTGGATCCACCTCTCACATGCCAGCTCCTACTTCACTCCTTCCCCTCACCTACCTATACTGGCCACCTCCTCTCTATCTTTCAGTCCAGATGAAGGATCTCAAACCAAAGTGTCATCTGTCCATTTCCATCCACAGACGCCACTCAACCTACCGTGTTCCTCACCTAGCTTGTTCTATACTTGGGAATAAACAATTACCTATATTTTAAACATTAATACCACTCTATAGCATTCAACCTGATACATTATTTTAATCTTATTCTGACATGTGAAATGCTTCTTAAGGTTCCGCAAGGATTTCAGCAGCAAACCCCCTGTTCTGTGGATAAGGTTAGTCTGCTCAGTCTATTATTTGAACTGTTGCTTTTCCAGAATGCACCAGATCCATATATCTGCTTGCTGATAGATCTACAAAGTTACGATAGCCAAAAGGTGTCTCTGCACATATCAATGCTAGAAGCAAAAGCAAGGCCAATAGAACATTTGTTGGAGAGAAGGTATATTGCTTTGGCCAAATCGAGGCACCGGTGACCTGAGTTCAATTCCGTCACCGTCTGTAAAGATTGTACATTCTCCCCGTGACCGTGTAGGTTTCCTCCAGGTGCTCTGGTTTCCTCCCATGTTCCAAAGATGTACAGCAGAGTTGGGCAGAGTGGCCTTGTTGGGCTAGGAGGGCCACCTCCGTGCTAAATAAAAACATACCCAGCAGCCACGTTATTAGTTCCGCCTGCTTGTTAATGCAAATATCTAATCAGTCAATCACGCGGCAGTAACAATGCATAAAGGCTCAGTTGTTGTTCAGCACAAACATCAGAATGGCTACCTGACTTTGACCGCAGGATATTTGTTGGTGCCAAAGGGGGTGGTTTGAGCTTCTCAGAAACTGCTGATCTCCTGGGCTGTTTATGTTATTTAGAGTTTACAGAAAATGGTGCAAAAAGAGAACTAAGGAGCTTCCAGTGAGCGGCAGTTCTGTGGGTGAAAATGCCTCGTTAACGAGAGGGGTCAGCGGAGAATGGCCAGACTGGTTCAAGCGGACAGGAAGGTGATAGTAACTCACTCAAATCTGGAGGCCCTCGGTTGGTCGTGCATGGATGTTGAATCTTAGCTGCCGACATAGGCACAAGCCAGCACACAAGTCGGGGCAGCATGATATGGAGAGCAAGCTGTTGTCCCCCACCCCCCTTGGAGCAGCAGGCTCCCCCTCTCCACACAGCTGGTGAATCCAAAGAAATGGCAGCTTGGCACCAGCAGCATCTGCGGAGTTGCCAGTCAGTGTTGAACTCAATGTGGGACTGCCTTAGAGACTCCAGCTCTGGCTCTTTCCTCGGCCTTCCCCGCGAGCTGGTACAGTCGCAAGGCAGTGGAGGACAGAGATTTCCTTCTCCTAGATGAGCTGCCAACCACGGCTGTTGAGACCCGTCTGCTTTAAGCGACTGGTTTTAAGGTGCCAGTGACCCGCCTTTGCCCTTCTCCTGTCAGTAGAAACAATTCTGTTGGGCTTAGCTTAGCTGCACGTGAAGAGCAGTAGCTGAACTTGGTCGTTTGAGGCTGTTTGAGATGCATCCCATTGGGAGTATTTAACAGCTTGTGGGAGCTCATTCATTCCCCCTGCCCCATCCAACTATAACAACCTTAGGGAACTCAAATAACCAGGTATTACAACAATGATGTGCAGAAGGGCATCTCTGAAACACAACATGTTGAACCTCGAAGTGGATGGACTATGGCAGCAGACAAACACACCGGATTCCACTCCTGTGCTTAATGAAGTGGCTATTGAGTCTATGTGGAGGCTCAGTCATTGCTTTCATTCTGTCACGGTCAGAGAGGTTCCTGGATTCAAGGACACAGGGCTAGTACTGGGAAAGAGCAATGAGGTAGATCAATCATGATTGGCGGGGCAGGCTCACCAGCCAGATGTCCTACTCCTCTTAGCTTGTTTGCCGGCTGGTGGCGTAGTGGGGCATCAGCGCTGGACTTCGGGGCAGAAGGTCCCGAGTTCGAATCCAGCCAGCTCCCGGGCACGCTTTCCATCTGTGCTGGGTTGAGTGTTGAGCTAGTAACTCTACCTCGTAAAAAAAGAAATTGCCTGCTGCAGAAACATCAACAGCTCTCTCTCTCGTGAGTTGAAAGTCAATTTCTTCTTCTCAGTTTGTGCATCCTTGTGATCTGTTGGGAACAAGAGCTGTCAGGGAGGTGAATTTTATTGCCCTCTTTCACAGCGTGTGTGACACTGCTGAGGCCTATGTTGGTGCTGTGCATGGAGAAGCCTGGGACAAAGATATGTCCCCACCCACCTTGCCAGCACCTCATTGATACCTCAGCTGCAAGTCCCTGGTTCACAGCTCAGAAATGATCCTATTGTTATGAGACGCTCCCAACCCGCACCAGCTTCTGGGATTTGGACAATCTAACTCCCTGGAGTACGGGTCACTGGGAAGGGTTCAGGATGGTCCCACTAATTGATAATCATGTTCCAGGCACCAAGAATCGAGTATTTAAGGAACACCTCAATTGTAAGCCCCACTCGTGATTTCGTCCAGCGTTTGTTTTGTACTCGGTTCTCGATTCACTTTGATACTGTGTCTCGATCCTTGCTTCAGACACTCCAGCATTTGAGTCCCAAACATCCTCATCAAGGATTCTCACCACACTTGTAGCCACTCATTTGCCTGGATAAGCGAACAATGTTGTCTCCAAGATGGTCTTGCCCATGCATTGTTATATGGTTAATATAATTCAGAAAGAGGACCCAGCATGAAAAAGGTTCATGGTGCAATCAGGAGCATGAAAAACAACAAAGCTGTTGGTCCTGATGGGATCCCAGCAGAGGAGGGTGGACTAGCACTCCTGCAGCAGATACCCGTCCTGCTCCTGAAGGTCTGGGAAAAGGAACAACTGCCCTCTGACTTCAGGGACACATTAAATGACTCTATTCAAGAAGGGAGACAAGCAGACTGTGGCAATTATAGAAGCATCTCCCTCCTTTTAACAACACATCCTTGCACACATCCTTGTCAACTGACTCCTTCCTCTATTTGTGGAAGTACTCCCTGAATCACAGTGTGGTTTCTGCCCTTCCAGAGGTACCGCAAACAAGATCTTCACAGCATGCCAATTACAGGAAAAATGCCAAGAACAAAGGCAGTCCTTGTACTTGGCTTTCTTAGATTTGACAGAAGCATTTGATACAGTAGATTGCCAAGATCTCTGGTGTATAATATGGCTGTCCTGACAAGTGCTTATGAATACAGAGGCTACTTGAAGATAGCACATGAGCCACAGTACTCAATGATAGAGTCACTGAATCAGAACCGTTCATTGTTAAGACAGGAGTCAAACAGAGCTGTATCATTGTGCCCACCCTATTTGCCATCTTTATTGCTGTCATCCTTAACCTCATTGGCCAAGGCGTGCCACGGGGATTCCCAAAGGTGTATAGAATGGACAACAGGATTTTCAATCTCAACTGGTTCAAGGCCAAGAACAAGGTCAGCACCATTATCATCATGGAGCTTCAGTATGCAGATGACAACTCTGAAGGAGCCCTCCAATGTATCCTGAATGCCTTTGCCAAGGCACATAGAGCACGGAATCTTGTTTTGAATATCAAAATGACACAGGTCCTACATCAGCCACTGCTAAACCAGCCATGTATTCAGCCCACCAGAAAAGATGATATCACCCTTGAAAATGTAAACCACTTTCCCTACCTTGGCAGCATTATCTTCTCAAAGGCAGGCATTGACTCAGAGATCAATCACACTCCTGCAAGATCGAAGAAAAGAGTCTGTGAATCTTTGAAGACCCCAAACTGCAGGTCCAAATAAAACGTTTGGTCTATAGGGCGTCGTCCTTCCTACATAACTGTATGGAGCTGAATCTTGGACCACCTACAGCAGACACCTGAAAGCCCTGGAACAATACTATCAAAGAACCTTATGAAAGGTCTTGAGGATCTGCTGGAAGGAGCGACACACTAGCACCAGCGTAATGGAGGAGGCCAACAAGAGCAGCATCTCCAACAATGATACAGCAACACCATGTCATTTGGATGACGAACTCACATTCTCCACAAACTGATCCTTTACTTCCAGTTGAAGGAAGCCCCTGGTGGGGAAAGGAAATGCTTCAAAGACAACATCAAACCTTGGGGAAAGGACATCAATATCAGCCTGAAGAAATTCAACACTACATCTAAAAACTAGGAAGGCATTGTGTTCAATAGATGCGCCTGGAGGGAATCTGTTCCCGAGAGAGCTGTGCTCCATGACAGCGACCTGTGTTGTGCTGCAGAAAACAAGTGGCTGCTGTAAAAGGAGAGACTGAACCAAGAGATCCTACCAGTAAACACAGACACCAGACTCTTGCCCACACTGCACCAGAATAGGTGGATCCCAGATCAGCCACCTAAGGTCCCACCAATAGACAAACCCTTAGGAGAACATCTTGATTCGAATGACCGCATTAGGTTGGACAAAGTTAGATGAAATTCCTCCTCATCTCTGTCTTAAATGAGTGACTTCTGAATACAGGATTAATCTGCTCAACCTCTCTTCCTGTGTCAGCTCCCCCATTACACAAATTAACATGGTGCATCTGCTCGGGACTGTTTTTAATATGAACACATTCTTCTGCAAAAATCATAATTGTATGGAGTTATCCAACTGTGATCTTGCAAGTGCAATGTGAGGTTGCAATAAAACTTCTTACTTTATGCCCGATACACCTTGTAATCAAGGCTAACGTTCCAGTGCTTATCAATTACTTGCTGAGCCTCCATGATAACTTTGCTTAAGGACCTCTGGGTTCCTTTGTACCAGAATGTTTTGCAGTCACACTCCCTAATTTGTCTTTCTTTCATTCTTCCTTATGAAGTGGATAAGCTCACATTTTCCCGAATTATACTTCAACCTTTTGCCGACTCACTTCACCTGGCTGTGTCCCTTTCCAGGCTCGTTATGTTCTCCTCACAGCTTGCTAACCGACCTTCTTTGTATCAGAAGTGAAGTGTGCTACACTGGTCTTGGTCCTTTCATCCAAAAATAGACTGTAGTTGAGACCTCAGCACTGATCTCTGTGGCACAGTAAATGCCAATCGTATGTAACTGATGGACCATTCAAAAATGACTCACTTACACCAACTCCTGAATTGTCTCTTCGATAGCAATGCCCTATCCCATGCCAATGTATTACTTCCAGACCTGTGACTCACATCTTGTGTGGTGACCTTTCATTTAGCATTTTATCAAACGTCTTCTGGAAATTCACTGTAAAGACTCATCCATGTAGAAAGAATTGGCACAAAAGCTGGAGCTCCTTTAGTACAGTACTTGGGGTTTTATCACCTGCCTGTCTCTTAGCTGGAAACCCGGACGCCCCATCTTGGACATAGAACAGTACAGCCCACAACGTCTGTGCTGAACACAATGCTGAATTAAACCAATCCCTCCATTCTCTGTATATTCTAACAGTCTCATAATCACCACGATCATAGCTGATTCCACCACTACGCTGGCAGTCCTTTGCTGGAACCTACAAATCCATGCAAAAAGACATTGTCTTCTTTAATTGAGACAAGTTTTCCTGCACATCTCCTTTAAAACGTTCCCCTCTCATTGTAAATACATGTCCTCTCATACTCTATATTTTCACCCTGGGAAAAAGACTCTGAGTGTCCAACCTATACTGCGTCTCATAATTTTATAAACTTTGAAACAATCCAAGTCTGTCCAACCTCTCCTACCCTGTAGTCTAGGTGATATCTTGGTAAACCTGTTCTGCACTCTATCCAAAGGCTTTGCATAATTCCTATAATGGGGCAAGCCGAACTGGCCACAATATTCTAAATGTGTCCAAACCGAAGTTTTATCCAACATGTCTTCCTTACTCTTATATTCAATGCCCCAAACAAGTATGTCATATGCATTCTTTACACTCCATCTACTTGTACAGCCACTTTCAGTGAGCTATATAGTTGGACTCCAAGGTCCCTCTGTATATCAGTCCTGATAAGGGTGCTGCCTTTACTTTAGATCTTTCAAAGTGCAACACTTCACATTTGCATAGATTATATCTGCCACTTCTCCGTCTATATGTGTAACTGGTCCGTATTCTGCTATCTCCTTTGACTCCCTGCTATACAGTTTCCAACTGCACTAATGTTTGCATCATCTGCAAACTTACTTGCATCTACATTTTCATCCGTCATTTGTATTTCACAAACAACAGAGGTTCCAGCGCTGATCCATGCAGAACACCACTAGTCACAGACCTCCAACCAAAAAACACCTTTCCTCTACTAACAAGATGAGGCCACCCTCAGGGTGGCGAGCAACATTCTATATTCCTTCTGGGTACCCTCCAATCTTTACTTTACTTCATTGTCACCAAACAATTGATATATCTGAAGGTTAATAAATGCAGAATGGGTGTGAGATATAGAAGATAAATGACTGCTCTTTGAACAGAATTGTAATGTTAGTTATTTTTTCCCAGTTACTTCACTTTATTGTCACCAATTGATACTAGAGCATGCAATCATCAGAGCGATATTTGATTCTGCACTTCACGCTCCCTGAAGTACTAATCAAAATAAATATAATCAAAATTTAAATTATAAATCATAATTAGAAAATAGAAAAGGGAAAGTAAGGTAGTGCAGAAAAGGTTCGGATATTTGGAAGGTACGGCCCAGATCCGGGTCAGGATCCGTTCAGCAGTCTTATCACAGTTGGAAAGAAGCTTTTCCCAAATCTGGCCGTACGAATCTTCAAGCTCCTGAACCTTCTCCTGGAGGGAAGAAGGACAAAAAGTGTGTTGGCTGGGTGGGTCTTGTCCTTGATTATCCTGGCAGCACTGCTCCAACAGTGTGCGGTGTAAAGTGAGTCCAAGGATGGAAGATTGGTTTGTGTGATGTGCTGGGCTATGTTCATGATCTTCTGCAGCTTCTTCCGGTCTTGGACAGGACAACTTCCATACCAGGTTGTGATGTACCCTAGAAGAATGCTTTCTACGGTGCACCTATAAAAATTAGTGAGGGTTTTAGAGGACAGACCAAGTCAGGTCATTTGTGATATTCACCCCGAGGAACTTAAAGCTTTTGACCTGTTTCACCTGCGCACCACTGATGTAGATGGGATCGTGTGGTCCACTACTCTTCTGAAGTCAACAATCTGATGGTATGAATATCAATTTCTCTGTTCAGTGAACAAATTTCTCCACCACTTCCTCTATTCCTCACGCTGACCGTTCACTTCTCATCTGCCTATTACTTCCCCCCAGGTCCCCAACTCTTTCCCTTTCTTCTATTGTCCACTCTCCTCTCTTATCAGATTCCTTCTTCTCCAGCCCTTGACCTTTCCCACCCTCGTGGCTTCACCTATCACCTTCCAGCTAGCCTCTTTCTCCTCCCCCCCCCCGCCTTTTAATTCCAACATCTCCCCCCAACCCCTTCCCTCTCAGTCCTGTTGAAGGGTCTCAGCCCAAAACATGAACTATCTATTCATCTCCATAGATGCTGCCTGGCCTGCGGAGTTCCTCCATCATTTTGTGTGTGTTGCCTTGGATTTCCAGCATCTTCAGACCTTCTCATGTCTGTGCCCTACTGTTATCTGCAGGTAAGTCAAACCTGCATCCCAACGATCAAGTTACCATAGATCCCATGTATCTTAATCTTCTGCATCAAAGTCTAACCCAGTAAGTGAAAACAATTGTGGATGCTTGAAATCTGAAATAAAAGCAGAGAACAACAGGCAGTGTATGTGGAGAATGTTTTAGATTGAAGAGCCTTTGAGCCAATCTAACAGACGGATGACTCACAACTAAAAATGACCGGTTCTGATGCAGACCTGAAGTTGGAGAATTCAGTCTCCGTGCTAGAAGACTGAACCCTGCTCAGACAGCTGACATCGTGTTTGTTATTGTGCAGGAGGCAGTGGGCAGATAGG
Source organism: Hypanus sabinus (assembly GCF_030144855.1). Classification (NCBI taxonomy): domain Eukaryota; kingdom Metazoa; phylum Chordata; class Chondrichthyes; order Myliobatiformes; family Dasyatidae; genus Hypanus; species Hypanus sabinus. Next base: position 54,610,925 of record NC_082723.1, read on the forward strand.
TCAGAGTGGGAGTGGTAGTTAAGGGTGGTCCCTGTGGACTGAATGTCGATACTCTGCATTGTAGAGGAACCAGACTATGAACTTTGAAAGCAGTCCACTGGATTGAAAGAGCTGAAAGTAAATTATAGCTTCACTAGGAAGAGTTATTTGGATTATTGGATGATGGAAAGGAAGAGTAACAGGAAAGGTGTTGCATCTCCTGCAGTTGTTTGGGAAAGGCAGTAGTGCTGGGGATGGAAGAGTTGTAAAGACAGCCCTCTAGTAGAGCTGAAAGGAAAGCGGAGGGAAGATGTGACTGGTAGGACCTCACTTAAGCATTCTCAGTGTGTTGAATAGGTGACTGGTGGGATGGAAGGTGTGGACTTGGGTCTCTTCAGGAGAAGGGGGTGTGAACAGGGGTGGGGGAACAGGTGAGTTTCAGCCAAGGACTCTTCAATACCTCTACTTCCTCAGAAAGCTAAAGAAATTAGGCAGGTCCTCTTCGGCTCTTACTAATGCACCATAGACAGCTCGGCACGGCAACTGCCCTGCACAAGACGAGAAGAAACTGCAGAGTTGTGGACACAGCTCAGCACATCATAAGAACCAGCCTCCCTTCCTCTCTATGGACTCTGTCTATACTTCTCACTGCTTCAGTAAAGCAGCCAGCAAAACCCAAGACCCCAACCAGCCCAAACATTCTCCCTTCTTTACTCTTCCATCGGGCAGAGCCTGAAAGCACATAAAATCATACTCAGGAACAACTTCTGTCTCACTGTTATCAGACTCTTGAAAGGACATCTTGTATGACAAGATGGACTCTGAGCCTCAATCTACCTTGTCATGACCTTGCACTTTTGTTTAGATGCTCTGCACTTTTTCAGTGACTACTACACTTTATTCTGCATTGTGCTATTTTACCTTATTCCAGATCAAAGCACTGTGTAATGATTTAATCTGTGGGAAAAGTATGCAAGACAAGCTTCTCATGGTATCATGGTACCCATGACAATAATAAACCAATGCCAAGATGAGGGGGAAGCTGTGGTTCAGGGAAGAATGTGGATACCTCAGAATTGCCAAGACGGAGACAGAAGAATGAGAATGGACTTTTAATGGTGAGAAGTGTAGTCAAGCAAGCTGCGGGAATTTGTGGGCCTGTGGTGGACATAGTGCCTCTTGTTCCCTGGGATTTAGAAAGGAAAAGAGCAGGAGGTAGACCATATGAAAATGAGAACAGGGTGGAACTTTGCAAGTGGAGTTCTGTATTCGTGCAAGCTGCCCCAATGCAGTCAGTAATGTATGGAAAAAGAGCTGGCAGGGTGGGACTCAAACACGATAGGTGTGGCAGGAGCCCACGAGTTTTCTTTTACTCTCCTTTAATCTGGAGAAAGTGATTGTTGAAAGAGAAGTTGTTTAATGTTAGCACGTTTTTAAGCTGAGGATGTAGGTGGACAAGTGAGGTCGCTGTTGGGCATCGATCAGGGTCAGAGGGGGGAAGGTAGGAGAAAATACACTGGGGGGTGGAATAAAGCCAGGGGTCAAAGGAAAGTGAAGGGGCATAAAGGTTAGGTTGAATATTGGAATTTCTAAAACTGTTGGGAGTTTTTGATCTTTGAGAGAGTAAAGATGCAACACTAAATGTAGCAAAGAAAAAAGTGAAACTGTGGACATGGCAGTTTTACAATGAGCAAGATGGAGTTGTTGCAGAGAGAGGAACAGAGCAGAGGTGTCCCCCGCTTTTTGATTTTTATTAACAACCTGGATGTGGGGTTAGAGGGGTGGGTTGTCAAGTTTGCAGATGACACAAAGATTGGTGGTGTTGTGGATAGTGTAGAGGATTGTCGAAGATTGCAGAGAGACATTGATAGGATGCAGAAGTGGGCTGAGAAGTGGCAGATGGAGTTCAACCCAGAGAAGTGTGAAGTGCTACACTTTGGAAGGACAAACTCCAAGGCAGAGTACAAAGTAAATGGCAGGATACTTGGTAGTGTGGAGGAGCAGAGGGATCTGGGGGTACATGTCTGTGTGGAATGAGCTTCCTGTAGAAGTAGTAGAGGCCAGTTCAGTTGTGTCATTTAAAGTAAAATTGGATAGGTATATGGACAGGAAAGGAGTGGAGGGTTATGGGCTGAGTGTGGGTAGGTGGGACTAGGTGAGATTAAGAGTTCGGCATGGACTAGGAGGGCCGAGATGGCCTGTTTCCATGCTGTGATTGTTATATGGTTATATGTCCACAGATCCCTGAAAGTTGCCTCACAGGTAGATAGAGTAGTTAAGAAAGCTTATGGGGTGTTAGCTTTCATAATTCGAGGGATAGAGTTTAAGAGACGTGATGTATTAATGCAGCTCTATAAAACTCTAGTTAGGCCACACTTGGAGTACTGTGTCCAGTTCTGGTCACCTCAGTATAGGAAGGATGTGGAAGCATTGGAAAGGGTACAGAGGAGATTTACCAGGATGCTGCCTGGTTTAGAGAGTATGCATTATGATCAGAGATTAAGGGAGCTAGGGCTTTACACTTTGGAGAGAAGGAGGATGAGAGGAGACATGATAGAGGTATACAAGATATTAAGAGGAGTAGATAGAGTGGACAGCCAGCTCCTCTTCTCCAGGGCACCACTGCTCAGTACAGACGATATGGCTTTAAAGTAAGGGGGTGGGAAGTTCAAGGGGGATATTAGAGGAAGGTTTTTCACTCAGAGAGTGGTTGGCGTGTGGAATGCACTGCCTGAGTCAGTGGTGGCGGCAGATACACTAGTGAAATTTAAGAGACTACTAGACAGGTATATGGAGGAATTTAAAGTGGGGGGTTATATGTGAGACAGGGTTTGAGGGTCGGCACAACATTGTGGGCCAAAGGGCCTGTAATGTGCTGTACTATTCTATGTTCTATGTTTACAAATGTTCGCTTTACGCCACTTTGCTTTTACAAAAAACCTACATTGGTAACCTGTTTTCACATTACAAAGAGGATTTTTGCCTTTATGGAAATTTTTCCCTTATAAATTAATGGTTCTTCACTTTTCGCCATTTCGGCTTGAGAAAGGTTTCATGGGAGGGAGGGGGGAACACCTGCATACGTCTGCCAACACGTAGCCCAAAGGATGAAATGTAAACAGTGCCTCAGGATATGCTATATATCCGAGATCCTGAGTGGTCTGAAGTCTGAAGGAAAGTTGAGATGAGTTGGAACGGGAGATATTTACTGACGAAAGAGAGGAGATCACGGAAGTGAAGTTAGCTCCTGTGGATATGAAAGTCTAGAGAAACCAACTAGGCAAAGAGACAGTTGGAAATCCCACAGGAGGGCAGACAAGAAGATCAAGGTAACTGGTCCATGAAGAGAAATGGCCATTACCTAGGGAATGTTATTGCCCCGGAATGCCTGTCTGTGGTATTCTGAAGTATCGCCACCTCGGAGTTGCATAGAGGGATGGAGAGTACACAGGGAATCTCTCCGTCTGGGCAAAGTTAGGATCAATGATTCCAAACTGCAGCTGCTCACATTTCACACACTTGCTTTGTGATGCAGTCTCATTGTTCAGAACTAAATCTAATGTGTTCTATCATCTTGATAGATTAAGAGCAGACTATTCCAGAAAACATAAATTAACAATTCACTGCTCTGGCACAGTTGTGAACAGTTTTTGCCATCAGCTCCTCTCACATCACTGCACTTAACCTAACCACTTTATTGCTCCTGTCAGGAAACCTATTGGTGAATTCCAGCAAAAACAGAGCTCTTTCAATTCCACCCAGGCCATAATTGCCAGCTTCTCACACACCTCTCCTTATAATTCCACACCTCCTATTCTTTGTTTCATTAATTATCTACTAACTGGAACAGTTACCCCGTAATCATACCCTGTTGTATTGGAGCAATGTGGAACCTCATCATTTATTGAGCTACTTGTTGCGAGATATTCTGTGAAAATAGAAGTGTTCCTTTCCTTAGTTGCACCACGAGTGACACAGTGAGTCTCCGTCTCCCAGCTCCAGGGATCCTGGTTCAATTCAGACCTCAGACATCTGGAGTATTTCTGTATGGAGTCTGCTGTCCTTTCTGCAGTTTGCGAGCTGAGCACTTAATCATCCACAATCGTTGGCCCTAGAATGCGTACACAACTTTCACGAAGAGGAAAACGGGATTTTCCCCGTGAGCTTGTATTGACCGGATGGGCTGAATAGCCTTAGAAATATCGAGGGGGTGAGGTGGTTGCATTGCATATGGTGCGAGACAAGTGACGGGGATGGGACAGTGTTCTGAGGAGGGGTGGTGGTCCAGGTTAGGGGCTGTCTCTGGTCGGAGGGGTGAGGCCAGTTCAGGAGCTACCGAGAAGGAACGCGGCACCTCCGACTGCCCAAGGGTGGTGTAAGAAGCCGGGGGGAGGGAGCGCCGCCGTCGCCACTTGGAAATGGCAGCAAACACAGGGCGGAACACCACTGTTCCTGCGCCCGGCTGGGGATGCCGCTGCTCCACCGAGATCAGAGCCGTTGGCGGGACGGAGCCAGGACGAGAAGGTGGGCCCATGGATGGCGAAAGGGAGCCCGAGGGCTGACGGGCCGTCACCGAGTGTCCCATCTGCCACCTGCTCTATGACAACGGCCTCAAGACGCCCCTACGGCTGCCCTGCGCTCACACCTTCTGCACGGAGTGCCTGGCCTGCGTCTGCGTCTTCGGGAAGGAGAACCCCTGCCCTCTGTGCTGAGCCGCTGTCCCCATCCCTCCGAGAGGGGTGCCCCAGCTCAGCACCGACCTGGAGGTGATGCACGCCCTGCCCCCGGCGCTACGGAGCGCTCAGCCGGTCTGGCTGGAGGGTTCCCATCTCTGCTGGCTCAAGGAGGGGGAGAGGGGCACTGGCACCCTGGTCACGCTGCAGCTGTTGCCCCAGCCCACCGCCGATCTCGCCTTCCCGTCCCAGCTGGTGGGGGTTCAGCACGAAGCTTTCTTCTCTCCGTACCGGATCTCCATCAAGGACTGCTGCTGAATCATCCTGGCTATGGTAGCCGGATTCTTCATTATTTTTGGCATCATCTTCTTTCCCATCCACCTCATCAAAGGAGGACTGTGAAGCACCTTTATCTTCTAGTTTGCGGAGTACCACTCCGGAATTGGAATACCACTCCTCCGCCCAACAAACTTTTGTACAATAAGTTCTGAAGCACCCTAAGGAGATTCATTTGCTGGGTGAATCCAGTGCACTGTGTTGGAACCCTATACAATAGAAGACATTGGATCATGTGCTCCATCAGTTAATCACCGAGCTTTAGTCCCAGGATAGATACTAAACATCAGGACAGCTATGGAATTTAAATCCAGTTAGTTATCTACAATTATGTGTGGACCAATGGAATACAGGCTAGTTTTGGTTATGAAGGTTAAAAAAAAAGTTGGTAATTGAAATTAAAAAAAGAAATGAGGCACTGGAGGTGTTCAACAGGCTAGGCAGCATCTGTAGATAGAGTGACAAATAATGTTTCTCCTATCGGGATCCTTTATCGGTATATTGCTAGTAGTTAGTTACAGGTTAATAATTATTAGCTGGTTCTTCAGGGGAGGAAATCTGCTCTTCTTCAAGACTGCTGCAGACCTGGAGTCTTGCACAGTGTGTTCATGTCTGGCGTGGCCTGCACAAGGAAATTATGCTGGTGTTGCCAGTGATACTCACACACCACCGCCCCCCCAAAAAAGAATTATTATCAGGAAAAACAAATTGTTGTGGTGTGGAACCTGACACAGCTTTCCGGCCCCTCCTCCTTGTACATTTTTCACTCTTTGTGGCCAATCTGTGGTGTAAACCGATGATAAGGCAGCCACAGAGACTGCGTAACCAGAACCTCCATCAACCCTAACCACTCAGATTAGTGAAATGAGGAAGGACACGCAATGTTGACTGGATACATTCAGTCACCTGTGAAACAAATCTGGTGTTGTGTCTTGGTAGCTGTATTTAAGGAAGGATGTCATATGTTGGAAGTAAGTTAGAGAAGATTTACTAGGCAGGTATTTTTAATGTAGGAGTGAAGTGTGTTGTTCTATGAACAACATTGGACTTACTAGGCTTGTGAAAAGATCTGATTGAAAGATCCTTAAGGGTCTTGACTACGTAATAGAAAGTGAAGAGGATATAGTGGGTGAAGATGCACCTTTTGGGAGGGGATATGATAGTAAATGTTTAAAATTAATGGGTCACCGCTTAAGATAGAGTTAAGGTCGATTTTTTTCCCCTTGGTTGAGGGCTTTTGCAATCTCCTGCTTAAAGACAAATGGAAGCATAGTCTTTGAATATTTTTAAGGCAGGAGTAGCTAGGTTGTTGATAAGTGAGAGGGTGAAAGGTTCCCGTGGGTGGGTGGGAATGTGGTTTTGAATATACTGTACAGATTACCCATTATCATTTAATGGTTGACAGTTTGAGAGAGTGGGTGCCTACCCTTGCTCCTAATTTGTATATATGTCTGTGTGTACGCTCTCAATCATGTTTCTGACTTTAAACTCTATACCTGTACTATAGAAAATTATTATTTTTATAAATATTAATCAGATAAACATTCTTTAAATATCAGCTGATTATTTATAGCAGTCCTACGATTTATTAAATATTGTAGCGATGTGCTACACACAGCGCTGAAATAACGACACGCAGTCGCTAAGTCGTTTCGAGACTAGTTTATTCAAACTTCGCGGTGCTGGCATTTAATCCCTAGCGCCCACCCTCTCCAGGCGGAAATGACGTCAGAGGTGCAGTACCAAAGTCTGCCCCTGCGCGCTGGCTATTTGTGAGCCGGTTTGCCTGCGCAGAAACGGGGTCGCCGCAATATATTGATTGACACATCCTATAATAGGATCAATGATTTTTGTGCATAACTACACACAATGCAATCAAGAATTATATTCATAAGTATATTTGAAACTTACTGTGGCTTAAATATTGCTATTTTTTCTCTATTTCCTCTTCATTATGTGCCGAATTGTATGACGTGGGTGATCATGGTCTTTGACCATGTTTGTTCTTAGCAAACTTTTCTACAGAAGTGGTTTGCCATCACCTTCTAATGGGCAGTGTCGTTACAAAATGCGTGACCCAAGCCATTATCAGTACTCTTCAGAGATTGTCTGCCTGGTATCAGTGGTTGCATAACCAGGACTCGTGATAAGCACCAGCTGCTCATACCACCATCCAACACCTGCTCCCATGGCTTCATATGACCATATTGGGCAGATGGGGATGGGCTAAGCAGGTACTACACCTTGGCCAAGGGTGACTTGCAGGTTAGTGGAAGGAAGGAGCACTTTACACCTCCTTTGGTGCATTTCCACGTTGCCACTCATTCCATTTCCTTGCAGCATGAAATATCGATGGAAGAATGGAACTTCAGGTTTTCTTAAAAGCAAGGGTGGTAAAATTAGATCAAAAAACTGCAAATGCTGGAAAATCTGAAAGAAATGGAAAATGCTGGGAACACTCAGCAGGTCAGTCAGCATCTGTGGAAGACATAAAGAGGGTTAATGTTTCAGGTCCTTTCCTATTCAATTTGTTGACCAGAGACCTCCATAAATTTGAATCATCGCTCTAACTTTGACTTTGGAATCACCTGGCAACTTGGCCTTCCCTATCAGAGATGTTTCCTTTGTCTTATCAATCCATCCCCCATCTGGTCTGCAACTAATATTGTCTCAGTTTCCATATTCTGCTGACCATTCTTTGACCTGAAACGTTATCTCGGTTTTTCTCTCTCCCTCCAGATGCTGCCTAGCCAGTTAAGCATCTAAAGCATTCAGAAGGATTTTTTCCCTTAGAGAAGTGTATTACAGGAACAGACTAAGTTGGATTACATGTGTAATGAAGTAGGATTAATAGATCTTGATCAATAGTTATGGGTCCACATGAGTGGAGATCATGGCATGGTAGTATTTGAGGTGAGCTCCTTGAATTTAAAACCTGTGATCTCAACTGAAGGGCATTTGTAAAGGTATAAAGGAAGAGTTCAAAACCAAGTGAGAATCTGCAGAGGCTGGAAATCCAAGCAACACACATAAAGTGCTGGAGGAATCTCAGCGGGTCAGGCAGCATCTCTGGGGAAAAAAGTACAGTTGATGCTTGGGGCTGAAATGCTTTGGCAGGACTGGGGAAGAAAAGATGAGGAGTGGGGTTCAGGATGACCTACATTGATGAGCAACCCGGGTGGCTTATCAATGCCGGAATTTCAGGAGTAAGCACGTTCTTTCTTTCTTTCTCAATCTTTTTATTATTAATAATAATATGGACAAAATACAAATGATGTATTAATAAAGAAATTACAAACATACAAATTCCATTACAGATGAAAAAAGACATAAACAATGGTTACAGTATAAATGGGTTTACCAAGACATGAACCATACAGTATATGTATGAACATGGTAAGTCTGGATATTTCATAATATATGATATAAAAAAACAGAAAAAAGAAAAAGAAAAAAATATATATAATGCAAAATTAACTAATCTACTAATCTAATGACTAATAAAGAAGAAAAAAGAGGCAAAAAAAAGGAAAAAAAAAGAAACATTGGAAGAAAAAAAAAGGGCTGTTTATAATATCTCGCAAGAATAAATAATCATCAATGCCGTCACTTCCGGTCCTCTCAACATACATAAGCTAAAAGCTGGAAAGTCAAATGAACTTGGAACGGGGTCATATTACATCATATGAAAATATTGAATAAATGGTCTCCATATCTTTTCAAATTTCATAGAAATATCAAAAACACTTCTAATTTTTTCTAAATTTAAACATAACATAGTTTGAGAGAACCAATTAAATACAGTGGGAGGATTAATTTCCTTCCAATTCAACAATATAGATCTTCTAGCCATCAGAGTTAGAAATGGAATCATTCGACGGGCGGAAGAAGATAAATGCAGTGAGTCCATCATTGGTAAACCAAAAATTGCGGTAATAGGATGAGGTTGTAAACCAATATTCAAAACCGCAGAGATAATATCAAAAATATCTTTCCAATATTTTTTCAAAAGCGGACATGACCAAAACATATGAGTTAAAGACGCGATTTCAAATTGACATCTATCACAAATAGGATTTATACAAGAGTAAAAATGAGCTAATTTATCCTTGGACATATGGGCCCTATGTACGACCTTAAATTATATTAATGAATGTTTGGCACATATCGAAGATGTATTAACTAATTGAAGAATTCTATCCCAATTCTCATTAGGAATAATAAGATTCTCTCTTTCCCAATCCTTTTTGGTCTTCATAATTGTATTATAAAGTTTTGAAATAAGCCCTTTTTGAAAAGGGTCTAATTCAAACAAGCTCTCCAAAATATCTGAAGGCACAAAATTTGGAAACGTAGGGAGTACAGTACTTAAAAAATGTCTAATCTGTAAATATCTAAAAAAAATGAAATCTAGGCAAGTTATATTTGTTGAATAATTGCTCAAAAGACATAAAACAATTGTCCAAAAATAAATCAGAAAATCTTAGCAATCCCTTAGTTTTCCAAACCGAATAAGCTTGATCTATAATGGAAGGTTGGAAAAAGCAATTAGATACAATAGGACTATTTAAAACAAATTGAGTCAACCCGAAAAATTTCCGAAATTGAAACCATATACGTAAAGTATGTTTAACTATCAGGTTGTCAATTCGTTTTGGCACTTTAGAAAGAGCAAAAGAGAGAGAAGTCCCTAAAATAGAACCCAGAGCATAACCTGATACAGATTTAATTTCTAAACTCACCCAATGAGGGCCAAAAGATCCACCCCAGTCTTTCAACCAACATGATAAATATCTAATATTAACTGCCCAATAATAAAATCTGAAATTAGGTAATGCTAAACCACCTTCCTTCTCTGTCTTCTGTAAATATATTTTACCTAACCTGGGATTTTTATTCTGCCATATGTATGAGGAAATTTTTGAATCAACATTAGTAAAAAAAGATTTCGGAATAAAAATTGGTACCGCTTGAAAAATATATAAAAACTTAGGTAAAATAACCATCTTAATAGCATTAATCCCGCCTATTAGAGATAGAGATAATGGTGACAACTTAGTAAACAAGCCTTTAATCTGATCAATTAAGGGTAAAAAATTAAACTTAAATAAATCTTTATAGTTTTTTGTGATTTTGATCCCTAAATAAATAAGAGTCATTAACTAATTTAAAAGGTAAATTTCCATATATTGGGACCTGCCTATTCAAAGGAAACAATTCACTCTTATTAAGATTTAACTTATACCCAGAAAACTCACTAAATTGAGCCAACAATGATAAAACTGCTGGAATAGATTTCTCAGGGTTAGAAATGAATAATAATAAATCATCTGCATACAAAGATAACTTATGAATGTCTGTCCCACAATTAATACCCAAAATATCCTGTGAGTCTCTGATGGCAATTGCCAAAGGTTCTAAGGCAATGTTAAATAGTAATGGACTAAGAGGACATCCTTGTCTAGTGCCCCGAAATAGGCGAAAAAAGGGAGATCTTTGATTATTGGTAAACACTGAGGCTACTGGAGTGTGATAAATCAATTTAATCCAAGAAATGAATGTCGGACTAAAATTAAACTTCTCCAACACATTAAATAAGTAAGGCCACTCAACTCTATCAAATGCTTTCTCCGCATCTAATGAAATCATGCATGCTGAAGTGCCATGTGAAGGAGTATAAACAATATTCAGTAAACTCCTAATGTTGAAAAAAGAATACTGATTTTTAATAAAACCAGTTTGATCTTCTGAAATAATTTTGGGTAATACCTTCTCCAATCTGGATGCCAGTAACTTGGAAAAAATCTTGGAGTCTACATTCAATAAAGATATTGGTCTATAGGATGCACAATCAGTGGGGTCTTTATCTTTCTTCAATATTAGAGAAATGGAAGCTCTATAAAAAGATTGTGGCAAATTCCCCAATCTAATTGCTTCCTCAAAAACCTTACATAACCAAGGAGAAAGAGTAGCGGAAAAACATTTAAAAAATTCTACTGTATACCCATCTGGACCTGGTGCTTTCCCAGAATTCATTGAGGAAATAGCCCCTTTAATTTCTACATCTGTAATAAGAGTATCTAATATTAAAAGATCATTGGATGATAATCTTGGGAAATTTAATTTCCCAAGAAAATCGCACATGGTATTATGATCCTGAGGGAATTCAGATTGATACAGGGAGGTATAAAAGTCTTGAAATGCCTTATTTATTTCATCATGATTAACTGTCAAATTCCCGTTCTGCTGATGAATCTTAGTGATTTGACGTTTAGCCAGAGCATTCTTCAACTGACTAGCTAACAGTTTACCTGATTTATCACTATGTATATAAAAATCAGATCTGGTTTTCATTAATTGATTTTCAATCGGAGATGTAAGTAATAAACTATGTTCCATTTGAAGTTCAACCCTTTGTTTGTAAAGCTCCTTACTAGGAGTAATCGAATATTTCTTATCAATCTCTTTAATTTTATCGACCAATAAAAGAGTTTCCTTCTTAATACGTTTTCTCAAACCAACGGAGTAAGAGATAATCTGTCCACATATATACGCTTTAAAAGTGTCCCAAAGTGTTCCGCAGGAGATATCATCTGTGGAGTTAGTTGAAAAGAAGAAATCGATCTGTTCCTTCATAAATTTTATAAAGTCCGAGTCCTGCAGTAAGGTAGAGTCAAATCGCCATTGTCTGGCATTAGAAACTGTATCCGTAAATTTAATAGAAAGTATTAATGGAGCATGGTCAGAGATAGCTATAATATCGTAATTACAACCGATTACCGATGGAATAAAACAAGAGTCAACAAAAAAATAATCAATTCTCGAATAAGAATGATAAACATGTGAGAAAAAAGAAAACTCTTTGTCGTTAGGATGCCGAAATCTCCAAACATCAAAATCTCCATTATCAGTCAAAAAGGAGTTGATACAAGTGGCCGACTTATTGGGTAAAGTCTGAATAGATAAAGATTTATCCATCAAAGGATTTAAACAACAATTAAAGTCACCACCCATTATTAACTTATATTCATTTAGATTGGGTAAAGAAGTAAATAAGGACTTAAAAAAGTCAGGACAATCCACATTTGGAGCATAAACATTAACCAAAGCAACCTTTTTATTACAAAGTAAACCATAATTAACAAAAATCTACCATTCAGATCCGAAAAGATATCGTGTTGAACAAATGCAATAGAGGAGTCAATAAAAATTGAAACTCCTTTTACTTTGGCGTTCGAATTTGCATGATACTGTTGACCCCGCCAAAACCTAAAAAAGCGAAATTTGTCCTCCTTCCTCACATGAGTTTCTTGTACAAAAATGATATGAGCATTAAGTCTTTGGAATACTTTGAAAATCTTCTTTCGTTTAATCGGATGATTTAAACCATTAGTATTCCAAGACACAAAATTAATGGTCTGAACCATAATTCTAAAATCAACCCTTTGGTATAGAAAGGGTTAACCAACTTGTAAACTCATGCACCCGGAAGAGGAACAAAAATAAAGAGCGGACCTGGAAGTGACGACAATGCAGACATATTTGAAGTTCAAAAACAGCCCAAATGAAAAAACTAAAACAAACTAGTGGAGAAAATAATAAAATTAGAAAACAGACCATCCCCCACCCCCAGAAGAAAAAGATAAGAAAACGCCAAAATATGGCGAGAAAAAGGAAAAAATGAGATTAACTCAACCCCCATGTCAGCAGAAGACCACTCCATATATATAAAGAATATATATATAAAAAAGCCACCCTGACTTTAAAAATTAAAGTCACTATACTAAAAACCATACTTCTAAATATAGTTAGTTGTAAAAAAAAGAATATAGTCACTAAAAGCTTATAAATTGGTCTATAGCCCAGACAAAACAAAAAATATTTAAACTATGATAAGCGATGCATTGTAGGAAGAAGACAAGAGAGAAAAAAAATAACGCCATCATAAACAAAACCAAAGATATTTTTCAAAAAACCACCATTTTAATAAAAAAGAATTCACCTTCGAAGGGTTAAAAATATACCTTCGAAGGAACAAGAATAATAGTCAAGAATGTAGTATAATGGTTAAAGTGTATAAAACAGAGCAATTAATATGACGAAAACACACTTTAACTTAAATATAAAGTATAGGATAAACCTACACCAATAACCAGAGGTTAAATCTGGTTTAAGAAATCGAGAACCATCTTACACGATCAGAATGTAAGCACGTTCTAAGTGAAAGAACTGCAGAGAATCATGGACAAGGCTCAGCATGTTGCAGAATCCAGCCTCCCCCTCAATAAGTTCTATCTGTACTTCTTGCTGCCAGCATGTCAAATACTCCACCTACCCCTATTCTCTTTTTTACTCCTCTCCATCGGGCAGAAGATACAAGAGGCTGAAAGCACATACCACCAGGTTAAGGACAGCTTCTACCCTTCTACTATAAGACTCTTGACCGGACCGCTTGTCCTCACAATCTGCCTTGTTATGATCTTGCACTTTTATTGTTTATCGGGACTGCAATCTTTCGCTTTAACATTTTATTCTGCATTCTGTTATTGTTTTGGCTTGTACTACCTCGATGCATGGTGTAATGAATTGATCTGTGACAGTATGCAAGACAAGCTTCTCGCTGTGTCCTGGTACATGTGACAGCAATGAACTACAGTCAGGTGTCTCCCAGGAGAGACAACAGAACAGAGAACATTGCATCCATTAGAAATAAGTATTTTGGAAGATTCTTTTCTGATCCCCTCAAACATTTAAACCCATCCAGGTGACAATAGCAAGGAAGGTCCAAGACTTACTGTATCTGCCATTACAGTATAAACCGGATGGAAACCTAGGTGAGAGATGCCCACATGTCCTTCTTGCTGTTTTGATCCTGAGTGCCATGGATCAGGAAGGGCTGTAGGCATCAGCAGGCTAGAATCTGATCCATATGTCTTTAACTTTCTGGAGGGTAGCAACTGTAGCACAAGTTAGACAAGACATAACTTGGCTGATGGTCTATAATCCAGGCTGATTCAGTACACTGACACAAGAGATTCTCCAGATGCTGGAAATCATGAGCAACACACATGTTTCAGCCTAGAACATCGGCTAGATACTGGTGACCTGCTAAGTTCCTCCAATTTCTGTGTGATTTAGTACAGTATTGCGGAATTTTAAAGGAAAGACAATTCTGGAAACAATCAGCAGACTAGGCAGCATCTGCAAATTAGATTTAAAACATTAACTGTATTTCACCTCCCACAGATGCTATCTGACCTGTTGAGGGTTTCTAATACTTTCTGTTTTTATCTCAGATTTTCATCATCTGCAATTTCTTGACCACCAGTCCTGCAGAAAGCTACATTCTCAGGTGGAAGTTAAAGCTCACATGGTACTTATTTAAGTAAGGAGCTCTATGATACCCTGATCCATACTTAACCACAACCTAGAAACATATTGGTTATTAACTATGTGCACATTGGTTGCTATATTTGATCTTAAGTCAGTGATGATCTTCCAAGGCCTTTTCTCTTTTTCCTTGTGTCCAATTTAGTGGATCTTGCGATTGCTGAGGAGCCCTGCCTGGGATCCACAGGTGGGGTTTGACAGGGAGGTGGGTGATCAATGAGATTGCTGGTTCTCCATCAACGTCTCCCGTCAATAAAAAAGTCTCAATTGTGAGTTGCCCTGAGCAAAATAAAAATATTAATTCTTCTCTTTTCCGTTTGGAGCACAATGAGCTACACACGGGGTTGAGCTGCAGCAGTGGGGTATCATTGAAAGACCTGTTGCTTAGTGAGGAACATAAACAGTGCTGAAGGAGAGGCCACTTTGTCCTTCCAAACCTGTTTGACAAAGCAAGTTAAACATGGTGATGTGTGCATACCATTATATCAGCAGTACAACATGACCTTGCAAGCTTGGGACTCAAATCCAGACATCATTTATCAGAGCTGCTATACGGTTGCTAAGTAACCATTTTATTATCTGAGCAAAAGTTTTTGCCCAGCTTCAGAAAATTACATGGCATGAAAATAAAACAAGAAAGTTACCGGTGAATTGTTCTGCTCTTTAATTAAGCAATGAAAGTACCTGGTGTTGTATGGTTGAACCTTGCGATTGTTCTGTCATTGTTTGGAATCTATACAAGGAAGGAAGGAACAGCAGTAAGTTACCAGGCTCTTCTAGACTGCCTCAATGTTCAATATGATCATGGCTGATCTATGCTGACCTCAGCCTCCCTCTATTCCTTGATCTATCAAATATTTATCTACCTCCACTTTGATATCCAGCTTTCACCTCCCACTTGAGTCAATATGACATTTACAGGAAGAGACAGAAAAGAAACAGGCCATTCGACTCACAGAGCCTGTGCTGACCATCAACTGCCTACTTACACTAACCCATCAAACCCTTTTTTTATTCTGTCCAATCTCATCAACTCATGCGAAATTCTACCACTCACCTACATGCTTGAGTTCTACTACAATCTGCAGGAAGAAATTTCCACAAACCTCAGTTTTACATAACCGGACCCTTTTCCTTTAGTTATGTCCCCTTGTTCGAGTTTCTCCCTCTCATGAAAATATCCCAACATCTACCTAGTCAAGACACTTCAGAATATTATACATACCGCATGGAATTAAGCCTTTTGACCCATCCTGTTCAAGGTGCCAGTTCAGACTAGTCTGCATTTGGCCTATTATTCTTCTAAACCTTTCCAATCCATATACCTGTCCAGCTGTGGTTATTATATCCACCTCAACCATTTCCTCCAACAACTCAGTCCATATACACTCCACCCTCTGTGTAAGACAGAAGTTGACTCTCAAGTTCCAAGTAAATCTTTCCCATCTTACCTTAAACTATGCCCACTAGTTCTTGACTCACCAACAATAGGAAATAGACTGTTCATTCCCCCTTTCTGTGCCCTCATGATTTTAAACACTTTGTTGGACCTGCCCGATAGAATTTTGTGTTTCATACACTATCTTGTAAACCTCTCTTGTAGTCTTTTTCACTCATTTGCTGTCTCACTCCCTCTCTCAATTCATTAAATCAAACCAATTGTTGTGCATTTAATATTTCAGTAATATATGAGTAATGTTATAAATATATCATTTGCTTAATGATTCTTCATTGGTTACATAATTCATTACTGGTTTAATGTAAAAGTACATGAATGGCATATGTTATTAAGCTACTACATCATAAGTGTGTGCCTCACTAAAGTAATATCGAAGTACACACATTATCCCCGGGCTACCATGTTTTTCTTTTGATCATTTTCTGGAGTTACAAAACATAGCAATAGCAAAGAGTTAGGAGTTAAGAGTTAAAACAAATCCAAGATAGCTACCTACATGTTGAAGGACAGCATTTTTTTAATCTTTGAAAGTGCAGCGAGACAATTGAGTAAAAAAAAGTAGAAAATGAACAAAATTCACGGGTTCATAAACAATGAGTACCGGATGATGATAACGAATTTTAAAAAAGCAGAAATGGCTGGCTACATTGGAGAGATAGATGCATTCGATTGCACAACAGATAACTGGATACTGTTTACTGAACCAATTGAGTAGTATTTGAAACAAATGGAATAGCCTATACAAAGTGAGTGAGTGACTGTAATAGATGGGAAAGCATATAGTTTGCTTAGAGGTTTGACTGCTCCAACCAAATCAGCCAGAATAAACTTTGCTGATATTGTGAAAGTAGTGCAGGAACATTTAGAACCAAAACTATTGTTGATTGCAGAATAATTTAGGTTTCTTAAATGGAATCAAAATGAAGGGGAGCCCATTGCAGCATATGTGGTTGAATTGAAGAAATTGTCTGAGCATTGTCAGTTCAGTGATGGGCTTAATGATACACTGAGAGATTGTTTAGTTTGTAGAATCCTACAAGCATGCTAGAATAGGTCCTAATTGAGTCGCAACTCACATTTAAAAGAGCACTTGAAATTCCTGTATCAATGGAAACAGCAACCAGAGACACAACTGAGATGCATTCAGGAATGAAAGTGAGTGTGAACAAATTTGCAGAGTCTAGACAAGGGTTCCCAACCTAGTGTCCATGTACCCCTTGCTTAATGGTATTAGTCCATGGCATAAAAAAGGTTAGGAACCCCTGGACTAGAGGGAGGCCTGCCTGGCTGAATGAATTGTGTTACCGTTGTGACAAAGGATCACATTCCAGACCAATGCAGGTTTAAAGGTAAATTTGCAGAAAATGTAACAAAATAGGACATATACAAAAAACATGTTGGGCAGACAAAAACAAATGGACTGCACAGTGAAGAGAAAAAGGAAAGAAGTCAAGTTGCAGTTTCAAAACAAGCACTAATCTGCTTGTTGTTGATGAAAAGTCTGATAATGATGAGAGTGACTCAGGCTTGAGTAGCCTTGAGGTTTACAAGGTGAAAATTTAACAATAGGCAAGCAATATGGCTTATACCAGAAGTGAATGGCAAATTAATTAACATGAAATTGGACACTCACTTAGTTGTTTCAGTCATTCCACTAAATGTGTCTGAACAACATTTCAAAGATACTAAACTGAAACCTGCTGATATCCAACCAAAATCTTATACTGGAGAAAAGTTAATTCCTGTGAGAATGACATTAATAACAGTGAAATAAAACAACCAAAAAGCCACTTTGGGCTTCTATGTGGTAAAAGCAGGAGGTCCAGCATTGTGGGGACGTGAGTGCCTGACAACTACAACTTTATTGGAGATCCATCCACCATTTGCATGCCACATCCCCTGCAACAGAGTCAAATGAAAATGAATTAAGAAAGGTACTGGATAATGCCACTGCAGAATTCAAGGATGCCATCGGAACAGTCAAACATATCAAGGGTAAAATAGTGTTACATTAAAACACCAAAGTTTTTCAAAGCCCATCTAGTTCCTTATGCTGTCCGTGACAAAGTAGCCAGTGAGCTAGATAGCGATAGCATGAGGCTGAAGGAATTCTTTCCAAGGTTGGGTGGAGCCCATGGATAATATCTATGATCCAGTAGCCAAAAACAATGGGTCTTTCAGGATCCGTGGTGATTTTAAGATCACCATCAGTCCAGTACTGGAAGTAGATCAACACCCTCTGCCCAGGTTAGAGGACACCTTTGCAAACCTTTCTGGAGGGAAGCACTTTGGCATAGTGGACTTAGCTGAGGCCAACCTATAGATGGAGATGGAAGAAGAGTCCAAAGTGTTTCTCACCATAAAGGGCTTTAACACAATAATAGGCTTATTTTTGGAGTAGTATCTGCACCTGCACTCTTGCAGAAAGCTATGGACCAGGAGCTGCAAGGTTGTGCATGTTACCTGGATGACATAAATGTTACTTGTAAGGATGACCAGAAACATCTCCAAAATCTCTAGACAGTGCTAAAAAGATTAGAAGACTATGGGCTCAGGGAATGACTCAACAAGTGTGAATTGTTTAAGCCAAGCATCACTTACTGTGGTCATACCATTGATGCACAAGATTTACACAATTTTGCTGAAAAAAATTCATCCTGAGGTGGATGCTTCAAGGCCAAAGGACATGTCACAGTTGTTGCCCTTCTTAGGATTTATAAATTACTATAATAGTTTCCTGCCAAACCTGGCTACGTGCTCTATCCCTTGAACTCATTACTACAGATCATGAAGGAACGACAATGGACAAAGCAGTTTAGCAACATGTCAGCATAGAAGACAGCTACTGCGTATTCCCAACTGCTTTGGGTTAGACTAGGTTCTACAGATGAGTGTGGGTAAATGTCCTTTAATACATTGCCTTAATGTCTTGTTGTTCTTGGATAGACCAAAACAACATTTATTGAGAATTCACAAGACAGACCAATTCTTACAATGGCCATGTCAGACTGTCTGTTGTATTAATATGACATTTTTAGAGTCATAGAGAGAAAAAGAATGGAAACAGGCCATTTGACTCATAAAGTCTGTGCTGACCATCGACTGCCTACTTACACTAACAATACATTAAGCTAATTTTTTATACTACCCCCAATCTCACCAACTCACCCCAGATTCTATCACTCACCTACACACTAGGGGCAGTTCACAGTGGCCAATTAATCTACTAACCTGCACGTCATTGGGATGTGAGGGGAAATTGGTGCATCTGGAGGAAACCCACACAGGAAGCACCCGAGTTGAGGATTGAACTGGGTTTCTGGCACTTGAAGCAGTTTCACCATTACACCACCACCAAACATTTCCACTTGCACCCAGACCATTGAAAGAAGGTCATTAATGAAGCAGCTGAAGATATTGGGCCAGCATCGCTGCTTTGCAGAATGAACTCAATGGTGCCCTGAGGCTGGGAGATTCACCGCCAGTAATAATAATAATCATTGACCTTCGTATGTACAGAGCTTGTCCTGACTGGTTAGAAGCAAGATTCCCTCTGGAACACATGCAGACATTTTGTTAGAAACCAATTATCCAAACTTGTTCTGATGATGGAGTTTTACAGATAATTATATATTGACTCTGCTCTATAATTTGATTGGTTTCAAAGTGTCTTGATACTTCTTCCTTTATTTCAGATCCTGGCATGATGCCTTGGTACTAGTTAAATGGTCGTGAGTTCACAACTCACTCGGGATACGGTACTTGAAAACAGAATCCAGCCTTAAGTTTCAGTGCAGCCTCGAGGAATCCTGCAATTGCAGAGGACTCACAGGTGAGGTATCACATTAAAGCCTTTCTTTCCACTCAGCTAGATGACTTCATACTGAAAATCCTACACATAGTCACCTTTTTTTCATTGACCTTGTACATATTCATCTCTCAATTGAGTCTCTAAAAGCAGGGGATCTCTATTACTACAGGGCTTCTTGTTGGCCATTGCCTTATACAAATTGACTGCTGGACTTCCTACCTCAACATTCCTCACTGGTTGTAAAGGGTTGTTGGAGAATTTGTAGAAACTGATGCTTATGCGTGAGCTTTCCTTTTTTTTTGTTATTTTTCATGACTCCTCTAATCTGGCACACTCAGTGATGTCTTTAGTGATGTCTGACTGAACTCCAGATTTCCCAGACTGGAGAAAGAACAGACAGTAGATGCTACAACCTGAAACAACAAACAAGCTGCTGGACTGAATAGATAATTAGATCACCCACTTCCGAGATCTTTGATGTTTTGGCTATATAATCACATCAATGTTCTGAGTATCTGAGGTATGCCTCTCCCAAAGTTTCCCTGTCCAGGGAAAATCCCAACTTCACTATTCTTTCCACAGAATGTTGGTGCTATTCTTTAGTAGCCCTTTGCTTGACAATTGACCTACAGTTTGGTGTTCAGAAATGAGAATTTCCCGGTTGGGACCTAACTATATTTATTAGGAGTAGGTAACATTGCGTCATCTGCCTTGTCAGTCCTCATGATAAGGTAGATGTTGAGATGCTTCCACTAATGCAAGAAAAGAGAATATAGATGTAAGGGATTAGATAACGATTAGCTTTATTTCCCACATGTACATCAAAACATACTGTGAAATGCATAGTTTGTCTTAACAACCAGCACACTCCGAGGTTGTCTAAGGGCAGCCCATAAGTGTTGCCATGGATCGGGGATCAACACAGCATGTCTACAACTTTGGAATGTGGGAGGAAACTGGAGCACTCAGAGGAAACCCACATGGTCATGGGGAGAACATATAAACTCCTCACAGATATTGGTGGGAATTGAACCTGGGTCACTAGTGCTATACTGGCATTATGCTAACTTCTACGCTACCCTGGCACCCCAAGGTCATGAGGTGGTCACTTAAAACTGAGCCGCATATGAGTTTTGTCTAGCCAAGGGTGATTTACCTCTGGAATTCTGTACACTGGAGCTTGTAGAGGCTGGATCACTGGTCCTACTTAAGGAGGTGGTTGATCAACATTTGAAAGATCAGGGAATTGAGAGTGAAGGTAAATTCACAATGAAAAGGGCGACAAAGCCTAGGGCAAACAGCCAAACTCTCATTGAATGGAGGGGAAGGGCTGAGGGTAGGATCCTTCTTCTCTTTTCTTGATTTCCCTCTCGCAGCAGCGGACACTTTCAAAACACCACCTTGTTTTACCTAATTATTTCTCTTCCATGCTTTTTCCGATCACGGTAATTTCTGGTACTTTTATACAATCAAAATGTAGAACCAGTCAAGGGGGTCAGGAGGAACAGTCAACTGTGGAGCTGAACAGCTTCTTCCCATCCACCATCGAATTTCAGAACGGTCCACAGACCCAGACAATACCTCACTATTCTTCTTGCACGAGTTACTTATTTTGGTGTGACATAGTACTTTTTATGGTTTTACAATGTACTGCTGCCACAAAACAACACATAAATTTCATAACATTTGACAATGATAATAAACCGAATTCCAATCTAATGATTCAATGAGTATTCATCAGAAGTGGATTTTGGCATCTCGTTGGATTTACATTAAAATAAGGTGATTGAGAGGAAGAGGGCTGTGCACTGGCATCGTATTACGGTAGGATATTTTCCAAATTAATTACAAACAAAGAAAAAGGTTTGTTGTGTCAACAGAATGAGCACAGTGCATTTGTGCCTGCACCTTGGATGCATGTCACTCTGAGATTTATGCTTATTCATTGCAGGCTTTCTCAGAGAAGGATGGTCACTTTCGTTTCAGTAACAATACTTTATGCCCTAATAAGCTGCAATGTCAACACAATCACTGGTAATCTGAACGAATGAAGGGACGTTGTGTTGGAGGTAGTTCCGTAGCTGCTGGCTAGGGAAGTTGCCAATCCTGGCCAAGTCTGTGGACGTGTTTGGGCTTGCCGGGCAGGGCAAAGGGTGATCCAGTGCCCGTGCATGTAGAAACACAGAAACATAGAAAACCTTCAGCACAATACAGGCCTTTCGGCCCACAAAGCTGTGCCGAACATGTCCTTACCTTAAAAATTACCTAGAGTTACCAATAGCCCTCTATTTTTCTGAGCTCAATGTACCTGTCCAGGAGTCTCTTAAAAGACCCTATTGTATCCACTTCCACCACCATTGCCGGCAGCCCATTCCATGCACTCACCACTCTCTATGTAAAAACATATCCCTGACATCTCCTCTGTACCTACTTCCAAGCACCTTAAAACTGTGCCCTCTTTTTGATCTCATCTGAGCTTAACCCTTTATCATAGCATTTAACCTGTTTGATGACACAATGGAGCACACAAGAATGAAAAAGAAAAATAAAGCTACCCACCAACCAGGCCACCCAATCGTCTTGCAGCTATCTCCAGGCACGAGGTACAGAAGCTTGAGGTCTCATACCACCAGGTTCAAGAACAGCTATTTCCCTTCAACCATTCAGTTTTCGAACCAACCAGCACAGCTGCAATCACTGGAGCCTGGCAACACTATGAACGTTATAATCACTCTGCACAAATATAGATTTATTTTAGTAGCCTTTGCTTGACAATTTACCCACAGTTTGGCGTGTAGAAATGAGAATTTACCAGTTGGGACCTACTTAGTAATTTAGAAGGAATAGGTAACATTGCCGCCTTGCCTGCTCTCAAACATTAAAGCATGATGGAGCAGATGGTTGAGATGTTTCCACTAGTGCAAGAAAAGAGAATGTATAAACGGGGAGAATGTATAAACTCCTTACAGATAGTGGTGGGAATTGAAGCTGGGGCGTGCATGTTGAAACAGTGTTATGCTAACTGCTACACTACCATGCTGCCCAAGGTAGTAAGGTGGTCAAATAAACCTGAGCTGCATGTGAATCTTGTCTAGCTGAGGAGTTGAATCTCTGGAATTCTGTATGCTGGAGCTTGTAGAGGCTGGATCACTGGGCATACTTATAGAGGTGATCGATCAACTTTTGAAGGATCAGAGATTAGAGGGTGAAGGTAAATTTGCACAGAAAAGGGCAACAAAGCCTAGGGCAAACAGCCAAGGTTTCATTGAATGGAGGGTCAGGCTTGGGGGCAGGATCCTCTTTCTCTGTTCCTGAGGCTCTCCACGTTTCCCTTCCACAAGAAGTGGAGACACTGCTGTGCTTTCTTGACCAAACAAGTGGCGTTGAGGAACCAGGTGAGATCGTTCATTATAGAACATAGAATTTTACAGCACATTATAGGCTCTTCGGCCCACAATGTTATGCCAACCATGTAACCTACTCTAGAGACTGCCTAGAATTACCCTGGCACAAAACCCTGTATTTTCTAAGCTCCATGTACGTATCTAAGAAGCTCTTAAAAGACCCTATCGTATCTGCTTCCACCACCATTGCTGGCAGTGCATTCCACACACCCACCACTCTCTGTGTGAAATGCTTATGCCTGACATCCTCGGGTACCTATTTCCAAGTACCTTAAAACTATGCTCCCTTGGTTAGCCATTTCAGCCCTGGGGAAAAAGCCTCTGGCTATCCACATGATCAATGCCCCTCATCATCTTATACACCTCTATCAGCTCACCTCTCATCCTCCATTGTTCCAAGGAGAAAAGGCCAAGTACATTCTACCTATTCTCATAAGGTACTCCCTCCAATCCAGGCAACATCCTTGTAAATCTCCTCTGCACTCTCTCTATAGTATCCACATCCTTCCTGTAGTAAGATGACCAGAACTGAACACCAAGGTCTCATACAGCCGTAACATTACCTAATGGCTCTTGAACTCAGTCCCATGGTTGATGAATGCCAACACACCATTCGCCTTCTTAACACACAGTCAACCTGAGGAGCAGCTTTGAGTGTCCTATTGACATGGACCCCAAGATCTCTCAGATCCTTCTTACTGCCAGGAGTTTTACCATTTATATTACATTTCATCTTTAAATTGTACCTACCAAAATGAAACATTTCACACTTATCTGGGTTGAAGTCCATCTGCCACTTCTCAGTCCAGTTCTGCATCTTACCGTAACCGCTGTAACCTCTGACAACCCTCCAGACTATCCACAGCAACCCCAACCTTTGTGTTGTTGGCAAACTTACTCACCCACCCTTCTACTTCTTCATCCAGGTCATTTATAAAAACACAAAGCTGACAGTTCCAGAACAGATACCTGCTGAACACCACTGGTCACTGAGCTTCATGCAGAATATGAACCATCTACAACCACCCTTTGCCTTCTGTGGACAAGCTAATTCTGGATCCACAAAGCAAGGTCTCCTTTGATCCCATGCTTCCTTCCTTTCTGAAGGTGTTGTACACTCCCAGAAATTTGGTACTCGTACCTCTCTCCATAGAGGATGACTCAAGTTGTGCTTGCATCGTTCTACCAGCCGCTCTACCTTCTCCCTGTACGCCATCTCATTGTTGCTGTTGGTGAAGCTAACCACTATTGTGTCATTAGTGAACTTGATGATTTGGTTTGAGGTGGATCTGGAAGTGCAGTTGTGTGTCTGCAGAGTGAGCATGCAGCCCTGGGCAGCACCAGTGCTCGGCGTAATGAGCTAGAAATGCTTCTGCCAACAAGGACTGACTGTGGCCTTTCTGACAATGTCCAGAATCCAGTTACTGAGAGAGGTATGAGACCCATCGAGGGTAGTTCACCCATCAGCTTCTGAGGGACGATCGTATTAAATGCAGAGCTGACACCAATAAAGAGCATCCTGGCTTATGAGGCACCATTTTCCATGTGGTACAGGATGGAATGGAGTGCACCGTCAGTGGACCGATTCAAGCGATATGCAAATTGAAATGCGGAGTGTGTGGTACAATTTTGTGCCTGTGTACGTGATATATCAGTGCATGGCCACTATGTTTCCACGGTGGTGGGGAGGGTTGTGATGAATGCCGAATTTGTATGTGTGTGCTAGATTTGTTCAAGAGATGATCATCATTACTAGATTGCGAGTAAATCCAACTGGGATGATAAAATATGATACTGTGGCGACCCACTTTCTGCACAGGTGAACCGGCTCACAAATAGCCAGCGCGCGGGGGGAGGGGAGACTTTGGTAAGGCATCTCTGACGTCATTTCCGCCTGCAGAGGGTGGGCGCTAGGGATTAAACGCCAGTGCCGCGAAGTTTGAATAAAGTAGTCTCGAAATGACTTACTGACTGCGTGTCGTTATTTCAGCACTGTGTGTAGCACATCGCTACATTGGTGACCCCGACGGTCCAAACGGGATTTGGACCAAAGATGACTGACTCTTCATCTGTTCACGCAGTTTCGTCAAAACTGCCGACTTTCTGGACACTGTGACCACACGTGTAGTTTAGCCAATCAGAAGCCCAGTTCCAGATTCGGGAGATATCTTCTGATTCCATGCGTTACTACCATGTGGTGAGCGCCCTTGACCAGGAGATGGCCACCCAGGTTGCAGATTTCATACAGTCGCCCCAGGAAGAAGGCAAATATGAAGCATTCAAAGCGCTGCTCATTGGGTCCTTTGGCCTCTCACGGCGTGAGCGGGGTGCGCATCTGTTGCACCTGGACGGTTTGGGAGACAGACTGCCGTCAGCATTGATGAACGAGATGCTGTCCCTGGCTGACAGACACAAGCCCTACCTCATGTTCGAGCAAGCGTTCCTAGAGCAACTGCCTGAGGGCATACATCTGCTGCTGGCCAACGCAGATTTCAGTGGCCCCCGGAAAGTGGTGGCCTGGGCAGATGTGCTGTGGAAAGCCAAGAGGGAGAGCATGGCATCCGTCGGGCAGATTACCAGGCCACGTGCCCAGACCAGGCCCGGCAGGGGGGCGCACACAACACAGAGGCAAGAGTGAGGAGGCCAGTGAACAGTGGTGTTTCTACCACAAGCAGTGGGGCACAAAAGCCCACTGTTGCCGCCCGCCCTGCAAGGGCCAGGGCCAGGGCCAGCTGCCGCTAATGACTATGGCGTCTGGCCACCAGGACAGCCTCTTGTATGTCTGGACAAACAGTCGGGATGCCGCTTCTTGGTCGACACCGGAGCAGAAATCAGCATCTTGCCCCCAACAGGGTACAACACCCGCAACAGGAAGTCAGGACCCACCCTGAGGGCCACAAATGGCAACACAATACGGACCTACAGCACCTGCACAGTGCAGCTGCTGTTCGGCGCCAGCTGGTTCACGTGCTTCAAACTGGCTGCTGTGGCCCAACCACTCCTGGGGGCGGACTTCTTGCAAGCTCACAGCCTGCTGGTTGACTTGCAAGGGAAAAGACTGGTACATGCCAAGACTTTCCAGATGTTCTCCTTGGGTGAAGCCAAGTTGCCGGCCCCACACCTGGACTCATCACGCTGTCGGACAACGAATTCACCAGAATCCTGGTGGACTTTCCATCGATTCAGGCACCGCAGTTCACGGCAGCCATGCCCAGACACGGGGTTCAGCACCACATCCCAACCAAGGGACCACCTCTCCACGCCCGCGCACAAAGGCACCCCTTCGGAAAAGCTCTGCCTGGCGAAGGAGGAGTTCAAAAGGATGGAGAAATTGGGGATCGTACGGAGGTCCAACAGCCCATGGGCCTTCCCCCTTCACATGGTGCCCAAAGCAGCCGGGGGTTGGAGACCATGCGGCGACTACCGCAGACTGAACGAGGCTACAACTCCAGACCACTACCCCATGCTGGACATACAGGACTTTGCAGCAAACCTGCACGGGGCAAGAATATTTTCCAAAGTAGACCTCGTCCAGGGATACCATCAAATCCCGGTGCATCCTGAAGACATTCCCAAAACAGCACTTATCACCCCTTTTGGCCTGAAGAATGCCGCACAGTCGTTCCAGCGGCTAATGGATGCGGTGGGACGCGACCTGGACTTTGCGTTCATCTATTTGGACGACATCCTTATAGCCAGCAGTAGCCGTCAGGAGCATCTGTCCCACCTCCGCCAGCTCTACTCCCGCCTGAGTGATTTCGGCCTCACGATCAACCCGGCCAAATGCCAGTTCGGTCTCGATACCATCGACTTCCTGGGCCACAGGATTACCAAAGGCGGGGCAACACCTCTGCCCGCCAAGGTAGACGCGATCCACCACTTTGCCTGGCCCAACACAGTCAAAAGCCTACAGGAGTTTGTTGGTATGATGAACTTCTACCACCGTTTCCTCCCCTCAGCAGCCCGTATAATGCACCCTTTGTACACCCTGATGTCGGGTAAAGGCAAGGACATTACTTGGGATGAGGAGGCCATGGCCGCTTTTGTTAAAGCCAAGGAAGCCTTGGCAGATGCCGCAATGCTGGTGCACCCCAGAATGGTAGTTCCGACCGCAGTCACGGTGGATGCATCTGACACAGCAGTTGGTGGGGTGCTGGAGCAGCTCATCGAGGGGCGCTGGCAACCCTTGGCGTTCTTCAGCAAGCACCTACAACCACCTGAACTCAAGTACAGTGCTTTCGACTGGGAGCTGTTGGCACTGTATCTGGCAATCCGGCATTTTAGGTACTTCTTAGAAGGCAGGCTGTTCACCACATTCACGGACCACAACCTGTTGACCTTCGCATTCATGAAGGTGTCCCATCCCTGGTCAGCTCGCCAGCAGCGACATCTGTCCTACATCTCCGAGTACACAACAGACATCCAGCATGTCTCGGGAAAGGACAACATCATGGCTGACACACTCTCCAGACCAGCTGTCCAGGCCCTGTCTCTGGGGGTGGACTATGCAGCACTGGCGGAGGCACAGCAGGCAGACGACGAGATGCCTAGCTACAGGACCGCAGTCTCGGGTTTGCAGCTGCTGGACTTTCTCGTAGGCCCAGGTGAGAGGACCCTCCTGTGTGACGTGGCTACCGGCCAACCTTGCTCCATCGTCCCGGCAGCCTGGAGGCGGCAAGTTTTCGACTCCATACATGGTTTGGCGCACCCATCTATCAGGACAACTGTCCAGCTGGTCTCCAGCAAGTTCGTGTGGCACGGACTTCGCAAGCAGGTCAGTGAATGGGCCAGAACGTGTGCGCAGTGCCAAACAGCCAAGGTGCAGCGGCACACTAAAGCCCTGCCGCAGCAGTTCGAACCCACCCACTGGAGGTTCGACTACATTCATATGGATATCGTGGGCTCCCGAGGAGCGCGGTACCTCCTAACTATGGTAGACCGGTTCACGAGGTGGCCAGAGGCAGTCCCGCTCACCGGCACATCTGCTGATTCCTGCGCCCGAGCACTGATCGCAAACTGGGTAGCACGCTTCGGGGTACCAGCCCACATTACCTTCGACAGAGGCGCCGAGTTCACCTCCAGCCTGTGGTCGGTTGTGGCCAGCCTGTTGGGAACGCAGCTACACCACACTACTGCCTACCACCCACAGTCGAACGGACTGGTGGAACGCTTCCACTGTCACTTGAAGTCAGCTCTCATGGCCCGCCTGACAGGACCTATCTGGGTGGACGAGCTTCCCTGGATCCTGCTTGGAATTCACACAGCGCCCAAAGAGGATCTGCACGCCTCGTCGGCCGAGTTGGTGTACAGCGCACCCCTGGCCATCCCGGGAGAGGTCATACCAGCCTCAAGGGGGCAAGAGGAAGAACCCGCAGCAGTCCTGGACAGACTACGCGAAAGGCTTAGCAACCTGGCCCCCGTACTGACTTCACAGCATGGACAGACCCTGACCCATGTACCCAAAGACCTGCAGAACTATAAATTTGTGTTTGTACGAAGGGGCGGACACTGGGCACCGCTACAGCGGCCGTACGAAGGGCCGTTCAAGGTGATCAACAACAACGGGTCCACGTATGTTCTGGACATTGGGGGGAGAGAGGAGATTTTCATGGTGGACCGACTCAAATCAGCCCATGTGGACTTGGCGCAGCCAGTCGAGGTTCAGGCACCATGGCGCAGAGGCAGACCTCCCAAACAGAGGCTGATCCAGACTGTGGGCATTGGGGGGTGTATCGCCGGTTCTTGGGGGGGGAGGGTTACGTTGCGACGCACTTTTTGCGCAGGCAAACCGGCTCATAAATAGCCAGTGCGCAGGGGGAGACTGGTAATGCACCTCTGACGTCATTTCCACCCGGAGAGAGCGGGCACTAGGGATTAAATGCCAGCACTGCGAAGTTTTAACAAACCAGTCTATAAACGACTTACCGTTTTTTCAGCGCTGTGTGTAGCACATTGCTACAATACAACAATTCAATAGCATTAGGAGAAACAGGCAAAACGTAGAATGCTTACTACTTGTTTGAAAGCAGGCTGGTTGAGGGAACAGCTCAACAATTCCAATGCTAATTTCCCAGTGGCAGAAGCATATAAGAACAAAGCAGCAGTGGGCATATGCATTGTTTTCACCCCTACAATCAGCTTCAGGATGACTCCCTCAAGGTCAATGATATAATTGATTTAACCTGGCAAGTCAAATTTCATTTTAATTCCATGGCCTCCTGAAAGTTAAGGAAAGAATGTGTTTTGTTTATTATGTATACACGTTATGTTAATTTCCGAGCAAGGTAATATTCTTCCATGCATTGCTAGCTCTAGTGTACCCTACCTCTCACTTCTTCCTGTTGTTAATGTCATGCTTTGGAGTTGGTCTTTTCAATACAGCTACCTCGTGCAAATCTGTAAATAGTCCATTTCCCCATGGATTCCTAAGTTTATCCAGTGGAAGGCATGTCTGACAAAACAACGGGGACCCAGTTCTGAGCTATGGAAGTGGATCTCAGCTGAATTAGGAGCATCAGCTCTAAAGTAGCAATCAAGAGTCCATTCACAGGACAAGTATTTGCCACCAGACTGGTGATCGGTACCCAGTCGACCTGTCAGATGGAGATCAGATTCATAAATGTTGTGTTTGTGCACAACTACATGTCAGTTAAGTAAAAACATGCATGAGGGTGATGGCTTTTAGAGAACAGTGCATGCACAGACAACAGATCAATTTGTAATGCTGGGGGGGGGGGGCATTGCTGTAAAAGAAATAGATCCATACATTACACTTCCTCCGCTTTTAGATTAACACAACATAAAACTGTATATGCACAAAACATTCGATTTCCCCTTCACAATCCGTGTTCCAAATAAACATGCTTTCACAATAACAGTCTATCACGAACTTCCCAGTTCCAGATTCAGTCTTTTGGGTGGCATTCTGCTTCTTTTAGGATAATGCCTCGAGACCCATGGAGTGGCATCAGGCTTGGGAGGTCTCTGGTTAATGATAATGTTCTTGTCACACCTCTGGACCTGTAGAGTGGTATCAGGTTTGGTAAGTGTCTTGTCTCAGAGAACGTTCTCGGTTTCCAGCGTTGCTTTGCTGTCAGTGACATCATCAATGAAAGGCAAGTCCGGCGATTGTTGGGTGCAGTCAACTCAGGTGTGTTCTTCATTTGAGCATTCCGTATCTGGTCCATATGGCATCTCCAACGTCTACTGTGTACATCAGTGGTCCAGTTCTTGTAGCTTTCCTACCGTGTGTCCACTTGTCTTCTCGTAATTACATGCTAGGGCTTCCTGTCCAATCAAGAAGCTCCTTGCTGCTTCACTTGGCAACTGGCTGAACTGTTTATTCTGCACTTCCCTCCGCAGGTCTGGTTTGAGGAACTCTATGTGGAACTTCAGATTTCTGCTGATGAACAGCAATACAGGTATTTGATTTGTGATTGCATGAACAGAGTTCCAATACACAAAAAGGAAGCCATCCACCTTGTGCTGTAGAGAAATGCCCTCCTTGTCTATCACTTTAATGGACTTCTTGAAGGTCTTGATAAACGTTTCAGCTAACCCATTCATTGCTGAGTGATGAGGAGCTGACTTGATGCCATTTTTCTTCACAAACAGTCGGAATTCTTTTGATGTTTATTGCGCTCCATTGTCAATCACAATTTGTTCTAGTAAGCCATGTCTGGTTAAAGTAGTCCTCAGAGTGGAGACAGACTTTGCTGAGGTGGTTGACTTCGTTGGTATAACCTCTGGCCACTTCAAATGAGCACCCACAGCAATCAGAAACATAAAGTCCATGATGACCCAGCAAAGTCAATATGTACTCTTTGCCATTGTAAAGACAGCCACTCCCACAGGTGTAACACTGCCTGTGGGGGTGCATTTTGAACTTCTTGGCATCCCCAACAGCTTTTGACCAAGTCTTCAATCTGTTTATCTATTCCCGGCCACCACACAGATCTCAAGGCGAGACTCGTCATCCTGACTGTTCCCAGGTGTCCTTCACTCAGGTTTTCTAACAACTCTGCCGCACAGTTTAGCAGGAACCGCAAAACGAGATGCACACTTCAGTGTTCTCTGACATACTGACGGTTGGTCTCGTCTTGCTGAGAACTCTGGGAGCACAGGGTTACCATGAGCAGGCACTCCTTGCGTGGAGATTTCATAGACTTCTGACAATGTTGGGTCATTCCCTGATTCTCTTTGTGTTTCAGAATTTATTACCGGCAACTGCTCCACCGACGTGGTGTGGAACACTTCTGCTGAGTCACAGCATGAAGACTTTTCTTCTTCAGTTGCCAACAGTGGAAGACGTGACGAGCCGTTAGCATTGCTGGGTTGTTTGGTGCCCTTGAACTCTATGTCTTAAGAGTGGGCTCCTAGGAAAAATACCCAACCTTGCAACTGGATAGCAGACATCACTGGGATCCCCTTCCTGGGATTGAAAATGGACACAAGGGGTTGGTGATCTGTCACTAGTGTAAACTTTTGTCTGTAGTGGTAGTGATGGAACTTCTTTATTCCCCATATTAGACTAAGGACCTCTCAGTCGATCTGTGTGCATTTGAGTTCTGTGCTCGTCAGTGATCTTGAAGCAAATGCAATTGGGCGTTCAGATCCATCTTTCATAATGTGTGACAAAACAGCTCCAATCCCATAAGGGGACACATCACACACAAGTCTGATGGGCAGGGATGGGTCATAATGGGCGAGCAGATCATTGGATGGTATTAGTCTGTTTCCTTGAATGCTTTTTCACATCTTTCTGACCATTTCCACTTTGCTCCTGTCTGTAACAGTGCATTCAATAGATGCAGCAATGTAGCAATGTCTGGGAGAAACTGGTGGTTGTAGTTTACAAGGCCCAAGTGTGACCTGAGTTGAGACACATTTTCTGGTTTGAATGCCTGTCGCACTGCTTCAGTCTTCTCTTGTGACTTATGTAAGCCATTCTTCTCAATGTCATATCCACAATATGAGATTCCATTCTTGAAAAACTCACTTTTCTCTCTCTTTGCACACAGACTATACTCACTCAGTCTGGTAAGCACTTTGCCAGGGTTCTGGAGGTGCTCGTCATAACTTTTGCCAGTCACAGTGATGTCATTGCGTTCCGGGGATACCTTAGAACACTTGGTCCATTGCTCTTTGCCAGATTGCCGGAGCTGATGGGATACCAAAGATGACACGATTATACTGGGACAATCCCTTGTGAGTGTAGATTGTGAGGTACTTCCTGCTTGACTCCTGAACCTCCATTTGCAGATAGGCTTGTGACAAGTCAATCTTTGAAAACCTCTCCCTGCCTGCTAAAGATACAAAAATGTCTTTTATTTGTGGAGGGGATACTAAACAGTACATAGCACCGGGTTGATGCTCACTTTGAAATCCCCACATATGACTTCAATAAAAAATAAATTACAAAAAAAAAATCCCCACATATGCGAATGGTTCTGGCCTTTCCTTTCCTGATCTCTGGGACAATGGGTGTGGCCCAGTTGCTCCACTCAAACTTGGAGTGAATTCCAGACATCTCCAAGCTCTGCAGTTCAGTATTCACTTTGGGACATAGTGTGTAAGGCACTGGACACGCTTTATGGAATCTTACTATATGTTTCATACAGTTCAGTTCTGGCTTTCATGCCTCTGAGTTTACTGATACCCTTCTTAAATACCTTCTCATTAGCAGTAAGCAGCTGTAACAGTCTCTGGTTAGTGCTACCATTTGGGCTGCTGTTGCCTGTTGATGCCACACTGAGAGCTTTGATTGCCAGTCTAGTTGAACTTTTCTCAACCATTCATGACTGGAATGTACTGGCCCTCCATAAACTGCTGTGCTTGACCTCCATAAGTCATCTTCACTTTCAATTTGCTTTTTCGGAGATAGTTTTTCATCTGTGTAGGTCTTTAGTATCATTGAGGTCTTCTCTAATGGTATCTTAAAAAGCAGTCTGTTGTCATCAGCCTCTGGAATTATAGACAAAGCTGACCCTGTATCCAGCTCCATTTTCAGTTTTACACCAGACACATCTATTGTGATCCATATTATACTGAGATTTGCTTCAGTGATACAATGCAGTTCTAGGCATGACAGTTCACCTTTGTCAAGCTCTATGGTCTCTGATTTTGATTTACATTTGGTAACTTTATGCAGTTGCTTAGTTTTGTGTTTGAGACTTTTCACTCTGTTGTGCTTTTTATCTGCCTTGCACACTCTCTCTGTGACCTTGTCCGTGACACTTTCTGCACCACTTTTTCTTTGAACCAACAGTCATTTGCATCAAGGAAGGATTTGCTACATCAATAACACCTTTGGCTTTTTGCACTATTCAGGGACATTTTGTGCATTTCACAATCTAACCTCCTCTTCTGTAGTTCTGCTACATCCTTTGCTGCAGTCTTTAATGATTTGCATTGCTCAAAGCCAGTTCTAGGGTTAGGTCTCTTTCAGACTTATTGAGTGCTTTGACTATGCATGCGACATACAAGTCTGTCCCTTTAATGCATCGGAAAGTCCATCTGTATATTCATAGTGTTGGGAAAGTTTACACAGTTCTGCAATGTATTCAGAAATGCTTTCATCTCTTGACTGGCTCCTTTTGTAAAATCTGAATCTCTCAGTTATTATCTGCATCTTAGGGCTCAAGTGAATTTGTAAAGTTGTAACAATTTCATCGAACATCCTGCTTGCTGGCTTTTCAGGTGTTGCTAAGTTGCATAAAAGACTGTATGTCCTTGCACCCATTATACTAAGAAGTGCAGGGGCTTTCTTTTGCTGCTCCATGTTGTTCACGTAACAATACAATTCAACCCCCGGGATTTACGGCTCCCAGCTTTCATTAGCATTATCAAATTCATCAGCTTTCCTGACCGAAGCCATCACCACTTTATTTTCACTTAAAATTCAGCATTTTTTTTTCACTGTTACTCACTGGCACTTAAGCTTTCTCATGCTGTTTAACTCTCGCTGTTTCGTCCCGTAACTCTCAGTGCAGTTCATATTTTCTGACATTCAGGTTCGTACTCATTGCCAATTTGATGTGTTTGTGCACAACTACACATCAATTAAATAAAAGCACACATGCTGTTAATGATTTTAAAAGGTGCATTCACATTGCAGTGAGAGAGAGAGGAGACAGAGAGAGAGTGAGAGAGAAACGTGCATGTGTAGACAGCAGTAGTGCTAAGGGGGGGGGGGGGGGGTCATTGTTCTAAAAGAAATAGATCCATACATTACCATAGGGAAATCTCCCAAAGTTAAATCAGCCACTGGCACTGGGTAATGAACTAAAGCACAAATAGCACTGGAGCCAAACCTCAGGCAGAAGTCAGTTATTTATTGGTGGAGGTGATAGGGCTGCAGATTGATGGGAGAATAATCTATCATCTCTTTGTAGTGTGCATTGCTTAATGAAGTGGGGTCTCAGACCTCACCCTCCTTCATCTTTATCTTCCAGGATTGTTTACTTCTTCATGTTTGCCCCAAGCCTGTCCTCCATTACCACCTCCTGCTCCCTTCCTGCCAATCCAAACTGACCCTGTCAATCTCCCGCAATGGCTTTTCTTATCCTCTGTCCCTGGACTTCCTCCAGAACCTACCCCCGGGCCCTTCTGTCTCTTAGCCATATAGGCCCACAGCTCCCACCTATCCATGCCTCCACTGACCATCCCTTTCTCCTGAGCCTGATCAGTCATAGATTCCTTCAGGAAGATCAACGTTGTCTTCTTTGTCTCAACTACAATCTGCTCTTTGGACATTGACTCCAGGCTGTGTCACAGGACAAACTAGCGACCACCCCAGTTTTGCTGTCCATCTGTCTTTTAAACGTGAACTTCATGCCCAGCCCCTCACTGGAATATTCACGTTCAACTGTGTAGCTTGGTCTGGTAGGACCTGATGAAGGGTCTTGGCCCAAAATGTTGACTCTTTATTTCTCTCCATAGATGCCATCTGACTTGCTGAGTTACTCCAGTATTTTGTGTGTGTTACTAGGTAAAGATGTTGGCTTTCCTTCCTGGCTGACTGTGGTCTTTGAAGAACAATCCAGCAGCTTCATATAACCATATAACAATTACAGCACGGAAACAGGCCATCTCAGCCCTTCTAGTCCGTGCCGAACTCTTATTCTCACCTAGTCCCACCTACCTGCACTCAGCCCATAACCCTCCATTCCTTTCCTGTCCATATACCTATCCAATTTTTTTTTAAATGACAAAATCGAACCTGCCCCTACCACTTCTACTGGAAGCGCGTTCCACACAGCTACCACTCTCTGAGTAAAGAAGTTCCCCCTCATGTTACCCCTAAACTTTTGCCCCTTATCTCTCAACTCATTTCCTCTTGTTTGAATCTCCCCTACTCTCAATAGAAAAAGCCTATCCATGTCAACTCTATCTATCCCTCTCAATTTTAAATACCTCTATCAAATCCCCCCTCAACCTTCTATGCTCCAAAGAATAAAGACCTAACTTGTTCAACCTTTCTCTGTAACTTGGGTGCTGAAACCCAGGTAACATTCTAGTAATTCTCCTCTGTACTCTATTTTGTTGATATCTTTCCTATAATTCGGTGACCAGAACTGTACACAATACTCCAAATTTGGCCTCACCAATGCCTTGTACAATTTTAACATTACTTCCCAACTCCTATACTCAATGCTCTGATTTATAAAGGCCAGCATACCAAAAACTTACTTCACCACCCTATCCACATCTTTTATTCCACCTTCAGGGAACTATGCACCATTATTCCTAGATCACTCTGTTCTACTGCATTCTTCAATGCCCTACCATGATGATAATATTGATGACAATCTTTCATTTAGAATCTTAAATTACATTTAAATTTATCCTCAGTCTCTCTAACATTCCATTCTCAGAGCGCAGACATGAAAATTGAACCCCCTTCCGGATTAAGTTCTCCTAAATATTTTCATCACCTCAAAAGATCCATTTCCATGTTTCATTGTTTTCCAATAAACATCATTTACTTAGTTTGTGGCTGATGCTCACCGCTGTTGATCAGAATCAAGACACGTCACTGTGGCTGGGAGCCAAGAACAATACTTGTACAAGTGCCAGTGTTAGTTAGGTTCTCTGCAAATGAAAATGTTGTTAATGACAACATTGATGTTGATGCCAGTGTTTAGGGTGTATGTCCCGCAGTGTACTGCTGCACCACACTAAAACAAAGCCAAATCCCAAATGGAAATGGGGGAAGCTGTATTTTATCACCTAATACACAAAAAAAAAACAAAGTGAAGTGAAGAGTATAGCAGGAACAAAACAAAATTAAGACATACTGGTACATACAGTGGCACAGCTGGTAGAACTGCCCCTTGGAGCTCTGGTGTCCTGTCCTGCTCTATGTGTGGGTTTTCTCTGAATGCCCAGTTTCCAGATTCTCTAAAAGTATGGTGGCTGAGCTCATGGTTTGTTTCAGGTCAAATCACGCACAGGCCAGTTCTTGTTAGCTCTCTATAGAAACATAAAACATTGAACAGGCAGGCCCATCAGCCTATGATGTTGTGCAGACATTTTTAACCTACTCCAAGATCAATCTAATGCTTTCCTCCAACATAATCCTCCATTTTTCTTTCACTCGTGTGCCTACCTAAGGATCTCTTAAATGTCTCTAATGTATCTGTGTCCGCCATCACCACCTGGCAGCGTGTTCCATGCACCCACCACTCTTTGTGTAAAAATACCTACCCCTGGCATCCTCTGTATGCTTTCCTCCAATCAGTGTAAAATGATGCCCTCATTATTATGTTTTGAAATTTCAAAACATAAAATTAATTGCAAGAAAAAGATGGGGCCCAGAAAAATGTGCCTCAGTTTCATTTTTACTTTAGTGAGATGCACGCATGTGACGTGGTGGCTTGATGACGTATGCCATTCACATACTTCTACATATAACACAATGAATTATTTGAATGAACAAGAATGTTTCATCAAGCAATATATTTACAATATTACTCAAATTCTGCTGAAATATTAAATACACAACACTCCTCTCAGCTTAGCTATAAACTCCAGAATATAGAATGCACCTCAATTTACATTATATACATATACACAGTATATGAAGGACAATGGGTGTCAAGCTTGGGCAGAAGGTATGAAGAGCCTGAAATGCCCATTTGTCAAGGTCCCCTTCTCAGCCTCACCAGTGTAGTTCAAAGGAAAGTGAAGCAATACGTTTGGCACCAACTTGGCCGCAGGAGCTGCCAGAAGGATGCTCAATGTTAACCAGGGCTCCCTCCGGATTTGCAGACTTGGCAGTCTCTTGGCTGTCTAACCCAAGAGGAGACAGCCTCATCTCCCCTGAGGCTGCCCACAAGGCAGTGAGGCTATTTACCTATATATATATATATATATATATATACACACACACACACACACACACACACATACACACAATGATTGATAAGTTCCTGACCTAAGGTAGAAGGAGTCAATTTTAGAAAACATAGCACACTTACTTTTCAACATAGTCCCCTCCTACATTTACACACTTAGTCCAGCGGTGGTGGAGTATATGGATTTTGGACCTCCAGAAATTGTCCACAGATGGGTGATTGATAAGTTTGTGGCCTAAGGTAGAAGGAGATGAGTTATACAGCTCTCGTTACCTGCACATACAGATCAACTCTTCGAGTGATTATGCAGGAAGTTTGAAGTTAATAATCACATACACTTTATTAGGGAAACTTGTACACCTGCTCATTAACGCAAATATTTGATCAGCCAACATGCGGCAGCAATACAATGCATAAAAGCATGCAGACATGGTCAAAAGGTTGAATTGTTGTTCAGACCAAACACCAGAATGGGAAAGTAATGTGATCCAGGTTACTTTGATGGTGAAATGATTGTTGGTGCCAGATATGGTGGTTTGAGTATCTCAGAAACTGCTGATCTCCTGGGATTTTCACACACAGCAATCTGAGTTTACAGAGAATGGTGTGGAAAAGAACAACATCTAGTGAGTGGCATTTCCGTGGGTATAATGAGAGAGGCCAGAGGAGAATGGCCAGAATGGTTCAAGCTGACAGTAACACAAATAGTTGTGCATTACAACATTGTTGTGCAGAAGAGCATCTCTAAATGCCCAATATGTCGAATCTTGAAGTGGATAGGCTACAGCAGCAAAAGACCATGAGCATACATGTTTCAATTATATCACCTCTCATTCTTCTAAATTTCAGTGAGTACAAATGCAATCCACTCAATTCTTTCTTTCAAGTCAGTCCCTCTATAGTCCAGGTTATCCCAGCAAACTTTCTGTAATAGATTCCAATAACAATTTCTCTTTTCTATAATAAGAGCAACAGTACATAGTACTCTGGTTGTCTCATGTTCCATTAGTCATTAGATTTCTCTACTAGTATACCCCAAAGCCCCTTGAAGTAGAAGCCATCTTTCCATTTGCCATCCTGTTTAACAGTAGCATCTGTGTACAAGCTTCCTGGCTTTATGTACAAATCCCTTTGTACTGCAGCTTTCCACAGAGTTTCTCCACTGAAATAGTAATCTATTTTATTATTCTTCCTTCTGCAGTGAACAACTTCAAATTTTCCCATATTATAAACCATCTGTCAACTGTTAGCCACAAACTCTGTAAATCCTGTGTATCCTCCTCACAGTTTATCTTCGATCATGTTGTGTCCACAATACCTCTGCTTCCAGTCTCTAATTCATTAATATATATTGTACACAGTTCCAGTGCCTATGGCACCCTACTGATAACAGGATTTTGACCAGAAAATAACCTCCCCTATCCCTATTTGTACTTCCTGTTTGTCATCCAACCCTCAGTTTACGCTGATATATTACCTCCCGATCTGATCCCACAGACTAAACATTTGTGTGGCATCTTGTTGAATGCCTTTTGAAAAAATCCAAATACATTTCATCTACTTGTACCCCTTACTCCAATCTGTCTGACACTTCTTCAAAGAACTCTAACACATTTGTCAGACTTGATTTCCTCTTCATGACGTCCCGTTGATCAAATTATCACCTTACACATGTTGTTATTTTTTCCATAATAATTGATTGATATCTTGGGAACATGTCACATTGATAGTTTTCTAATCAATTCATTTTTGTATGGGCATCAATGCATTCACCATCTTTGTAGCCATCTTGTTTAGAAATCAAGGAAGCAAACTAAGAGGGACCAATGGATAAGCACCATTTGTTACCTCGGACTACATTTCTGATGACATTGATTATATTTACATCCTCTTCTGTATTTTTGTCCACATCATCCATGGGTAACAAACAGGTTCTGTTATTACAAATGTCCTTAAGTTGATTTTGCCCATGAGCTGGAAAATACACAAAAGTCACTTGATATGGTAAGCATACCTCCACAGCATTGCAATGAATGGCATTAAAAGCACATCAGACTGATAAGAAAGAATTACCATAAGTGGAGAGGGGAAACTAGTTCTGCTGTTCATAGGAACTAATAGTTGTACATACATTGGACTTATGAATTTAATAATATTATACAAGCTGGTTTATATGTCGGGTGTCCTTAATTCAGGAGCAGCCTGTATCACTAATGGGACCATGTAGTATCTTCTATCATAGACTAATGTAAGTTTTCCTTATTCCCTAGAACTACTTCTCAGCTTCATTTTCTAGAGCAGGGGTTCCCAACCTTTTTTTATGCCATGAACCCCACCATTAACCAAGGACTCCATGAATCTCAGGTTAGAAACCCCTGCTGTCGAGAGACGTGCTCACTCTAATCTTTCCTGTCATCAGAGAAAGTCCCATCGTTTTACAGTTCTCTATAGTTTGCCTGCATTGTTTATTTTCTCCTTGTTATTTTTTTCTCTGGTTTCTGTATTAACTTCAATTTTTTTTGGGTCAACAGTTAACTTTTCCAACTTTATTTTCTTATATTGCTGTATAGTCATAATGCTCTACAGCAGAGAAACATACCTTACAGCCTTCCATGTAGCTGCTGCCTGCTGTACCCACCTACCTGTACTAGGTCCATAGGTCTTGATGTCTATTCTGTGTTTTGGTGATTGCAGTACTTGCCAAGCTGCTTCTTAAGTGGCATAAAAGTACCATCCCTTCTTCAGGAGGCATGTTCCAGACTCTAACCACTCTCTGAGTGAAAATGTTTCCCCTCAGATTGCTGCTAAACCCACTATCTCTCACTTTAATCCTTTGCCCTGTTTGTTTTAGACACTCCCATCATGGGAAAAAGCATACAACCTACCCTATCTATCTGCTGCATAATGTTAAATACCTTTATAAAGTCAGCCCTCAGATTCCTCCAAAGACAAAGCCTGTCTGTCCATTCCCTCCTCTTAATTGCAATGCTGTAATCTAGGTATTTGCCTCTTACCTTTCTTTCCTATCTTCCACTTTGCGTAAAATGCTGGAATACTCAGCCAAATAGGCATGATCTCTGGAGAGAGAAACAGGCTTAAAATTTATAGCTGAAGAGTTTAAAAAAAAATCAGAACTGAGGAAAAAAATTAAGACAAATTGCATGTTGCTGAGAAAAAGGGAAGAGAAGCACAAAATGAAAGGACTTGTTGAGTATTTCCAGCATGTGCAGTTTTTTGCTTTTTGACTACAGCTGAAATATTCATTTTTTAGTGAAATATTACAAAACTTTGGCTTTCACACGCACTACCTGGCCTTTAGGGAAAGGCAGCGGCTTAGGTGAAAAAAATGCTTATGAATGTGTTGACAAATCTGATGGGAAGCTCACAGAGCAGTGTGAAGTAAATGCTGGTCCAGAGGTTTTGCCAGGCCTGTCTATGGCTAATCCAAATCTGACCAGAGTACAATGATAGAATTTTTTTTGATCTAGCACACAGCCAGACTAGATTGGGTGTATGTTAGGTAACCAGGTTCAACTCACAATTACAGGTTCCTCTACTCAGCAAATACAGACCACTTCCTCCACAGTCCATCCTAAAGTGCTCTAAGTGTGTCATAAGGGAACAGGAGGCTGGACCCAAGCGCAGGATGCAGGCACTGAAGTACTAGGGGCAGGACAGGAACAACTAAACGAGAGACAAGACATGGGGAGACCGTGGTGTGCGTGAGGGACCAGTTCAAGGTGATGCTGGGGTTCCGAGAGAGTCTTAGAGTCCAGGCAGGCAGGAGGATCCCAGAGTTCAGAGATGGTCTTGGAGTTCAGAGTGGTCACAAGGCTAGGCTAGAGGATGGGTTCTTGGGACTAGGAATGCTGGGAGGATAGCTCCCAGGGCAGGCCGCAGAACTCCTGGGCAGGGCCAGGACCTCCCAGGCAGGACACAGGGGCCTGGGCAGGTTGCGGGGCACAACCCGTAGGAGGCAAGGGATCGGAAGGGGCAGTGTCCCCTTCTGGGCAACGGCAGTCCAGCCTGGCTTACCCGTTGGAGGCCAGGGATAGGAAGAGACAGAGCCCTCCACCAGGCAATGGCAGTCTGGCCTGACTTACCTGACAGAGGCAAGGGATAGGAAGGGACCCCAGTTCAGGGTGACTTCCAGACTCACTCGCAGAACTCGTCTATAACAGTGGGTACTCCAAACCAGGATGAACAGAGTGAACAGGACAACTCAGTCTGGCCAGGACTCCCCAACTCCACGCAGTCCCAGAGCCCCCTATATACACCACCAGCCGATGGGCATCAGGTGCACCTCCTTGAGCCCCAACAAGCCACGATGATCCACAGGTGTGACTACTTGGGCTCAAGGGTGAAAGGAGGGACGGCTACAAGACCGGGAGCCTGGAGTCCGTGGACCGGATCAAGAACCGGAATGCGGGTTCTGGACCAGACCATAACAAAGTGCAAATCTGAAAAAAAGCACAGCAGCACTCTGCTTCCTTATAAGTTTGCGAAAGTTTGGCAAGATATCTAAAACTTTGACAAACTTCTGTTAATTTGAGGTGGAGAGTATATTGACTGTTGCATCACCATCTGGTATGGAAACACTGATGCCCTTAAATGGAAAATCCTACAAAAAGTAGTGGCTATGGCTCAGTCCATCACGGGTAAAGCCCTCCCCACCACAGAACACATCTACATGGAGTGCTATCACAGGAAAGCAAAATCCATTAT
Organism: Hypanus sabinus; assembly: GCF_030144855.1. Classification (NCBI taxonomy): domain Eukaryota; kingdom Metazoa; phylum Chordata; class Chondrichthyes; order Myliobatiformes; family Dasyatidae; genus Hypanus; species Hypanus sabinus. The sequence continues at coordinate 54,653,059 of NC_082723.1, forward strand.
CAGGGACCCCCACCACCCAGGTCATGCTTTCTTCTTACTGCTACCATTGGGAAGAAAGTACAGGAACTGCACATCCAGAGCACCAGGTTCAGGAACAGTTATTACCCGTCAACATCAGGCTTTTGAACCAGAGGGACACTTCACTCAACTTTATTTCTCCCTTCATTGAACTATTCCCACAGCCTATGGGCTCACTTTCAAGAATTTTTCATCTGATGTTTTCAATATTTATTGCTTATTTATTTATTATTTTCTTTTGTATTTGCACAGTTTGTTACTTTTTGGACCTTGGTTGTTTGTCCATCTTATTGGGTGCTATTGTGTTGGATTCTATTGAGCTTCTTGGATTTACTATGTATGCCTGCAAGAAAACGTACCTCAGGTTTGTATATGGTGATATATACAGTATGTACTTTGATAATAAATTTACTTTGAACCTTTGGTGTATTCTCCCAAGATGCTGAAGGCGTGGCTTGACTTGGATTTATTGCACTAAGGAACTTCTTGCTTCTAACCCCATACTGGTCTCATTACAGCAGATTTATCCATCGTTCCAATTCAGAACAAGCACTAGGTATATTGGACCAGACTCATTCCTCGAATGGATCCACAGGGCCTGAGTTAGGCTGGGAACTGATCCACCCAGGGGAAGCTCTATCACCATGTGAACTGATGATCTACTAACCAGGAGTTGGGGTGCGAGGGAAGGGCTGTTTTTCACAACTGGGGGCTACGACACTTTACAGTTTTTAGTGGCTTTGTTGGAGGCAATATGCTCAGGCTGTTGATGTTTGCTGAGCTCCAGGCTGCTTTACTGCCTTAGTTCCTTTGTGCTCTCTCTCACTGCCCGTGCACTGAGCTCTCTATCTTACATACACTCTGCCACCAAAAACGTCTGTAAACAACAGTATTACACATTCAGATTCTGAGGTGCCCATAGAACCCGTACTCTTAATAAGATTGATATCCCTAGTCCAGCTCAGTCTCCTGGCTTTCAGCTATTCACTCATCACCCACCACTTCAAACCCAGCAGCATACACTCATCACTGACTGCGCTGTGATAGGTCAGCTGGGCAACACAATTCCTTGACCCATGATCAGGTTGTGTGGAGTTATGTCCTAGGTTGACATCATGTTGGATTAAAAGGGACCTTCTTTGTTCGGTGGGAGGGAGATGATGAACAGTGAGCCAAGTTCCAACAGTGCTAGAATCTCACTTTAACTGTAACGATTGGATTAATATTGGGATGACAAGACGGGAGCAGGGCCCAAAGGAAGGGATCTTACAGTATAGGGAGCCAGTGGGAGAGAGACTGGAGGCAGAGTGTGCATGAGTGGGCAATCAAGGTGCAATGAACAGTAGAAAGGTTCAGTGGAAGGCAGACCAGTGGCAAGGAAACAAGAGGAGGGGAAGAGATCAGGGTCCAGTAGGAAAGCGATTAAAGGCAGGATTCAGTGGGAATGCTGGGTCAGTTAAGATTTGCACTTTCCACAAGATCCTGGCTGATTTTCTGACCCCTATCCCCGTATCTCTTGATTCCTCCAATTTACAGATATCAATGTCTTAGATAGATTTATCGAATTTGTATTCACTTTTTTTTAAAACAAAGGAATATTTTAGAATGGAATCAAATGGCAGCTATTTGTTACTGTGTTCATCCAATACATATCTCAAATATTTTTTTCCCAAACACCTCATCCTGACATGGACCCAATCATTACAGTTAAACTCTGATAATCTGGCACTGTTAGGACTTTGGTGGTATGAGACTGGCAGATTTTTCAAACTATTCAATGTTACTGCTATTAGTATCTGAGAACACGTATTTCTTTTTTAAAAAAAACAGTACACAAAGTAGTATAATAACTTTTCTAGTGAAGCCAGTGAGTTAAGTGGGACAAGAATATTCTGTGGCTCTGGCTGGAAACCTACCCACATTCCTGACTTCTGGCATTCTGGATCCCAAACCTGGCTGCAGATGTGCTTCTGCTCTGAACTCCTGACTCCCCTAGATTAATGAGTGAGCAGATGCCGAACCACTTGGATTTCCAAAAACTTGGGTGCTGGATTATTACAGTTTTACTCTTGACTGGGTTTAATCTGTTCTCTAGGGTCTGTATGGTTTGTAATTTGTCAGTTACACATAACACCCTCTGATGCCAGCAACGATTTTATCCAATGAACCAAGGTGGAGTATGTAGGGCTGTCTTAGTAGAGTCAATAAATATTAAAAAAAACAACAGAGTTATGAAAACAGGAAATTCTGGAAATAGTCAGCAGGTTGGGCAGCATTTGTGAAGGGTGAAACACAATTCACGGTTCTGACCTATGACTTTTCTTTCACTTGAAACACAAACTCTTTTCCTCTCTCCACAGATTCTAAAGTTCCTGCTGAGTTTACGAGTCTTGTGTTTACTTTAGAATCATTGAATGTTACAGCATGAAACATATTTGTGCTAACTAACCTTCACCAGGGGTTAAATCTCATTCTCAATATCAATTAGTCTTCACTTTCCTTTGTATGAATGGATTTGTAGATATGAATTCTATAATTTTACTTGAATATACTTCGAAGTTTGCAAAGATTCAGCATGTCATTTAAAACTTCTATAGATGTATGGTGGAGGGTATATTGACTGGTTGCATCACAGTCTTGTATGGAAACACCAATGCCCTTGAATTGAAAAGCCTCCAAAAAATAGTGGAGCCCAGTCCATCATGGGTAAAGTCCTCAACGCCATTGAGCACATCTACATGAACTGCTGTCGCAGGAAAGCAACATCAAGAACCCCACCATCCAGGCTATGCTCTCTTCTCACTGTTGCCATTAGGGAGGAGGTACAGGAGTCTCAGGATTCACACCACCAGGTTCAGGAACAGTTATTGTACCGGTTATTGTTCACTCAACACAACACTGAACTGTTCCCACAACCAATTCAGACTCTTCATCTCATGTTCTTGATATTTATTGCTATTTATTATTATGTTTAGCTTTTTTGTTTCTTTGTATTTACAGTGAATGCCTACAAGAAAATGTATCTGAGGGTTGTATATAGTGATATATAACTACTTCGATAATAAATTTACTTTTAACTTTACTACTTTCCACATTATATAACTGTTAAGTTTGGACAGTTTTAGTTATATTACTAAATTCTGTAAACAATATTATTATTAACCTTTCTTAAAATCTCTGTCAGGTTATTCTTGAGTTTGAGTCTCTCATCATGAACACATTTCTTCAACCCTACAAAACTATCTATTGTCCATTGTTTGAATCCTGACACCATTTTACTAACCACAATTTGGCTGAGATTGGCAATGACTATATTTAGATTCAATGTTACACCAAGTAAATGGTGGTATGAGGTTTTCATCATAAAATTATTACAGCTCTCCTCTCAAAGGAGCTTTTGCAAATCAGAGAATGATATGGATAATGAAGAAATATGACAATGGTCCTATCCTAAATAGGGATTCACCATTCAGAATATGACATTATGGCACTTATTTTCCTATCTATCCATGACAGGGTGATAGAAGGCTTTTCCTTAGCCATCTCAATATGTAGTGAAAATGCTCCCATAATGCTGATGGATAGAAAGTTTCAGGATGTTGATGTAATTCCAATAATAATGTAGTATTTGGATGGTGTAACTTAAGTGAGGAATTTATAGGTGACAGCATATCCACACACTTACTGCATGGCCCTGCTGAGATGAAGGAAATGAATACTTAAGCTAGTGCATGGTGTGACAAATAAAATGGATTCTTTGTAATGATGGAATCTCACTTTTTGGGCAGTGCTGCTGCTGCTGCTGCATTCACTCGGACAAATGCAAAGTGTTCCCTTACACTCCTAACCAAGTTTGATGGTTATGGGGAGAGCCACATCAAAGAATACCCGACTGCTGATTGTTTTGACAAGCAAAAGTTGATGCTTGAGCAATGGTGTTTATTTGGTTGACAAATGATGAATCTGAGATGTAGATAATGGAGGCATGGCATTAAATGTCTTGAAGAATTTCCCTTTTTGACAACAGATATTAGTTTACACTTGTCTGACCTTTTATCTTGCTTCATGTATGAAATGTTTTACTATCTGAGGACTGTGGATGTGAATAGCCCCATTGTTGACATTTTGATGTCTGAACATTCACATATATAACAGTTGAGAATGGATGGTTCTAGGATGCTGCCATGACAACCACTACAATGACATCCTGAGGCAGATGTGACTAGCCTCTGACATCCATGGTTATGGTTCTTCATATGGTGGAGGTCTTTCCCCCCATTCTAATTGACCATAATAGCAGAGCTGCCTGATGACACATTCAATTAGGTGTTGCATTGAATATAAGATCAGACTCAAGTCTTTGTAAATTATTCAACCAAGGTTTTCAAGAGGTCTTGAGATAAGCAATGCAGATAGAACTACATTTGAAGCAGATTAACTGATAAATTGGTTTTAGTTGACAATCTTTTACCAGCATATTCCATCATCTTGCTGATGAATGGGTTAGTTTGACTGTTTGATAGCAATGTTTAGGTTGGTTTTCTTTGGCTTGCTGTGGCTATTCCATAATAACACAATCAAAGCCATGTAAGACATTCTCTATTCATCTTGGTCTGGTTTTATTACAGAGGTAGGAAAAATAATTAGATTAATAATTCATGAGATTGTTCATATGCACATTCAATCATTCTAAAGCTATATTAGCAATAGCATTTACATAAATTAAATATTTAAACAGATGATATCTACTTCTAAATTCTTTAAAACAGTTATTTACATTTTTCTTTCAAATAAGCATTTTCTAGTGTTACAGGAAGCAAAATTTACTTTGGTGCCTGCAAATTAAACAGGTGTACCACAATGATATTCCAGAATTATAACCCAACAAGTATCCTACATATATAAAGGCATTTTACACTATAATTCATAGTGGATGTGTCCCATACAAGTGATATGAAAAGATATTAGTACTAATTGTTTACTTTAATGCTGACTTCTTATTTACAGATTCTTGCTTTGGTGGCATTTTGTAGCTAACTTGCAGCATAGCTGTACAGGATAGGACAGAATGATCAGATTGCTAAGCACAGTAGGAAGCCATTTATCCCACTGAGTCAATTGGCTCTCAGCAGGGTATTTTGCATAGCTCAAATTTTGCTGCTTACTCCCCTTTGCTATTAGCACTAATGTACAGAACTCACTAAAAGAAACGTGCTTTTTTCCTTCAGCAAGGGCTCTAATCAAATGGGTTATGTCACAATACAACTTTACATAATGTGCTAGATACATCAGTAATAGCATCACAGTGGTAATGGAGTCAGGAGTCTGCAAAAATGGCATTACCTCATGGAAGGTTGGAAGTTTGCAAATGACAATAATGAGCTTCAGAGAGGTCTGAATTTCACTTTATCATCTCCCGTTCCTTGGAATGTCTTCTGGTACGAAAGCCTTATCGCTAAACTTCATAAATAGAATGTTACTGTATCTGCTGACTTTTACCGTGTCTGAGGTTGGAAACATTATTATGTCTAAAATTCAGTTATTCAACAGCTAAGTAATAAAAATCTACAACAATGCATACCGATTTCATACAATGCAGTCAATTAATCTGAACTACATTGACATAACCCACATTGTGAATCTCATTGCATATGGACATAATTCATAAGTGCTAACAGAGGCCACTACTCTTTGAGTTGTTGGCTTCCCACTCCGTAAGTATCTTACTCATGTGATCGCCTGTTGGGGACCTCCCACAAACCATCCTCAGTTCCTCTGCAATGCTGTTGCAACTCCCACTTATTCACCTGTTCAGAACCTAGCCACCTCACTCAGGCCGCAGCCGCCTGAATGGTTCAATTGGAGGTGATGAATTCCTGTATTGAAGCTGCCACACAGGAGACTGGCACGATCACTGGAGACTAATGATGTGAGGGGTCCAGCACCATCCAGGCAGAGAGACCCTACACAGACTATAATATAGAAGAAAAAGATTCTGTCAATCTCTGTCAAGCTTCCGATTTCTCCCATCAGAGTAATGCATACAAATGTCTTGCACCTTTCACAGCAGAATGTTAAAGGTAAAGGTTCCCCTCTTATCCTTGACCGGTTTTGATTTTACCGCAGCTCACTGGATAATCGATAATAACATCTGTGTCACTAGTAAAAGCTATTGAAAGAAATAAAGACCCTGCTTTATCAAGACTGAGAACAGACTTGTGCTCTCAACCAGCAGAGCATGGCATAGAAAGATAAGGATATAGATACCAGGCTGCACATAAAGAAAGAGAAGCTTTGAGTTCTAGTACTGATCGACAGGGCCTGCCTCAGTTGTTGCATCGTACTTGGCTGTACGGCTGCAGAAGGTAAGCAGCAGCAGAGTCCAAAGCAGTTGATAAATCCAAGCTCAATTAGAAAGGCAAAAAAATTTATATTTAGATGTAGCATCAATGAGGACTTCAGAATATCCCAAAATAAATGTTCCAGGCAATGGAAGTACAGAGTCAAGTTGTTTGAAGAGTTGTGAGTAATCTTTTGAACTCTTTTGCTGTTTTCCAGTGCCACCTTTTGGCCAAGGCACTAAACTGACACTTCATCTGTTCTCTCAAGGAATTAAAAAATCACATGGCATTTTAATTCAAAGAGCAGGGGAGGAATTTCTCATGCCTTGACCAATATTTATTCCTCTATCAATATCATTAAGATAGATTGGACTATAAAGTCAGTCAGTAGTTACTTATTTTAATTTTTAGCACAGTGAAATTTATTTTGGGTTGAGGGCGCCACGGCAGCATAGTGGCAGCATGATGCTATCACAGTTTGGAGTTCAATTTTGACACTGTCTGTAAGGAGTTTGTATGAATGCTCCGGTTTTCTCCCACATTCTAAAGATGTTCTAGTTAGTAGGTTAATTGGTCATCGTAAATTATCCCGTGATTAGGCTAGAATTAAATAGGTAGGTTGCTGGACTGTGCAGCTCATTGGGCTGGAAGGTCCTGTTCTGTGCTATATCTCTGAATAAAAATAAAATTATGGAATTTCAGTCAGACACTTCAACAAATTGTGTTGGTGTGGTTCAGCATTTTCCGTAATGATATGTGTGTCAAGGAATTGCTCTCCATGCAATACATTTTTATGGGACCTAGGGATTGACTAGCTTATGTGGTCCCATGTCATAGGATCTCAGTCCTTCTAGTTTTACAAGTGCTAGAGATTCTGCAGATACTGGAAATCTTCAGCAGTTCCCATAAAATGCTGAAGGAACTCAGCAAGTCAGGCAGCTTCTATGGAGGGACTAAACAGCTGACATTTTGCTAGAACTGCTTACCCTATAGCTATCAATTTAAAGGAGGCTAAACACATGCAGCTCTGAAAAAGTAACTGGGCAGGGCTCCCTGTATGATTTTGGAAAACCAATCTTCCCTCCATCTCAACAACTAATAAATGTTGCTGCTTATTGTGTGAGAAATTAAGTACAAAAGTACAAAGGTTATATTTCAGTTATATAGGGCATTAGTGGGAGTAACAGAATCAACAAACTTATTTGTAAGGCCAGTGATGTGGGGGTGGAACTGGACTCTCTGACGGTGGTGTCTGAAAAGAGGATGCTGTCCAAGTTGCATGCCATCTTGGACAATGACTCCCATCCACTCCATAATGTACCGGTTAGGCACAGGAGTACATTCAGCCAGAGACTCATTCCACCGAGATGTGACACTGAGCGTCATAGGAAGTCGTTCCTACCTGTGGCCATCAAACTTTACAACTCCTCCCTCGGAGTGTCAGACACCCGGTGCCAATAGGCTGGTCCTGGACTTATTTCCACTTGGCATGATTAACTCATTATTTAATTATTTATGGCTTTCTATTGCTATATTTCTTCACTATTCTTGGTTGGTGTGGCTGTAATGAAACCCAATTTCCCTCGGGATCAATAAAGTATGTCTGTCTGTAAATCTGGAGAACTGTATACAGTATTGGTCTTCATGATTAAGGAAGAATGTTAAAAGCAAAAATTAGTGGGGATTTAGGGGACTGGGAAGCTTTCAACAACCAACAGAAGACAACTAAAAAAAACCATGAGGACAGAAAAAATAAAATATAAAGGCAAGCTAGCCCATAACATAAAATAAGATACCATGTTTTTTTCAGATATATGGAGTAGAAGAGAGATGAGAATGGAAATCAGACCACTGGAAAATGATGCTAGAGTAGTAATGGGAGACGAAGAAATGTTGGGCAAATTTAATAAATAGTTTGCATTAGTCTTCAGACGACACCAGCAGTATGACAGAAATAATATCTGGGGTGGGGGGGGGGCAAGAAGTGAGTGTAGTTGATTTTACTAAGGAGAAGGTGCTTTGGACATTAAGAGGTCTAAAAGCAGACAAGTCACCTGGACGTGATGGACTACATACTAGATTCTGAAAAAGGGAGCTGGTGGAGATGCTTGTAGTGATCCTTCTAGAATCACTAGATTCTGGAATGGTTCCATAGGACTAGAAAATTGCAAATGTTAGTCACTCCACTCTATAATAAGGCAGGGAGGTAAAAAAAAGGAAATTACAGGCCAGATAACCCGACTTCAGTGGTTGGGAAGATGTTGGAGTCCATTAATAAGGATGAGGTTTAGGGTACTTGGAGACACATGATAAAATATGCCAAAATTAGCATAGTTTCTTTAAGGGGAAATCATGTCTGACAATTATTCCAGGAGCAGATGGACGGAGTGTTTTGGTAATACACCTCATAAGAGAAAATAAAATATCATGGGATATGTAGAAAACATGTGCTTTAATTTCAATTGAAAATGAACAAATGCATTACAACAAAATATCTGTCTTTGAAGTCCCATGGTATTTAGCTATTTATTGAAATGACTTTTAAAACACTGAAAATTAAATGAATAAAATACAGCTTTTTTTAATAGTAACAGTTATTATTTTAAAGCACTGAAAATTCTGTTATCCTTCAAGATATTATCATCATCACTCTCCTCCTGACCGTCTTTATTTCAAAAACGGTAGGAGATGCAGGTCTACTTGTCCTGCTCCTTCTTATTCAATTGTCCCCTGTGCCAAAACTCAACAACGACCCGCACAATGACAAAGCAGGGAGAGCGTGCCGGTATGCGGAGCTCTGTGCTCGCAAATCCCCGCAGGTGATCTCTCTTAGCCGGAACGCTGGCTAATTGTGAGCCGGTTCGGATGTGCCAGGAAATGGGTCGCCACAAGGTCACAAAGTAAAGCACAAATGTGGAGTAATACGCTGCACCTCAACAAAGGTCAATGTATATAGAGTGCGTCATCTATTGGGAAAACGCCAGAATTGCGGGCAGAAAACGTTAACAAGGTTTATTAATATAATTTCATCAAGTTCTGCGGGCCGGATTAAAAAGCTTAACGGGCCGCATATGGCCCGCGGGCCGTAGTTTGCCCATGCCTGGTTTAGAGCATGGATCGGTACTTGGAGCAATGATGTTGTTGCCATTATTACAGAGACTTCGATGTCTCAGGGCAGGAATAGTTACTTTGAATGTCAAGCTTAAGTTGTTTCAGAAAGGACAGGGAGGGAGGCAGAAGAGATGGGGGCATGGCGCTGTTGATCAGAGATCGTGTCACGACTGCAGAAAAGGAGGAAGTTATGGAGGGATTGTCTACAGAATCTCTGTGGGTGGAAGTTAGGAAGTTAGGTCAATAACTCTACTGGGTGTTTTTTTATAGACCACCCAAAAGTAACAGGGACATCGAGGAGCAGATAGGGAAACAGATTCTGCAAAGGTGTAATAATAACAGGGTTGTTGTGGTGGGAGATTTTAATTTCCCAAATATCGATTGGTATCTCCCTAGAGCGAGGGGTTTGGATGGGGTGGAATTTGTTAGGTATGTTCAGGAAGGTTTCTTGACACAATATGTAGATAAGCCTACAAGAGGAGAGGCTGTACCTGATCTAGTATTGGGAAATGAACCTGATCAGGTGTCAGGTCTCTCAGTGGGAGAACATTTAGGAGATAGCTGATCATAATTTTATCTCCTTTACCACAGCTTTGGAGAGGGATATGAACAGACAAGTTAGGAAAGCATTTAATTGGAGTAAGGGGAAATATGAGGCTATCAGGTAGGAACTTGGAAGCATAAATTAGAAACAGATGAGATGTACCCCAGGCTACTGTGGGAGGCAAATGAGGAGATTGCTGAGCCTCTGGTGATGATCTTTGCATCATCAATAGGGACGGGAGAGGTTCCAGAGGATTGGAGGTTTGGGGATGTTGCTCCCTTACTCAAGAAAGGGAGTAGAGATAGCCCAGGAAATTATAGATCAGTGAGTCTTACTTCAGTGGTTGGTAAGTTGATGGAGAAGATCCTCAGAGGAAGGACTTATGAACATTTGGAGAGGCACAATATGATTAGGAATAGTCAGCATTGCTTTGTCAAAGGCAGGTTGTGCCTTACGAGACTGAATGAATTTCTTGAGGATGTGACTAAACACATTGATGAAGGTAGAGTCGTAGATGTATTGTATATGGATTTCAGCAAGGCATTTGACAAGGTACCCCATGCAAGGCTTATTGAGAAAGTAAGGAGGCATGGGATCCAAGGGGACATTGCTTTGTAGTTCCAGAACTGGCTTGCCCACAGAAGACAAAGAGTGATTGTAGACAGCTCATATTCTGCATGGAAGTCAGTGACCAGTGGTGTGCCTCAGGGATCTGTTCTGGGACCCCTACTCTTTGTGATCTTTATAAATTACCTGGATGAGGAAGTGGAGAGATAAGTTAGTAAATATGCTGATGACACAAAGGTTGGGGGTGTTGTGGATAGTGTGGAGGGCTGTCAGATGTTACAACAGGACATTGATAGGATGCAAAACTGGGCTGAGAAGTGGCAGATGGAGTTCAACCCAGATAAGTGTGAGGAGGTTCATTTTGGTAGGTCAAATATGATGGCAGAATATAGTATTAATGGTAAGGCTCTTGGCAGTGTGGAGGTTCAGAGAGATCTTGGGGTCTGAGTCCATAGGACGCTCAAAGCAGCTGCATAGGTTGACTCTGTGATTAAGAAGGCATACAGTGCATTGCCCTTCATCAATCTTGGGGTTGAGTTTAAGAGCCAAAAGGTAATGTTGAGGCTGTATAGGACAGATCACACTTGGAGTACTGTGCTCAGCTCAGGACGTGGAAACCATAGAAAGGGTGCAGAAGAGATTTATAAGGATGTTACCTGGATTGGGGCACATGTCTTATGAGTGAGCTCGGCCTTTTCTTCTTGGAGCGACGGAGGATGAGAGGTGACCTGATAGAGGTGTACAAGATGATGAGAGGCATTGATCATGTGGATAATCAGAGGCTTTTTCCCAGGGCTGAAATGGCTAGCACGAGATGGCACTGCTTTAAGGTGCTTGTAAGTAGGTGCAGAGGAGATGTCAAGGTGTGTTTTTTTATGCAGACAGTGGTGAGTGTGTGGAATGGTCTGCCGGTGATGATAGTGGAGGTGGATACGACAGGGTCTTTTAAAACCCTGAACTTAGAAAAGTTCATGGAACTTGTTCCATGGAACAAAGTTCTAAGTACATGGAACTTAGAAAAGTAGAGGGCTATGGGTAACCCTAGGTAATTTCTAAGGTGAGGACATGTTCAGCGCAGCTTTGTGGGCCGAAGGGCCTGTATTGTGCTGTAGGTTTTCTATGTTTCTACATCTTCGGAATTCTTTGAGAAAATAACGTGCATGACAGAGAATGGAGAGTTGACCCTTTTGTACATGTCTTGCCTTCCCCAGAACAGATCCCAATGATCTGCAAATCTGAAACCGTGAATCCACGCCAATTCTTCAGCCACACATTCATCTGCTATATCATCCTATTCTTATCCTCACTGGTGCATGGCACAGGAAGAGGTTGTCCAGAGATATCCTGAGATTATCTCTTAGTGATCCCAAGATTACCAACTTTTTTTGAAACTTTGTTTCACTTTTCCACTTTTAAGTTCATCTTCTCGGTGTCTACCCTACCAATCTCTTCATAACTTGAGTGGTCATCTCTCAACTTTCTTCCCTTAAGAGAATCCCAGAATGAACTATCCAAGAAAGACTCCAGAATTTATATTACAGTGCAACTAAGGGCAAAGGGACAGACAGAAACTAGATTCAAATAAGTAAGTATGGAATTAGGAGTAAGGAGAGTACCTGCACTGTCACGGTTCCAGATCCTCACAGTACAGTCATGTGCAGAGGTGGCCACCAAAGGGAATGAAAAATTCATGCTTGGAAGAAAGATGCAGGCTGCAGTACTCTGTAGGTGTCCCTTATACTCACATACTTTATGTTTTGCCTGCCTTAAATCCCATAGCTGAAAGAGAAAGGGAAACTGGCTTGTCAGAACTCTGCTGGCTCTTTTGCAGCTGATCTTGTAAGTCTCTGATTTGCCAGATATCTGACTTTATTCCTTAGCAAAAAAAAAACTTATAGCAGGTTAATGATTTTAAAACAATTCTTCAAAAATCTTTTTGTTATATAATAATATTAATTATTTTGTTACAATCTGCTTGTGGATAAAAATAATATTTTCTGGCAGAGGGCAGAAATTAAACTGAGAAATGTTGCGGTCGAGGCTGGGGAAATGAGAACAAATGTTTTGGGGCAGAATTCCAGTTATACAAAGCAAGGCATAAATTCCTGAAAACCTAGGACACTCTCTGCTGAATGGACCATCTTTTATCATATGATTGAAATGCCAACAAGACAGATAAAAGGGAAGTGCGTCTCATGTTCAAAACAGTAACCATGGAGTGCAGGCAGACAGAGATTTCCACATTATACATTAATCTGGGCAATTCTCTTGTTTTTTTCAACTATTGATTATCTCTCTTTACAGAGAGTGATTAAATAGAATTGTAGACATGTGGAGAGGATGGGGGACAGGACAGAGAAAGAATATCAAAATGAGAAGAGAAACAAAAATGAATCAAACAAACAAATGTTTGCCTGTGGATAATTGAAAATGGCTGTTTCTATATGCATCCTCCAAGAGGACCACAATCTTAGGGTCATAGGGTTTGAAGGCTTGTATGCCTCAATGAGCCAGAGTGCTATGTTGGCTGGTGTCAGGGTCTTGTGCTTTGGCTCTTCATGGGGTCACCCATGCCGAAAAGGTCAAAGGGTAGAGACCAGGCTAAGAGTGGTCCACTGGTTCTCCAAATTCTAGAGTTCAGCTTTGGGCTAACAGTCCTGACTGGTCAAAAAAAAATTGTTACAGAAGCAGCAATGAAGAATCCTTCTATCCAGACAGAGATGGAGGACCTTCACTGCTGCCTTAAACGCCAGTGGCGTAACGAGCAGTAGGTTTACTACATGCATGGATAATCTTTTAGACAACATTCACATTGTTGGACAGATGCTCTAGTTTTACAAGTGGAATCAGAGCCCAATGCAATGAGAACTGGGAATATATAGTGTGGGAAACAATGGAAGGAATTTCAGAGCAAAGACAAATACCCAAGTAGCTGATTTATAAAAACTAAGTCCAAGAGTTTAAATAAGGAAATTGTGGGAAAAATGATAAATAGATGTGCAATATCTAAAATGGACATTGATAAAGTTCAGGAGGAATATAGTTTTCTAGGGGGAAAAAAACAAGAAAACTGGCGCAATTAAATACCACAGCAGAATTATATATGAGTGAAACTAGAACCAAAAAAGGAGTTTTTTAATGTTTTGTAACTTTTTTCGTTTATTAACACTACCCTCAATTGTGTATCACCTGAAATTTCTGTTACTCTACTTTGATTCTTGAACTGAAATTGCTATCGTAAATGATTAAGAACAGTATCCAACCAGTCCAGGTGAAACACTAATGCATGTTGATGTACATACTCTTTTTCTATTCAGTTCTTTATTTTACGTCCAGTTTTCTATCTTTGCCATAAACTAAATAGACTATGTGGAGAAATGCTGGAACAACTCTTGCATTGAGCTGCTCTCCCTTCTTTTTCCTCATCTTTCTATTAGAAAAGAGTCCTCGTCCTTGAGAAATAAAAACAAGAAATTTTTCAAGAAGTGAGAAAATAGCAAATAAACTAATTTGAGCTTTCAGAAGCTACACAAAAAAAATCGTGGTTAAAAAGCAGAAATATGGAAGTTCCTTTGTCTTAGTATTTATCTGTAAGACTTGGAAAATAGGTCAACATTTGAAGATAATAGCAATAATAAGAAGATTTATTAAAGAAAGAGATAAAATAATTAATGCCACATCTTTAGAGAGAATCAAACTCCTGTTTGGGATAGGTTATATATTGAAAGAAGTAATGGAACAAAGAGATGAATAAAATCAATAATGCTAAAGGATTAATTAACAGGTAATGTGATTTTGACATTTAGAAAGGAAGACAGAAAAAGTCAAAGGAAAAATTAACTAGGTTAACATCAGTGGTAGAAAATATAAAAAAGGCAATCACAATTTGCACAATTTGACAATCATCACCAAACTTAAACTTATTTTAGCTTAAAAGCAAATATTGCAGATGCTGGAAATCTGAGAAGGGAACTGAAAGTACTAGACACACCCAGCTGGTCATGCAGCTTCAGCAGAGAAAGAACCAGAGCTGAAGTTTCAGGTCAATGACCTTTGATTTGAAATGGGAAAAGTTAGATATGAAATATTCCTGAAACTTCAGTGGAAACGATATGGTGTGTTGCAGGTTCAGAGAAAACACGGGAAAGGATCTGTGACGGGACTAAGATCAGGATAGACTGGAAGGTATGTGACGGTGATCCCTGCTAAAAGATGGGGTTAAAGACTGGTGAATAATTAAAGGTGAGCTTAGGAGATAAATAAATAGGAGACAAATGAAATTTGACCTTAATCAGAAGGGAATTGAGGAAGAAAATAATGACAGAAATGTCATACAGAAGGCTGAAATGGTTGAATATCTGAAACTGTTGAACTCAATGTCGAGAGCTGTACTGTGCTTGGAAGGAAGATGAAATTACCTCAGTGGAATAGTGTTGGAGGCGAAACCTGCACAGGAGAATGTTTTTGAAGGCTGAATTTATCCTTGATCTCTATATTGTTTCTCCATTGTAGAGATCACGACAAGCACAGAATGGAGTGCAATGGATTACAAGTATTAATAAATTGCCAGGAACTCAAGATGACCCTTGTGATTGAATGGTGTTCTGCAAAGCAGTTTGATAAGAAGGTGGAGTACGAAGACGTCATTGTTCTCTCTCCTTCAGCTCATCAACACATAAAATAGCTACAAAAGAGTCAACTTGAATTTGAGTGTATTTCTCAGCCATGGGAAGGAATAATAGTTTTTAATAAAACTTCATGGAATATATTTCTCTTCTCCATATTATTAAACTGAAGTAGTGCTATTTGAAGAGATGTAAAAGAGTTTCAGAACATCATTTCACTAGGAAGAAGCAACTATGAGGAAAGATGGAACAGGCTGGGTATATCATGGAATATGCTCCTAGAAGCCATAGCTGAGGCAAGTAAAAGATGCACTTATGAGAGAATTAGACAAGCAAGAAAGAAAGAAAAATAAAGAACACTACTTTAAGTATCAAGGTGAAGGATGTGAACTGACTAGTATCTTTTTATAATATGGGTTTGATAAACCTAACCAACCCTCTCATGCAAGTTAAGTGGCTCAGAAGATGCCTTTCCCAGTACAACAGCTTATTTTTAAATGTTCTGACAAAATGTATTATTTTATTGGACTACAATATGGTAATTACGTACTGTGGCCTCACAGCCCTCGCCTCCAAAACCGTTGCTACAGGAGATGCAATATCTTCCATCAGGACTGGCATCACAGTGTGTCTGAATGTACTGTTTCATGGGGAAGGTGTGGGTCACCTGGAGCTCACGAATATCCCAAATCCTATAAATAGAACACAGATACCAAGAATTCAGAAACCTCTGGTTAATACTTCTAGCTTTTATTTTAAAACCCATTTTTAGATTACTTCAGTTGCCTTATCATTTAGAAGAAAAACCCAATTCCCTACTCTGTACCTCAAAATCAAACAGTACTTTCTATAATAAGAAATGTGTAACAAATCAGTTGTTGGTTTGTATGTTACACATTTCTTATTGTAGAATTGCTATTCTTAGAATAGTATGCCCAAAATTTTTTTAAAGTTTAAGATAAATTAACCAAATTTGGGTTTTTAAAAATTTATTTTAAACTTTAAAAAATGCTTGGGCATTGCTCTTCTAAGAATAGCAATTCTACTCCCCCCCCCCCCCATTCCCCATTCTGACCTTTCACCTCATCTCCTCTGCTTATTACTTCCCCCTGGGTTCCCTCCTCCCCCCCCCCCCTTTCTCCTATGGTTCACTCTCCTCTCCTATCAGGCTCCTTCCTCTCTAGGCCTTGACCTTTCCCACCCACCTGGCTTCATCTATCACCTTCCAGCTATCTTCATCCTCCTCCCCCCTCAGCTTTTTATTCTGGCATCTTCCCCCTTCCTTCTCAGTCCTGAAGAAGGGTCTCGAACCAAAATGTCGACTGTTTATTTATTTCCATAGATGCTACCTGACCTGCTGAGTTCCTCCAACATTTTTTCATGTGTTGCTTTGCATTTCCAGCATCTGCAGACTTCCTCGTGTTTATGCTTTTGCAATCTTGAATGGGCTTCTTATATGCTAAAGATGAACCCATAATCTCTCAATCTACCTCATCACGGTCCCTGCATTTTATGCTGTTGAATGAAAAGAAGAATCAACTAGAGATCTTCCATAAGTGATAATAACTTGCTACTTGTGTTCTCAAGGCTGATCTTATGAAGCTCTTGCTGTATATAGAAAAGATTGTTCTGCTCAGACCAGATTTGTTTATTACATGTCATTGAAACAGAGTGAAATGTGTTGTTTACGTTTACAACCAACACATCTGGGGCTGTGCAAGTGGCAGCTTGCAAATGTCACCATACATTGCGGCACCAATACAGCATGACCACCTTGGTCGGTAGAATAACACAAAACACAACAAAGCAGAAGACAACAAGCAACCAAACAAAAGAAGCTGCTTTCTGCCCTCACACACAGTCCACCAGTCTCCAGGTTTGGGTTATCGGGCTTCGATTTCCCATTGGTCTTTGGTATTGATTCCCAGACTAGCCAATGACAGGACCTGAAAACCAGGCTTACTGACCACCTCTTGCTTGCATGGATATCCATTCCTGGGACTGATTTCAGATAGACCGATGTCCACCGATCTCCTTTGCTACCGATCTACATTACTGGCTTTCGAGCATGGAGAGGAGGTCCTTCAGCCCCATGCCCACACTGCTGGCCTTTGAGCACTGAATGGATGGCTTGAATCTGGATGTCTTTTGTCACCTGCTCATGTCGCTGGACTTCAAATGTAGAGCAGAGGTCTGACCTTTAACTCCTCCATCTCCCTATTCATAGACCCCAGTTGGATCTCTAGATCCCCATATCAATGTCCCTAAACCCTAACTTGACCTCTAACTCCCCTCTTCATTCCCTAAATCATACCTATGAACTTAAAAGAACAGGTAAGTCTGATCCACAATCTTGATGGAGATTGAAAGTTAGTGCCATCTTGCTTGGATTACTCCAGTTCTGTGGACTGTGGTCTTCAGCTCAATTGCAGGGTGACAAAGCATGCTCTGACAAGATGTTGGGAGGGGGCCTCTTATTGTTGCATCATGCCTTTTCCTTCCAGTCTTCCTCCTGCTTTAGCAAGAAGCAGAAAATCATTGTGCTTAAGAAGTGGCCAAATTGGGTCAGATGGAGCAGGGCATTACAAGGGAGGAAACCCTTTCTGGAATGAACTCCAGTATATCTTTACTAGTCCAGTTACCTAAATTGTCGACAGAGGATTTTAGCAGTTGTCCCCACTATGCTCCCAGCTTTTCCTCTCTCTCATATCTAAATCCACTTGGCAACAGTTGTAAGATATTGGATGAGAATCCATGGCCCTAAAAACCAGTCAGCAATCCAAAATAAAGGGTTGTAATGTTGCAGGCACTGTGTATGGAAACATCTTGGGTGCATATGGTTGACCATAAAGATCTTACCATTGCATTTCTATACTATATGTGTATCCCTATTTTTGAATAGGTCAGGAATCAAGTGTGAAGCAGCATGTAAGTGCCATTACAAAGAATGCACTGCAGCACCTTTACTTTCTTAGAAGTTTGCACAGATTTGGAATGTCATCTAAAACTTTGACAAACTTCTATAGATATTGACTATCATGCCCTGGTATGGAAACACCAATGCCCAAGAACATAAAAGCCCACCAAAAGCAGTCGATACAGGTAAAGCCTTTCCCACCATTAACCACATCTACAAGGAGCACTATCACAGGAAAACTGCATCAAGGATTCCACCATTAAAGCCATACTCTCTTCTCACTGCTGCCACTGGGAAGGAGGTATGGGAGCCTTGGGTCCTACAGCACCAGCATGGATAACTTCACTCACCTCAACACTGAACTGTTTCCACAACTTATGGCCTCGCTTTCAAGGATTCTACACCTCAAGTTCTCAATATTATTTATTTACATTTTTTTTTGTATCTACAGTTTGTCTTCCTTTGCACAATGGCTGTTTGTCAGTCTTTGAGTAGTTTTTCATTAATTCTATTTTTTTAAAACTTTGTTCTACTCTGGATGCCTGCAAAAAATGTATCTTAGGGTTGTATATGGGGATAGTAGTTTGACAATAATCTTACTTTGAACTATTCAAGGAAATGCAAATTGAGAACAAAGCCTTGATGAAGTCATGAACAAAGCAACGAGCTGCAAACTGAGACTTCTGAATGTTAAAATGGTTGGTAGGATAGGGTCAAGCCTTTTGTAATCTTTGGACAGAATTCCTGGAATTACTCCTTGGCTGCAGCAGTTTGAAAACTTGGGTCATTGCTTCTTTGGAAAACTGTAGTCTATCGATTGCACATCTGTAGATTGCTTCTCAGTCAGATAGAAGATAACTCCTGAAAATTTCTTGACAGTTAGTCTTAGAACCATCCTGGCTAGAGAACTACTCTGCTTTCTCTTCCCTCCTTTGGCAAGAAACATTTGCCTTTGCAACCCCTCTCTTTTTGCCCCTGGTATGCTTAGCATCTGCCCCAATAACAACTCTGCTTTCATTGCAAAGACAAACAATAATGTTTCATCCATGATGGACACCTAAAAGTGTTCTGTGATTCAGTCCCCATTAAACCAATACATAATTAGAATCTATTTACAAAATGCAGGTGAAGATGCTTACACCCATTTCTTGTCCCCATTTCTGACGGTCTTAGATGCATATTACATAACTTAATTTGCCTGTGTTGACGTGAAATTGGCAATGCCTGAGGACTGACATCACAAATACCAACTCGACATACTTTGAACCTGTTGTACAACTCAATTTAATAAATAATGCAAGTTGTGTAATAATGTTGCAATCTCAGTTAATGGTTGAAATTTAGCACAAGTTGCTGAGAAAGGTGATGCTATACTGTCCAGTTTCTGGGCTATTTCTAACAGTCATTTCCAGAACAGTACAACTAAGATATATAATCTTTGACAGATATCACAGGGTCACCAGATGCTGCAGGCATTCACACAGGTGTAATTTTACTCTCCCTTTCAAAGAGTGCACAAAAAGCATTGAATTCATCTGGGAGTGAAGTATCACAGTCATTCATGATGTTAGGTTTCATCTTGCAGGAAGTAATGGCCTGCAACCCTGCAGGAGCTGACATGCATCCAATTCAGTCTCTAACTTCAATCAGACTTCTTGTTTTGCTTTTAAAACAGCCTTCCATAGATCACACTTGGACTTCTTGAATAGTTCTGGATCACTGGTCTTGAACGGCACAGATCCAGCCCTCAGCCGACTATGATTCTCCTGGTTCATCCACGGCTTTTGGTTTAGGTATGTCCAGAATGTTCTTGAAAACACAAACTCATCCACACAGGTTGTGATGAAGCCGGTAACAACTATGGCTTACTCATTCAGATTTGAAGATGTATCCCTGACCAGTCCACTGATTCGAAGCAGTCATGTAAGCACTCCTCCATTTCCCATGACCATAACTTCTTGATCCTCACAACTGGTGCTGTAGTATCAAGTTTCTGGGTGTCAACATCTCTTAAGATCAATCCTTGGCCCAACATATTGATGTAATTACAAAGGAAGCACAACAGTGGCTATATTTCATTAGGAGTTTGAGCAGAGATGTCACCAAAGATCTTGAAAATTTCTATAGATGTGCCATGGAGAACATTGTAACTTATTGCATCACTGTCTGGTATGGAAGGGCCACTGCACAGGATTGGAAAAAAATACAGAAAGTTGCAAACTCTGCCAGCTCTGTCACGGGCACAACCCTTCCCAGCATAGAGGACACCTTCAACAGGCAATGCCTCAGAAAGGTGGTATCCATCATTAAGGACCCCCATCACCTAGGACATACCCTTTCCTCACTGCTACCATCAAGGAGGTGGTACAGGAGCCTGAAGACACCCAAACAAAAGAACAGCTTCTTCCCCTCCATCATTTTCTCTTTTTGCTCTAATTTTGCACTCTTTTTTTTTTAAATATATTCCTTACTGTAATTTACAGATTTTTAAGATTTTTGCTGGCACAAAACGACAAAATGTCACGACATATGCCTGTGATATTAAACCTGATTCTGATTCTTTGGCTTCATACTTTGAAATGCTCAGGGGAGCTATGTTATGCTGCAAATTCGTGCATTCTCAATGGCTCCAAAAAAAGATTCATACACTCCCAACCTAATTCACCATCTTCCTTTTCACAGCAAAGTATTCTACATCCTCAAAGGGGTAGGTGTACTCCCTAAAAATATATAATTCCTCAGTTTAGCCCTGTGTACCTTCCACATTCTAAAAGACCACCAATCCATCCCTTCAGTACACCTCTATACTGTATATATTTCTATAGAAAAGGACAATCCTTCCTGATGTGCATCCAGCTCCTTTGTACTGTTGAGTTGAAATATGTACTAATCCAGTTCCTCAACAAGGTGGACAGCAAACTGTACTTAAATGGGGTGGTGCAGTGATGCAGCAGGTAGCTCCACTGCTTCACCGCTCTAGCAATCCAGGTTCAGTCTGGATGTTAGTATTGTCTGTGTAGAGATACTACACAGACAATTTGTGACTGACTGGACTTCCCGGAGTGGTCTGGTTGCCTCCCCAAAAGAAAGGCATACTGGAAGATAGGTTAATGGGCTACTGTAAAACACCTTTGGTGTGGGTGGCACAGACAAAATGCTGGAGGAACTCAGCAGGCCAGGCAGCATCTATGGAAAAAAGTACCATCGACATTTCAGACTGAAACCCTTCGGCAGGACTGGAGGGAAAAAAATGCTGAGGAGTAGAGAAGCCTTTGGTAAAACTTGGGGGGGGAGGGGGTGAGATGAAGCAAAGAACTGAGAAGTTGATTGGTGAAAGGCAGAAGGCTGTGGAAGAAGGAAAAGGGGGGAAGAGCACCAGAAGGAAGCAATGGGCAGGCAAGGAGATAAGGTGAAAGAGGTAAAAGGGGATGGGAAATGGTGAAGGGGGAGGAGCTTAACCACAAGTTTGAGAAATCGATGTTCATGCCATCAGGTTGGAGGCTATCCAAACAGAATACAAGGTGTTCCTTCAATCTAAGTGTGGCCTCATTATGACAGTAGAGGAGACCATGGATAGACATATCGGAATGGAAATGGGAAGTGGGGTTAAAATGGGTGGCTACTGGGAGATCCAGCTTCTTCTGGCGGACAGAGCGTAGGTGCTCAGCAAAAGTTTCCCATCTATGTTGGGTCTCACCGATGTACAGGAGGCCACACCAGGAGCATCACACACAGTATATGACCCCAACAGACTCACAGGGAAGCGTCACCTCACCTGGAAGGACTGTTTAGGGTCCTGAATGGTAGTGAGGAAGTGTAGGGACAAGTGTAGAACTTGTTCTGCTTGCAATGATAAGTGCCAGGAGGGAGATAGGGAGATCAGTGGGGCGGGACAAATGGACAAGGGAGTTGCATAGGGATCAATTCCTGAGGCAAGCAGAAAGAGGGATGAGGGAGGGGGAGGGAAAGATAAGTGGGATCCCATTGGAGATGGCAGAAGTTTCACAGAATTATGTGCTGGATGCGGAGGCAGGAGGGGTGGTAGGTGAGGACAAGAGGAACCCTATCCCCTGTGGGGTGGCAGGAGGATGGAGTAAGAGCAGACATGAGTGAAATGGAAGCGATATGGTTGAGGTCAGTGTTGATGGTGGAGGAAGGGAAATCCCTTTCTTTGAAAAAGGTGGATATCTCCTTCACTCTGGAATGAAAAGTCTCATCCTGAGAGCAGATGCAATGGAGTTGGAGAAATTGAGAAAAGGGGTGGCAATTTTACGAGTAGTAGGGTGGGTTGAGGTGTAGTCCAGGTAGCTGTGAGAGTCCATGGTTTTATAATAGACATCAGTAGATAAACTGTCTTCGGAGATAGAGACAGTGAGATCGAGAAAGGGAAGGGAGGTGTTGGAAATGGACCAGGTGAATTTGAGAGCAGGATGGAAGTTGGAGGCAAAGTGGATGAAGTCAACATGTTCAGCACTGATGCAGGAAGCAGCACCAATGCAGCTGTCAATGCAGTTGTCGATGTAGCGTAGGAAAAGTGTCACTAGTGTAGGCTTGGTACATAGACTGCTCGACGTAGCCAACAAACAGGAAGGCATAGCTGGGACCCATGCTGTGTGGGTGATTGGTAGAAGAATTAAGGTGCCATTTAAGTTTACGTGAGAGGGAATGGATTACAGGGAAAATAGTAGTTGAATGGACTCAACTGAGTTTTTTTGACAGCCAGCATAGATTCAATAGGCTAACATTTCCTTCACTGACATAAGAAGATAAGGTCAACTTTCAGAAGGGGAAGGAAGAAAATTTGTCAGATATCAATGTCCACCTTGTGCTGTTTAGACACAAAATTGGTGTACTTAAATTCAAGCTTCAGAAGTAGTAAATGGTTTTGATGTCTCCAAACAGCATTGTGAATGAACACAACTGCACAATTTAACAGGGGGGTTCTGTCAGAGGCTGCATGCTTCACATCATGCTCACTAGGGTTGAAAGATAAGCAGCACTTGTAATAGCCCAAAATTAATAACCCATTTTAAATTAATTTCCTGCTATTGGTAGTATCATTTAATGGAATATTTTAATTTTAGTGCTTTAAAATTTAGTATATAAAGTAATGTATATTAAATTTCACATTTACAACAATGACATCTATTTGGCAATGTGTTCATAAAAATGCAAGTCAAATCTAATATGACTAATTACTGCTGAATCAATCAAGGTTCAGTCATTAGCAAGTGATGCTGTCCAGTGGCACTTCCTCTCAATCACCATCTTGCAAGGACAAGACCATTTGGCTCCAGTACCCAATCAGTCTCCATCCAGGCACAACTCTGTGACAATGTCACATGCAGCATATGGCAAAGACTGCACACCATCGTGGACTTCAAGAGGAAATGCCAACATTGCCACCTCA
The DNA here is from genome assembly GCF_030144855.1 of Hypanus sabinus. NCBI lineage: Eukaryota > Metazoa > Chordata > Chondrichthyes > Myliobatiformes > Dasyatidae > Hypanus > Hypanus sabinus. Next base: position 54,676,592 of record NC_082723.1, read on the forward strand.
CTCCTGGATGAGCTAAGTTTTTCTTTTACTCTTGATCTGAGGTTGATAAGACTGAACCCCCAAGGAAAGACATTGATGAGAGCTGCTCTTTGGTCATCTCTGAGGCTGGTACGTAGAACATTCTAACCTGTCAACAGCTGCAAGGCAGGGGGGCCGGACGGCATCCCAGGGCAGGTCCTCAAAGAATGTGCGGAACAGCTGGCTGGTGTGTTTATGGACATTTTTAATCTCTCCCTCTCCCAGTGTGTAGTGCCCTCCTGTTTCAAATCATCCACCATTGCCTGTTACCATAGAAAACCAAGGTAGCATGCCTGAATAATTGGGAACCTGTTGCACTCGCCTCAATTATAAGCAAATGCTGGTTAAAGACTACATCTGCAGCATGCTACCACCCACACTGGACCCCTCACAATTCACCTACCAAAGGAACCAGTCTACAGATGCTGCCATAACCACAGCACTACACACCGTCCTCACTCAACTGCATGAAGTGGGGTGCATACATTACAGTGCTGCTCCTGGTCTACAGTTCAGCATTCAACACCATAATTCCCTCCAGACTTGACAGGCAGTTCAGAGGCCTTGGCCTGCACCCCTCCTTATGCAGCTGGATCTTGGACTTCCTATCGGATCGCCGACAGGTGTTAAAGATGGGGTCCCTCACCTCTGTCCCTCCGACCCTCAACACAGGTGCCCCCAGGGTTATGACCCGAGTCCCCTCCTCTATTCCTTTACACCCATGACTGACCACACAGCTCCAATCTGCTGATCAAATTTGCAGATGACACGACATTGATCGGCCTTATTTCTAGCAATGATGAGACAGCCTGCAGAGGGGACACAGTGGTACCAAGATAACAACCTCTCCCTTGATGTCCAAAAAACAAAAGAGCTGATTGTGGATTACAGGAGGAACGGAGACAGGCTTGCCCCAAACAACATCAGTGGAACTGCAGTTGAGAGGTTGAATAGTTTCACATTCCTCAGTATACATATCACCAATGATCTCACCTGGACTGTACACACTGGCTTTGTGGCAAAAAAGCAGCACAACAGCATCTCTTCCATCTCAAGCGACTGAAGAAGTTCAGCATGAGCTCCCAAATCCTCAAGACTTTCTACAGGGGCACCATTGAGAGCATCCTGACTGGCTGTGTCACTGCCTGGTACGGGAAATGCACCAACCTTGATCACTGGGCACTGCAGAGAGTGGTACAGACAGCCCAGCGGATCTCCATTGAGGACATTTAAAGCAGTAGGTCCATAAAGGAGGCCTGGAAGATCACTAGGAACACCAGTCACCCCAATCATAAACTGTTTCAGCTGCTTCCATCTGGCAAACAATACGCAACATTAAAGCCAGCTGTCCCAGGCTACGGGACAGCTTTCTACAAGCCATTAGACTTATAAATTCATGTGTCTGTACATTACAACAGAGTCATAACACAAAGATTTTTTACTCCCTCACGTTGTGGAATGGACTTAAGATTTTAATAAATTCAAATTCAATTTTATTCAAACATAGACCAAAGATCTGAATTCAGATAGGGAGGCAACAGTAAGTGTCTTTGACATCAAGGAAGTATTTGAATCAAAGTGCTCTGATAAAACTGAAGTCAACGGGCATGGCCGAAAAAACACTGCATTAGCTGGAATTGTATTTTGATTAAAGGAAAATGGTTGTGATTGTGGGAAGTCAATCATCGCAGCCCCAGAACATTCATGAAGGTGTCCATTCAGGGCAGTATCCTAGCCCAGCCATCTTGAGCTGCTTCACTGGAGATCTTCCTTCCATCACAGTATCAAAAGCAGAAATGTTTGCACATTGACAACTCCTAGCATATGAAGTAAGAGTCAAGCAACATTCAGACACAAGCTGATAATCAGCAAATAACATTCACTCTACACATGAAGGATGTGGTTACTATAGAGAGAATGCAGAGGAGATTTATAAGGATGTTGTCTGGATTGGGGAGCATGCCTTACAAGAACAGATTGAATAAACTCGGCCTTTTCTCCTTGGAGCGACGGAGGATGAGAGGTGAGCTGATAGAGGTGTGCAAGATGATGAGAGGCATTGATCATGTGGATAGCCAGAGGCTTTTTCCCAGGGCTGGAATGGTTAACACGAGGGTGCATAGTTTTAAGGTGTTTGGAAGTAGGTACAAGGGGGATATCACAGAGATTTTTCACACAGTGAGTGGTGGGTGCATGGAATGCACTGCCAGTGAAGGTGGTAGAGGTGGATACAATAAGGTCTTTTAAGGGACTCTTAGATAAGTACATGGAGCTTAGAAAAATGGAGGGCTACGTGGTAGGGTAATTCTAGGCAGTTTCGAGAGTAGGTTACATGGTCCACACAACACTGTGGGCTAAAGAGCATGTAATGTGCTGTAGATTTCTGTTCCTATGTCTAAATGTACCAGGCAAAGACAGGAAAACAACAAAAGGAAGTGTTGCCTATCTTTGACATTCAGCAGCATCGACAGTACCAATCCCATCCTAAAAATAACCCCAATGCCCACCATTGACTGAAAATTCAACTAGATCAGCTAAGTAAGTTCTGTGACAACAAGAGTACATTGGAGACAGAGTACCATGAAGTAACTAATTCACCTTCTGATACACCATATTCTTTCCACCATTTGTAAATCATGGGTGACTTACAGTGGTGCAGCTACCAAGTAACTACAGTGTCCCAGTTCAATGCCAACCTCTGGTGCTGTCTGTGATGGAATTTCTATATTTCCCCCTGTGACTGAGTGTATTTCTTCCTGATGCTCTTATTTCCTCCAACATCCTGAAGATGTGTGTGTTGGCAGATTAATTAGCTACTGCAAATTGACTCTAGTACGTAGGTGAATAGCAGAATATGGGGGCAGTTGATGGTAATGTGGGAGAATCAAAATGAGATGTGTAAATGGGGGCTTGATGATAAACACTGGTATGATGGGCCAAAGGGCCTGTTTCCATGTTGTGAGGCTGTGGCCTTTGACATGATTTGTTCTTAAGCTGTCTGGATGAATGCAATTCCTACTGTACTTAACAAGCATCAGCACCAGTCAGGGCAAAGCAACCTGCTTGATTAGCAACCTGTGTACTAACTGGACACCAGCAGAATTCGCTACAGGATGTGCCATCTACAGAATGTACTGTGGTTACTTCTCTAGGGTACTCCCACAAAACATTATAAACCTATGACTTCTACCACCAAGCAAAGGGGAACGTGCATGGGAATATCATCACCTCCAAGTGCTTTTTCAAGTAAGACAACACGTTGACTCAGGAATATTATTTCAATGTTACTGGATCTAAATGCTGGCCCAACCTATTCAACTGCATGTAGTGATAAAAACAGAAAATGCTGGAAAAACTCAGCAGATTAGGCAGCATCTGTGGGAAGAGAAACAAAATTAACCTTCCATCTTCAGGATCCTTTGTCAGAACTGGGAAGGAGAGCAAACAGGTTAATTGACAGTTGCAGAGAGGATGGCTGCCTGAACTGCAGAGCATTTTCTGTTGTTGTTTCAGATTTCCAGTGTCTGCAGTTTTTTGATTAGCATTGTAGGAGTATTTTCACCAGAAAGGTGGCAAAGTAGCGTAGCTTTTAGCATAATGCAGTTACAGTGGCACTGATCAGTGATCAGAGTTCAGTTCCCACCGCCATCTGAGAGATGTTTGCCATTTTCCTTGTGACTACATTGATTTTCTCTGGGTGCTCTGGTTTCCTCCCACAATACAAGTTGTGGCATACTATGTTGGCACAGAATGCATGATGACTTTTGTGAACTGCCCCACCACACACTTGGACTAGGTTGGTTGTTAACGTGAATGACGTATTTCACTGCATCTCAAAATACTGTACTCATGAGAAATAAAGATAATCATAAAGTTTATCTTAAATCTTACACTCAGCAGCTGTTCAAATTAGCTCACCACTAAGGATGATTAAGGATGGTCAAAATCCACATCCTGAAATATAGGTAAATAAAAACAATAGCTGATTCCATTTGAGTTTGTTGCATGCATATGCACAAGCAAATGATGCCATGAATATCTTTGCTGGCAGATTATCTGTGCCGGACACTGAGTAAAGACTCCTACTGAATTGTCTCCTGGTTGAATTGGGCCACGGTTCACCCACCTGACCATCTTGTCCTCTGAAGTCTGAATGACAAGTGACTCTGTAGGAATCCAGCAGATATGTGTCACCTAGAAAAGCCAAAGTCAATCAGTGCTCCCACATAATCAAATGGCAATAGGTTAACTAGTAAGTGAAGCAGTAATATATGTAACATAGAACAGTACAGCCCTGGACAGTTGTGCTGATCTTGATGCTGATTTATAGTAAATCTCCTCTTGTTTATCATTTATATACCTCAGTTTCCTTCATATTAGATCATAAGACAAAGGAACAGAACTAGACCATTCAGCTCACTGAGTTCGCTCTGCCATTCCATCATGGCTGATTTATCATTTCTCTCAACCCCATTCTTTCTGTAACCTTTGATGTTCTGACTAATCAAGAACCTATCAAGTTCCGGTTTAAATATACTCAATGACTTGGTAATGAATTCTACAGGTTCACCACGTCTGGTTAAACAAACTCCTCATCTCTGTTCTAAATGGATGTCCTATTCTGAGGCTGTGTCCTCTAGTCCTAGATTCACCATCCATAGGAACGTCCTCTCCACATCCACTGCATTTCAATATTTGATAGGTTTCAATTAGATCCACCCTCATTCTTCTAAACTCAAGTGAGTACAGGCCCAGAACCATCAAATGCTCCTCATTCCCAGAATCAATCTCGGGAACCTCCTCTGGACCCTTTCCAATGCTAGCACATCTTTACTTAGATAAGAGGCCCAGAATTGCTCACAATACTTTGTGTGGTCTGACTAATGCAATATAAAGCTTCAGCATTACATCCTTGCTTTTATATCCTATTCATCTCAAAATGAATGCTAACATTGCATTTGCCTTCCTTACAACTGACACAATCTGCAAATAAACCTTTAGGGAATCCTGCACAAGGACTCCAAAGTCCCTTTGCAATTCTGATACTGAAATTTCTCGCCATTTAGAAAATAGCCTACACCTTTATTCCTTCTACCAGATTGCATGACCGTTCACTTCTCTTCACTATATTCCATCTATTACTTCTTTTCCCATTCTCCAAATCAGTCTAAGTCTTTCGGCAGGCGCTCTGCTTCCTCCACACTACCAGCCTCTCCACCCATCTTTGTACTGTCCCCAAAATGGCCACAAAGCTATCAATTCCATCATCCAAATCATTGACATATAATGTGAAAAGAAGCGGTCCCAATAGTGACTGGTGTGCAACACCACTAGTCATCAGCAGCCAATCAGAATAGGCCCCCTTCCCACTCTCCGCCTTCTGCTAGTCAGCTAATCTTCTACCCATGCTAGTGCTTTTCTTGAAATATCATGGGCTCTTATCTTGATAAGCAGCCTGATTTGTGGCACCTTGTCAAAGGCTTTTGGAAAATCCAAGTACACATCAACCACTAACTGCAAACAATACTCCAAGTGTGGTTTCTTTTGTCAATCCTGACTGTTACTTCCTCAAAGAATTCCAACAGATTTGTCAGGCAAGATTTCCCATTAAGGAAACCATGCTGACTTCTGCCTATTTTATCATGAAGCCTTCAAGCACTCCAAAACTCATCTTAATAATGGACTCCAACATCTTCCCAACCTTGGCTAACTGGCCTTCCTCCTTCTTAAAAGAGTGGAAGGACATTTGCAATTTTCCAGTCCACTGGAACCATTCCAGAATATAGTGATTCTTGAAAGATCACTATTAATGCCACCACAACCTCTTCATCAACCCTGGGGTGTAGTCCGTCTAGTCCAGGTGACTTATCTACCTTCAGACCTTGCAGTTTCCCCAAGTACCCTCTTTCTTATAATAGTAATTACACTCACTTCTGTTCTGACACTCTTGAATTTCTGCTAGTGTTTTCCACAATGACGACTGACATAAAATACCTATTAAGTTCATCTGCCGTTTCCTTGTCCCCCATTAATACCTCTCCAACGCCATTTTCCCATGATCCAATATCCACTCTCACCTCTCTTTTACTTTTTATATATCTGAAAAAATATTCTTATATCTTCTTTTATATTATCAGCTAGATTACCTTCATATTTAAACTCTTATCTCCTTACTGCTTTTCTAGTTGCCTTCTGTTGGTGTTTAAAAGCTTCCCAATCCTTTAACTTTCTGCTAATAGTCATGTATTTATCTAGAAGCCTCTTAAACTCCATCAATCTGATCTATTCTGCTACCACCATTCCAAGCATCAACTACTCTGTCTAAAAATCCTGCCTCTCACATAACCTTTAAATTTCCTGCTCTAATCTTAAAACCATGTCCTCTAGTATTTGACAGTTTTGCCCTGGGAAACAGATTTTGACTGTCTGCCCTATCTATATCTTTCATAATTTATAAAGTCTCAGCCCGAAATGTTGACAGTGCTTCTCCCTATAGATGCTGCCTGGCCTGCTGTGTTCCACCAGCATTTTGTGTATGTTGTTATAAAACCTCTATCAGGTTTTCTCTCAGCCTCCTGATGCTCTAAGGAGAATAGCCCAATTTTGTCCAACCTGTTCTTATATCTTATACCCTCTAATCCAGGCAGCATCCTGGTAAATGTCTGCACCTTATCCCTAATCTCAAAATCATTCCTATAATGGGCCAACCAGAACTGCAAACAATACTCCAAGTGTGGTCTGATTGAAGTTATATATACTGTAATTGCAGTAAGGGATCTCTTTACTCATACCCAAAACCCCTACCAATGAAGACAAGCATTCTGTAATTTATCATTTTATCTCTGTGTAATCACTTTCAGTAAACTATCGACCTGGACCTCAAGCTCCCTTTATACATCAATACTATTACAGGCCTACCATTTATATGCATTCTCCTTCCATTTGACCTCCCAAAGTGTAACACCTCACACTTGCCAAAATCTTCAACTGATCTATGTCTCACTGTATTCTTTAGTAGACAAATTACCAGACACCATGCTTCTGTTTTTTGTGTGTTACTGAATCAGATGTACAGAGTACACTTCCAATAAAAAATGTAAGAGTATAGGGAAAAGAAATCAAGCTGCAATTGAAAATCAATCTTTTGCTAGAATTGAAATGTAAATGTTGTTTCCAAATTATGATGAATTATATACGTAATTTGAGTGGTATTTTTGGGTATGTGTCACCTTGATACTTCTGACAGTAGGGCATATTGAGAGAGAATTTAGACCATCTTGTCTCTGAATAAATATGATTGGTAACTCCTTTGGCAAAACAGCCTTACCTTTCCCCAGCTGTTCTGTGACCCTTACCAGGCGACTGTCAAACATATCCCAGATTCAAAATTGTAACGGATCCGATATTCTCCTGACCTTATAATTTCTCTAAGCCTCAGTCTCCAATCTAATGATCTCCCTCTACAACAATTAAGCAAAGCCCCTGATGATGATCACAAACAACCTTATCCACACTCCTCTAAGCCCTTCAACTCTCAGGGTCAGGATCAGCTCTGATCCTCGGCAGATCCTGTGCTTGATCGTCACAACCAGTAACCACTTACTCAGGTCACACTTCATAGCTGCGGTCCCCTTCTCCTTCCTGGCTCAGACAGATTTCTGATCCTTTTCCCTCCTCTGCACCCACACCTCCCCCCCCAATCCATCTTCTTCAGCACAACAAGCCACTTAGGCCTTTGCCCAGTGACCACCACAATCCCTGAATTTACCTTCATGTCAGCTGCTGATTTTCTTAGGTTTAAAAAGAGGCAATAATTCCAAGCCTCTGATCCCAAACCAATGGAAACTTACAGTAGGAAGGCACGATTGAAACAGTTGTTGCCACCTCAGTGCAACATCTATATAACTCAAACTTTTGGGTGCACTGTGGTTTCTAGCTTGAGTCACATTAACAAATTAAGTTCGAACAAAATAAGTAACAGTCATAACCAAGTGATCAATGTAAAGAAAAGAAAATGTGGCATCTTTCATAACCTTAGACTTCTTGCACTTTGTTGCTTTTTTTTATTTTGGAATGCACTAACAGTTCCAGTGCATGAAATGTAGCAGCCAACGCACACAACAAGCACCAGTGAGATGTACAGTTAAATAATGTATGTCGTTAACTACTTCTTTTGGATTTGGGTATTGATGGCAAATACAGGCTGGCTGATCCCTAAATGCCTTGAAAAGTTGGTGGTGAGCCACCTCCTTGAACCTCTGCAGTCTTACTGGTGAAGATGTTCTCACAGAGCTGTTCAGTGGGATACAGATGCTAGCAATGACTAACCCCACGCAGACTAGCAAAACATTTCCAGATCAGGATGGGGAATGATGTGGAGGGAACCTTGCAGGTAGTCATACTCCCAAGCACTTACTGTCTTTGTCTTTCTTGACAGTAGACAGTGAAGATTTGTAGGTGCAGCTGGAACGCATTTCATTTTATAGATGGTGCCGTGCACTGATGGTAGAGGGGATGAATATTTAGGGTGGTGGGATACCCAGTTTGGGTTGGTTTGTCCTGAAGCAGAGGTTATTCATTCCATCATGCCCCCAGTTTGTGCCTAGTAGATGCTGAAAGGACCTTGTGGTGTCAGAGGTAGAAATAACCCGCTTTTTAAACCAGTCCATGGGATCTTTTACAGTCCTCTGAGAGGGTACATGGTGAATCGATTTAACAGGCCATCTGAAATACCGGTTGTTTTTCTGCATTGTATTTGTAAGTATTGGGTGGTGGTGGGGTTGTGGGAGGTGGAACACAGCAAACATTTTTAATCAGCCCTACCAGATTCCTGGAAATAGCAGATTTCAGTAGACAGATTCCAGTTTCCACATCCCAGGTACACATGGAGTTATCTCGAGATCCTGTACACAGTTGCAAGCCACCTGGAAAGAGATGGAAAATACAATAATATTCAAAAAAAAGGCAGTTTTGCACCATAATCAATCAGTTTCATAATGGAAGTCCCAAGAAGGTGCAATGCCTTCTTGAATGTGGTCCCAAAAAAGAGTCAGGAAAGAAGAGACTGAACATCTGTTAACAAAATACTAATTAGAGCTCACAGAAAAAAAAGGCATTCTTCTCTTCTTGTCCTTTTCACTGCTTCGTGTCCATTCTGTAATCTTCCTCTCAGTTTCTCCTTTTCTTCCTGCTTATCAATTTTTAAAAATTATCATATAGACATCACTTTTTCCTTAAATATCCTTTAGATATTTTTCACTTGTCTCACCCGGTGAGCCTCTCACTTTGTCATCATTACTCAACTTGCCTGAAAACATACAATTTAGAAGGACTAGATTATTTGGCCTCCTACATTTGTTCTGCCATTTATTAAGATCTTGGCTGTTGTAATTATAACTTCAACTCTGCATTGTCTCCATCCACATAATGTTTTATCCCTTGGCTTATCAAGTATAAATCTGCTCCTGTGTAAAGAGTACTCTAAGAGTCTGCTTTCCACCATCCTCTGAAGTGAGTTTCAGAGACTCATAACCCCTGAGATAAAATAATTTAATTCCATTCCCTTTTTACACGGGTGATCCTTCAGTTTAAAATAGTGACTCCCCTTTGTTTTAGATTCGCCCCAGAGGAAATACCCTGCCATATCCATTCTGACCCAGGCATTAAATTTGTGAATCTTTTTTGAATTGTTTCTTACACCTTAACATCTTTCCTTAAATAAGTAGAATACTGGACACAGTGCTCCAGGTATAGTTTCACCTATACCTTATCTAACTGAAGCCTAATCTGCTTATCTTTGTATTCAACCCCATTTTGAATTTTCTCCTGACCCTCAATCTACCCTATTCAAATATACAATGGCAATGCACTCAACAACAAAATAAAAAAACTAAGGTGTTACAGAGAACAATAGCTTCCAATATCCAAACCTGGGCTCACAGCTAGGCCTGATACCCCCAGTGCATGGCCAGTAAACTCCTGCAGTGGTCCAGCTTTACAATCCACATCCCACATCAGGGCAGTTTTATCACGTGAAGCACTGAAGATTCTATTTGACTGAAAGTTGCAGGTTACCTGCAACGAAATGAGATGAGAGGTATAATTTAAAATAACCACATTCAATTCAAGTTTAATGTCATTCAACCATACCTGAATACTCACGAACACAGCCAAACGAGACAACACTATTCCAGGTCCAAGGTGCAAAACATAGTACCTTTAGTCACAGAAAACACGATGCACAGATAGCACATACAGTATAAATTCAGAATGATACAGCCACTCAGTAAGAGTCCAAACTCAAGCCACCCCTGGTGAAGTGCACTGGCTTTGACACCTCTCTCTGGCAGCTATAAACAGGCAACATTGTGGCTTTAGGCCTTGAATCCATTTAATGATGCCGAAGTTTGCAGTTGACTACAGCAGAGCTAGTTGTCTGTTCAGCAAACATTGGGGTGGGGCGGGGGCAACAACTCCAGCCTGGACGCTGCACTACACCGCCCCTGGCAGCTGCAAACAGGCAACACCATGGCTTGAGGCCCGCTCCTCACTATGAACAAGGCCACATGGCTCCCACGCAATCCACCCCTGCTCTCACCAATAAACCGGTAAATTGGACTTGCAGCATTCCACATTAACAATGTTCAAAAGGGCCTTGTGATCACAAGAAAAGCAAACAAGATGGTCACTCGCTAGTAGACTGTGAGTGTCCTTTGACTCAGACAGCAGCACGCTGCGCAGCTCCTTCATTTTCTCCATCAGGGAGCACCTTGCTGAAGGGGCAGACCTGTAGTACTTTAAGTTCTTGATGCATTGCAGGATTTTGCCATTATTAAAAATATGTTTAAAAAAAAGTAGCACTTTTTGTTGACTCCACAGAAGCCGCTGTGACCGAATGCACTGGTTATTTCAATGTAGGGTCGGATTTCAAACTACCACTGACCGTTTTGCACTCTCACCTACTTCACCCCTTAATCTCCTAGTAGACAGCTGGAAATAGCAGCTGACAAATTAGAAAACCTTGCACTATTTGGCAGCTTTATGCATGTCATATGCACATTCAACAAATGCAAAGACAAAGCACATGCATTAAATTGGACCAGATGATCTTCCCACACATCAGCTTCATCACACAGCCCAATAAAACTGCTCAAAATCTTAAAACTAGATGCCTATGAAAATTAATCTAGTCCAAGTTACTTACTTAAAGGTGATATTGGGGATCCATTATGGCTTTTGATTTCAAATGGGCAAAATAGGAAATAGAAATGAAAACAGGGAGAAATGTAGAGAGGCTGGCTGAAATTCAATTGCCCCAAATCAAACAGTCTTATCACTAATATTAATCTTCAAACCAGGGGTTTTGGTGACAATCTAATAAGGTGGCTGGACTTGAGCAGTTTGAGCTTTAAGTATGCATACTTATGGGACATGACCAAAGTTTCTAACCTTCTATATCCTCCCCCATCCATTTTTGTTAAGAAAAGATGTGTGTACATTCCCTGCATAGTTATAAAGAATGTAACACTCTAAGTTTCATTGCCAAGGCTACTGTAATGGATTTTATGTAATGTTCCACTGCTAAGGTAATGGTTTCTCTGTAGCAGCAATGTTTTTGTTATGACTAGAGATAATGGGGCTTTGGAATGCAGAGGCTATCCAACGAGAGAAATGTTGTTCTTTCTTGTGAGTCTGTGAGTTGTGAAGAAAGATTTTCATGGTCTTTCGTCGGGGGAGCAAAGGTGAGAGAGGACGCGAATGGAGAGAGCCAGAAAACCACCAGAGTGGACTGAGGAGCGAGGGGCCAAGGGCTGGCTACGCTTGGAGGTCGACGGGAACAAATTAACAAATGGTGAGCTCCAACAATGCGCAATGGACTGTTCTATGAGAATAGGCCCTTTTCTTCCGACGTCTACTACAAACCTACAGACTCTCACAGCTACCTAGACTATTCCTCCTCCCACCCTGTCTCCTGCAAAAATACTATCCCTTTCTCTCAATTCCTCCGCCTGTGCCGCATCTGCTCTCAGGATGAGGCCTTTCATTCTAGGACAAAGGAGATGTCCTCCTTTTTTTAAAGAAAGGGGCTTCCCTTCGTCCACTATCAACTCTGCCCTCCATCACATCTCCCATATTTCATGCACCTCTACCCTCACCCCATCCCACCAGCCCAACAGGGATACAGTCCCCTGAGTCCTCACCTATCACCCTACCAGCCTACAGATCCAACATATAATCCTCAGTAACTTCTGCCACCTCCTACAGGATCCCACCACCAGACACATCTTCCCCTCCCCCCCACTCTCGGCTTTCCGCAGGGATCGCTTCCTACGCGACTCCCTTGTCCATTCATCCCCCCCCATCCCTCCCCACCGACCTCCCTCCAGGCACTTATCCCGGCAAACGGAAAAAGTGCTACACCTGCCCCCACACTTCTTCCCTCACCACCATCCTAGGCCCCAGACAGTCCTTTCAGGTGAGGCACCACTTCACCTGCGAGTCAGCTGGGGTGACATACTGTTTCCGGTGCACCCGATGTGGCCATTTATACATTGGGGAGACCCGCCGCAGACTGGGAGACCGTTTCGCCGAACACCGGGGCTCAGTCCTCCCTGTGGCCACACACTTCAATTCCACAGACCACTCCCACTCCGATATGTCTGTCCATGGCCTCCTCTACTGTCAAGATGAGGCCACACCTTATCTCCCGCCTAGGTTGCCTCCTACCTGCCGGCATGAACATTTAACTCACAGACCTCCGTTGAACATTCAATTCACAGACCCTCCCTTACCCCATCCGTATCTATAATTTTAGTCTGGTTCTCTTTCTCTTTCTCCCCCCTCACTATAATCTCCCCACAGCCCTACCTTTCTTTTTATTTCCCATAATTCTCCAACTTCCCCCAGCCCATTTCCCAGCTCTCTACTTCATCCCCCCCCCCACTTCTTATCCCCTCTCAACCATCCCATGTTACTTCACTCCTGATGAAGGGTTTTGGCCCGAAACGTCGTCACTACCTCCTCCCATAGATGCTGTCTGGCCTGCTGAATTCTGCCAGCATTTTGTGTTTTTATTTTCTTTTTTTTTGTTTCTTTACTAACCATATAGTCAAATTAAGAATTATAAAGATCAATTGTTTAATTGCATATTGTATACTGTTTGATATCTTGCGGTTCAGATTTGTAACCGGGCAACACATCATGCAGCATCCACACAAACGAGATTTCTCAGTTTGGCGGAGCCAGAAGTTGTTTTCCCCTAGAAGAACACGTGCTGGCCGAGCCTGAGGGTTACAAGAAGAATTACACGTTTTCATAAAGGCAGGAGAAAGCTACAGGTCAGCTCACAGGCCTGTGCAATTTCTCATGTCATTTCATAGTCATGAAAAGATCCACTAAAGCAGAAAGCAGGAGTGAAATCATGGATTCTATTCAATTGAAAATTTGTATAAGAAACAAAACACACACATTTAAAACACATAATAAGATGAGTAGGGGAGAATGTAGAGGGTTGTAAACATTACAGTTGGCCCTTCTTATCCGCGAATTCCACAAGCGCGAATTCAACCAACCGCAAATCGCGAAAACCCGGAAGTGCTCTTCCAGCACTTGCTGTTCGAGCACGTACAGACTTTTTTTTCTTGTCATTATTCCCTAAACAATGCAGTATAACAACTAGTTTACATAGCATTTACATTGTATTAGGTATTATAAGTAATCTAGAGATGATTTAAAGTATACGGGAGGATGTGTGTGGGTTACTGTGGATCGGGATCAAAAACAATCAGAAGTTCTCTTACTAAGTAAGTCAGAACAGGTACATCCAGTATTATTTAGTGTCAGTTAGTCAAACGTTTGTCTTATATAGTATATATATTATATATAATATATATATTATATAGTATATGTGTTATATATTATATATATCTTATATATTATATAGTATATATTTTACCTTTCTATGCATATAAAACACTTAAAAATGTATGTTTCAGCACCGGGCTCAGGAACAGAAGTTCCTGAGTTTGATCCAGTGACAGATCGCTCCCGAGTGCGCTCTCCACCATGCCAGGTTGATGTGGAGGATCAAAAACACAAAACCCGAAAACCCAATAATTAAACTACTACGTTGCTTAGTAATAATTGTAGCTTCCATTGGAGCACAGCCTTTCTCACTTTATCCTTTAAAATTGCTCCGATTGTTGACTGATGTAGCCTAACACTTTTCCAATGACCGATGGCGTTTCACCTCTTTCTGATCGCTTTATTATTTCCACTTTATTTTCAATCACGATCATGATTATTTTCGTGAACAGAAACATTGCGGATTCAGATGTCTACCGCCGGGTCCTAATGTCCACCACACTGCGACAGGTTGAATAAGGTCTGGAGTTCTGCTGGGTCCTAAGGTCCATCGCATTGAGACAGGCTGAATAAGGGACTTGAGCATCTGCGAATTTTGGTATCCGTGAGGGGTCCCAGAACCAATCCCTCGCATATTAGGAGGGCCAACTGTACTTTTTTTCAACATGGATATCACTGTTTATAAATAGTAATTGATTTGAAGAAACTAGAAGATTAGTGAGGCCATAGTTGATGACTATCCTTGGAAATATAGTAATACTGCTCTTTAGATTACTTATAACAACTTTTAGAACTGGCAGTATTTTTGTGACAAGTACTTCAGTTTAAGACTGCACCACAGAATTGTAGATAGATATACAAGTTATTAATCCCAAAGGAAGTTACAGTGTCACAGTAGCATTACAAGTGTACAGATATAAATATTAGAAGAGAAGTAGAAAGAGTAAAAAATAAGTTGCCCTAAACAGTTCAACAGGAGAGGGCCATCACTTCCCCAGCTATAGGTTGACTTATTACAGAGTCTAATGGCTGAGGGTAAGAATGACCTCATATAGCACTCTTTGGAGCAGTGAAGTTGTCTTAGTCTATTACTAAAAGTGTTCCTCTGTTCAACCAAGGTGGCATGCAGAAGGTGAAAAACATTGTCCAGAATTGCCAGGATATTCCGTGGGGTTCTTTGTTCTACCACAGCCTCCAGTGTGTCCAGTTTAACTCCTATAACAGAGCCAGCCTTTCTAATCAGTTTACTGAGCCTGTTGGCATCACCCGTGTTGATGCCATTGTCCCAGGACTCCACCGCATAGAAGATTGTACTGGCAACAACAGACTGGTAGAACATGTGAAGGAGAGGCCTGCATACTCCAAAGGACCTCAGCCTCCTCAGGAAATAGAGGTGACTCTGGCCCTTTTTGTACATAGCCTCTTTGTTGGTGCTCCACTCAAGTTTGTCATCCAGGTGCAGCCCTCAGGTACTTGTAGATTCACACCACATCCACGTGGTGTGCCTATTAAAATGGATTACCCTCCATGATTTGAGTTTAAACTTAACACACCTATTTAAGATCCATACTTCAGAACAAAAATCATTACAAAAGGACTATGTTATTCTATTACAAATGTGTATCTTAATCTCTAGGATTTAAAACTTGACCTCAGAAAATGTAGTCCATGATATACCTCCACTTCTCCTCTTATGCATCTTGACTGGTAAATACACTCACTGGCCACTTTATTAGGTACCCCCTGAAGTGACCACTGAATATATGCGAGTGGTCTTTGCTATTGTAACCCATCCACTTCATGGTTTGATGTGTTGTGCATTCAGAGATGCTCTTCTGCACACCACTGTTGTAACACAGTTATTTTGAGTTACTATTGCCTTCCTGTCATCTTGGACCAGTCTGGCCATTCTCCTCTGACCTCTCTCATTAACAAGGCATTTTTGCCCACAGAACTGCCACTTACTCGTTTTCTTCTTGCTTTCTCTGTAAATTCTAGAGACCTTTATGGGTGAAAATCCAAGGAGATCAGCAGTTTCTGAAATACTCAAATCGCCCTTTTAGGCACTAACCATCATTTCACAGTTAAAGCCACTTAGATCACATTTCTTTCCTATTCTGATGTTTGGTCTGAACAACTTAATATCTTGATCATGCCTGCTTGTGTTTATGCATTGAGTTGCTGCCACATTGATTGGCTGATTAGATATTTGCATCAAGGAGCAGGTGTACAGGTGTAATGTATAAAGTGGCCACTGTCCTTACCTTGGTGACAGCATGTTCATGGCCCACAAATTTCTGCTGCACGCCACCAGATTTCCAGTTATATACGACTACAATCTACAAGGCAAGGAAATGAGACCTATGTGATTCCAGTACTGAGTTAAATTGGTACATAAATATTTGCAAGAATTTACATATAGACTGTAGATGCCATAACAGCAACCTATTTTGAATAACCATGTCAAATAGTAAATAAGGTGGAATTTATACTTCAGGACGAATTGACATTACAACACACACAGTACACTAGCTGTACTACCCTTCATAAATTAGAAAGAATACTACAGTAAGACACAAAACTGGAGAGATGGGAGAAAGAGGTGCATTATGACAGTATGGGTATGTATGTGTGTGTGTACATATACATGCACACACATGGATGTATATATTAGATTTAATATCATAAAGCTCTTTTGTACTACACATTGAGGTAAAGTCCCTCTCAAACACCTTCCTTCCATTTTTACTCTTTCAGAAGGTAAAAATCTCACCTTGTCATTTCCACCGGACACACATCGTTCACTTGAGAGGGAGGCTAGTGATGTCACAGCATCAGTGTGTGCAGGACTGTATTGCTGCAGGGTTCGAGTGGTGGAATAGCAGTTCTCACCTCTACCAATCCTGGAAAGAATAATCAAATTCAAAACAAACTTCAACCTACCAGTGCTGAGGCTTTATAACGCAGACATTACAGTCTAAGAAACAATGTGCCAGGAGGTTTACAAGAATGATCCCCAGAATGGAAGGGTTAATGTATGAGGATCATTTGGCGGATCCAGGCCTGTACTTGCTGTAAATTAGATGAATGAAGGGGGAAATGAAGAATCAAACCTACTGAGTATTGAAAGGGGGAATATGCAGAGGATGTTGCCAATAGTGGGAGAGCCTAAGACTAAAGGACACAACCTCAGAATAAGAGAACATCCCTTTAAAACAGCAATGAAGAGTAATTCCTTTAGCCAGGTGGTGGTGAATCTGTACAATACATTGTCACAGATGGCTGTGGAGGCCAAGTCATTGGGTATATTCAAAGCTGAGGTTAATAGGTTCTTAATTAGTACGACGTTAAAGGTTCTGGGGAGAAGGCAGGAGAATGGGGTTGAGAGGGCAATTAAATTAGCCATGTTTGAATGGTGGAGCAGACACAATGGGTTGAATGGCCTAATTCTGCTCCAATGTTTTATGCTCTAATAAATGAAAAGCAAAACAAAAATACTGAAGTCAGAAAGCTGAAATGAAACCAGGAGTCTCAGACATTATTTGTTAACTATGTCCTGTCCAAAGATTATGCCTGGCCAACTGAGTATTTCAGCATTTCCAGTTTTCAATGCCAGAGTAAGCCACATGGATTAGAATTTAACCTCTACCCCCTTCATTGCTTTAAAAGTAAAATGACTACTTACAGTGCAAGGCTGCTGCAATTTTATTCACGAGTAGCTGTCAGATCACAATGCATCACAGATTGATGTGATGCTACTTGTGTGAGTGTGAAAAGAGTTAACACATCACCTGCTGGCAGTTTCTGTGCCAGATGCTGGGGGGTGGCTTACTTACCATCAGCAATACAATAAGGAGAGACAACTTAGTAAATCTTTCCATCAGGAAGTCTTCTGTTATGCCTGCACATGGCAAAACAAAGAAATTGGTTCTACTGTGGCCTTTGCTAAAGCTATAGGGGAGTTTTGGGTCCTAGACATGCAATGCACAAGTCAACGGGCATAATCACAAACAAGAGAAAATCTGCAGATGCTGAAAATCCAAGCAACCCATAGAAAATGCTGGAGGAACTCAGCAGGCCAGGCAGCATCTACAGAAAAGAGTATAGTCTGACAACTCCTCCCTCGGAGTGTCAGACACTATGAGCCAATAGACTGGTCCTGGACTTATTTCCACTTGAAATAATTTACTAATTATTATTTAATTATTTATGGTTTTATATTGCTATATTTCTACATTATTCTTGGTTGGTGCAACTGTAATGAAACCCAATTCCCCTCGGGATCAATAAAGTATGTCTGTCTGTTTGTCCGTCAATGTTTAAGGCCGAAACTCTTCATCAGTCCTGTGGCACATATGAACCAAATCCTAGCATTGGACAAGAAGCTCTTTTTCCTTGTCTTGTGTTAACAAAAAGGCACACAGGTACAGGGAGGAAACCCAAGGCAGTAAACTCAAAAAGTCTGAAGTAGAATCCAAACATGGATTAATGCCGTGAATGTGTTTTCATTAACTCTTGCAACAAAGTCGGTGTCAAAATCTGCATTCCTTTGGACCCTGCCACTGATATCAGTGGTGGAGGAAGGGTAACCATATAACCATATAACAATCACAGCACAGAAACAGGCCATCTCGGCCCTCCTAGTCCGTGCCGAACTCTTAATCTCACCTAGTCCCACCTACCCGCACTCAGCCCATAACCCTCCACTCCTTTCCTGTCCATATACCTATCCAATTTTACCTTAAATGACACAACTGAACTGACCTCTCCTACTTCTACAGGAAGCTCATTCCACACAGCTATCACTCTCTGAGTAAAGAAATACCCCCTCGTGTTTCCCTTAAACTTCTGCCCCCTAACTCTCAAATCATGTCCTCTTGTTTGAATCTCCCCTACTGTCAATGGAAACAGCCTATTCACGTCAACTCTATCTATCCCTCTCAAAATTTTAAATACCTCGATCAAATCCCCCCTCAACCTTCTATGCTCCAATGAATAGAGACCTAACTTGTTCAACCTTTCTCTGTAACTTAAGTGCTGAAACCCAGGTAACATCCTAGTAAATCGTCTCTGCACTCTCTCTAATTTATTGATATCTTTCCTATAATTCGGTGACCAGAACTGCACGCAATATTCCAAATTTGGCCTTACCAATGCCTTGTACAATTTTAACATTACATTCCAACTTCTGTACTCAATGCTTTGATTTATAAAGGCCAGCATTCCAAAAGCCTTCTTCACCACCCTATCTACATGAGACTCCACCTTCAGGGAACTATGCACTGTTATTCCTAGATCTCTCTGTTCCTCTGCATTCCTCAATGCCCTACCATTTACCCTGTATGTTCTATTTGGATTATTCCTGCCAAAATGTAGAACCTTGCACTTCTCAGCATTAAACTCCATCTGCCAACGTTCAGCCCATTCTTCTAACCAGCATAAATCTCCCTGCAAGCTTTGAAAACCCACCTCATTATCCACAACACCTCCTACCTTAGTATCATCGGCATACTTACTAATCCAATTTACCACCCCATCATCCAGATCATTTATGTATATTACAAACAACATTGGGCCCAAAACAGATCCCTGAGGCACCCCGCTAGTCACCGGCCTCCATCCCGATAAACAATTATCCACCACTACTCTCTGGCATCTCCCATCTAGCCACTGTTGAATCCATTTTATTACTCCAGCATTAATACCTAACGACTGAACCTTCTTAACTAACCTTCCATGTGGAACTTTGTCAAAGGCTTTGCTGAAGTCCATATAGACTACATCCACTGCCTTACCTTCGTCAACATTCCTCGTAACTTCTTCAAAAAATTCAATAAGGTTTGTCAAACATGACCTTCCACGCACAAATCCATGCTGGCTATTCCTAATCAGATCCTGTCTATCCAAATAATTAATACTATCTCTAAGAATACTTTCCATTAATTTACCCACCACTGATGTCAAACTGACAGGTCTATAATTGCTAGGCTTACTTCTAGGACCCTTTTAAAACAATTGAACCACATGAGCAATACGCCAATCCTCCGGCACAATCCCCGTTTCTAATGACATCTTAAAGATCTCCGTCAGAGCTCCTGCTATTTCTACACAAACTTCCCTCAAGGTCCCGGGGAATATCCTGTCAGGACCCGGAGATTTATCCACTTTTAAATTTCTTAAAAGCGCCAGTACTTCCACCTCTTTAATTGTCATAGGTTCCATAACTTCCTTCCTTGTTTCCCACACCTTACACAATTCAATATCCTTCTCCTTTGTGAATACCGAAGAGAAGAGAAGGTAATGGGACTCTAATGTATAAATAGCCAGAACTTTCATATATTTTACCCAGGCTTGTGACATAAACATAAGACTACATTTTATTTGTAGAACATTAAAATAATACTTTAGAATGAGAATCAGATTTAATGTCATGAGCATATGCTATGAAATTTTTTTAACTTTATGGTAGCAGTACAATGCAATACATGATAAATATAAAAAAATTGAATTGCAGTGTGTATGTGTATATACTAGTTAAATTAAGATAAGTAGTGCAAAAACAGAAATTAAAATAAAAAGAGTGAGGCAGTGTTCATGGGTTCAATGTCCATTCAGAACTTCGATGGCGGGGTGCAGGAAGAAGCTGTTCCTGAATTGCTGACTGCGTGCGTTCAGGCTTCTGTACCTCCTACCTGATGGCAACAATGAAAAGATGGGATTGTAGCGGTGTGCTACATGCAGCGCTAAAATTACCACACGGAGTCGGTAACTGCGGTCGAAGGAAAAACTTTATTCGAAATCCTCAGCCTCACTTTTAAGCCTCCCTCAACCTGCCCCCCGTGGCGCAGAGGCTCCAAAGCTCTGTGCTCGCAAACCCCCATAGGCTATCTCACTTAGCCGGAAAGCTGGCTAATTGTGAGCCGGTTCGGATGTGCCAGGAAATGGGTCACCACAGGATGTTCTGAGTGGTGAGGGTCCTTAATGATGGAAGCTGATTTTCTTAGGCACTGGTCCTTGAAGATGTCTTGGATACTACAGAAGCTAGTACCCATGATGGAGATGACTAATTTTATAACTCTCTGAAGCTTACTTCAATTCTGTGTAGTAGCCCCCACCCCAGACAGTGATTAGCCCAACTTGACTGGTGTAGAGAATGGACAGCAAAGCTGCTGCCATCAAGTCCAGAGGTCAGCTGAAGTTGCCCCCCCCCTTAACTATTAAGATATTGACCTGCCACTGTCCAATTACTTCAAGGTATCCTTGAAATGTAAACTCAATATGTGGACCATATGCGTTGACGCAGACAAAACAAAATGAAAAGAAGAGGAAGACCAGCCCTTTGGCAAATTGGAACGTCAGGACCACATACACAAGATTGACAGCTAAGCTACAGCTTACTGACAACACCTGCACAAAACCTGGGATTGGTACAGAATGGGAACTTCTCAACATTAGTGTAGGACTCCTTGAATAAGACAAGACTTGATGCAAGTTCGTTAATGTTTCAGTTGAATGTAAAAATTTGAGATAAACAGGATTTTTAAGAAGCAGATTATGTAAGTCCACAAACATTTCTTAAATAGAAAAAGGCAATAAAGGAAAAAACACATTAAAGGTTCTGGGGAATAGTCAATGGATTGGGATCACACCAGTTAAACACAATTCATATTCAAGCTCAATTCTTACATAATTAAAAGAAAGTCAGATCAGAGATTGTTTTGTTATTGTTGCAGCAGGCCACAAGTCTAAAAGTTCAAATATCTCTGTGGCAAATAGATGTTTTTAAAAAGGTGGATTGGTGCCATGAAAATAAATATCCTGCCTCACATAACGTGTATAGCATGTGTTATACATTAGAATGAAGTGGGCTTCAAACAACTTGGGACGAGCATAAACAGTACATTAACTTTGGTGTTGCACCTGTGTACATCGAATGTAAAGCAACAGTACACTGTTAAAGGGAAAGACCCTAACGAGTGTTGATAAGCAAGTTTACAGCTCTATGAAAGTGACTACATAGGTTGATAGGGTGGTTAAGAAGGCATATGGCATGCTTTGAGGCAGTGAGTTCAAATGTCAGGAAGTCATGTTTTACAAAACACCATACAGACACATCAGGAATATTGCATACAGTTCCAGTCGCCCCATTATGTGAAGGATGTTGAGGCTTTGGAGAGGTTGCAGAAGTTTACCAAGATGCTGTAAGGACTGGAGGGCATGTGCTATAATGAGAGGTTGGACAAACTTTGGTTGTTTTCTTTGGAGCAGCAGAGGCTGAGGAGAGATCTGACTGGGTTTATAAGATTATGAGGGCATAGATTGAGCAGACAGATAGTACCTTTTTCCCTAGGGTTAAAAAATGTCTACTACCAGAGGACATGCACTTAAGGTGAGGGGGGCAAGTTCAAAGGAAATGTGAGGGGCAAGTTTATTTTATTGTATTTATTTTTTTTAAAACAGAGAGAGGTAGGTGCCTGAAGTGCTCTGCCAGGGGTGGTGTAGAGGCAGATGTATCAGGGACTTTTAAGAGTTGTTTAGATAGGCACAGACATGTGATGGAAATGGTAGGATATGGACATTGTGTAGGCAGAAGGGATTAGTTTAGTTGGCCATTTGATTACTAACTGAATTGGTTCTGCACAACATTATGGGCCAAAGAGCCTGTTCTAGTGCTGTACTGTTCTATGTTCTATCATCATTATGTGCTGTGTCATATGACGCAGGCCAGTGGTCCCCAACCACTGGGCTGCGAGGAAACAATATGATTTGGCGGTATGAAGCGTTAAGAGTCAGCTGCAGTGCAACTGACATATCGCTTCATATGGCCAAATCATATAGTTTCCTCGCAGCCCGGTAGCACATGCTTTGTGGCCTGGTGGTTGGGGACCACTGACGTAGGCAATCAAGGTCTATCCTTGACCATGATGGTTCTAGACAAATATTTCTACAGAAGTGGTTTGCCATTGCCTTCTTCTGGGCAGTGGCTTTACAAGACAGGTGACCCCAGCCAATATCAATGCTCTTCAGAGACTGTCTGTCTGGCATCAGTGGTTGCATAACCAGGACCTGTGATATGTACAAGTTGTTCATACGACCATCCACCATCAGCTCCCATGGCTTCACATGACCCTGTTTGGGGGGGTGGGTCTAAGCAGGTGTTACACCTTGCCCAAGGGTGACCTGCAAGCTAGCAGAGGGAAGGAGTGCCTTACACCTCCTTTGGTAGAGACTCATCGCTACCCCATACCAAGTTCCTTTGGTAGAGATGTGTGTTCTATATTTAACCATATTCCAAGAAGAAACACCAACAAATTCTTACTTTGCACATCCTTATTTCTAGAGAGTAACCTGCAATGTGATGATATATTTGTTAATTGTTGTTTATCATTACCACTGTTATTTATGGTCTCTGTGCTCTCACAATACCTGTATCGAGATATGTTGTGTTTCTGTTTGCTTTGCAGTTTCCCCATGCCAGCAAAGCATCAACTGGTATCAGCTAACGCGCATGTGAAGAGCTTACTTGGTGACATGGTATCAGCTGCACTTAATGGCACCCTTCAACTCGATGCATGACAAAGTCCAGGCCCTATGAGAAAGGAAAATAAACTGTGCAGGAATCAAATTGAAGTCGCAGTTAAGTAGACTTCTTAAAACTTTAATTAGATACACATCTACAATGTTTCCAAAAATGTTTTGATAAATATCTTTTTGCAACAGGTTTATTTAAAGAATTTGTTATTTGAGATCAATAAAGTACTTATTATTAGTTATGTAGCCAAAGAAACTATAATTAGGTATCAGAATACATTAAAAGGAGCTATATACACAGCAAAGCTCCAACAATCCTGCATCTGACCATTCAGAATCCCGGCGGTACAATATTAGGTTCACCAGGTAATATTTGCTCCTTTCCTACTCACCAGGAATTCCTTCCAATTTGGAGGAACACTAGAACTAGGGGACATAGCCTCAAGATTCAGGGGAGTAAATTTAGGATGGAGATGAGGAGGAACTGCTTTTCCCAGAGGGTGGTGAATCTGTGGAATTCTCTGCTCAATGAAGCAGTGGAGGCTAACCCAACAAATATATTAGAGACAAGGTTGGATAAATTTTTGCATAGTAGGGGAATTAAGGGTTATGGGGAGAAGGCAGGTAGGTGGAGATGAGTCCATGGCCAAATCAGCCATTATCTTATTGAATGGCAGAGCAGGCTTGATGGGCCAGATGGCCTATTCCTGCTCCTATTTCTTAGTTCCCACATTACCAGTCAACTCACTGGGGCATTTCTTTTATGGCCCTCTTCTATCAGAATAGCTTCCAATTTTCCACATGCCATTGAAACTTAACTGCTTATTAGAAAACTTACTCAAATATGATATAGTGTTTAGAAAACAATGAATTAAAGATTTATTTGTGTAATAATATCTAAAACTCTGGAAAACCTGCTAGTCCTGCACTGCCAAAATTCTGTCCTTGCCAAATCATTAGAGATCTACTGTAATTGCGGAGCATCAAAGTAAATGTTGTCTGCTGGCAACGTGTACAGAATGCAATGACCAAGACTGCATGATATTAAGGAAAATTATTGTTGCCTTATTTACTTAAATTATCTAGAAAAGTAAAAGCTAACCACATATAGTTACAAACTTGATGTCATGTACCATCATCTTTATCATTCTTCTAACATGGAGTGTGAACTTGGCACATAAAGTCTCCACATTTTCAAACCCAAAAGTGAGGGGGAGGTTGTTTACAGAAATGAAAGGGTTGGAATTAATATCACTGGCATATGTCATGAAATTTGTTGTTTTAGGCCAGCAGTACATTACAAAACATTGTAATAAAAACTAAGTTACAATAAGAACTATATATATATACACATATATACACACAGTACTATAAATTACAATAAGAACTATATATATACACTATACTATATATATATATATATATATATATACACACACACTGATTATTGCAAAAAGAAAGTAAAAAAAAGACAAAAAAGTCTTAACACACAATACCTTGAAAATTCAAAAAGTTCAAATTCATTAGGCTGAGGAAAATGACTGTCGACCTAGATACCGGACTATTTGTCAGGCTGATGGACCATGGGAGAATGCCAATCTCAGTAAGTTCTTTGCTTTGTGACAAAAGTGTTATCATTGCAAATCCTTTTGCCGCGGACTGATCCGATCAACATCGCTTTCAATGTGTTGTGTTAGGATTACTGTCTGCCAGAATGTGGTAGGATATTCTACAGGATATTCCTAGGCTCTAATGTTCTTCATATCTGCAGCTACTCGGCAGAACAACGGTAACCGACAGGACGGCATTGTGCTCTTACCTTAACACAGCAACAGTCAAAGCGGTATACGCTATTCATTATCAACATGGGCTGCATCCTATTTATGTATCTACTTCCTCTCGAAGGACTGTTTCATTACAATTTCTATAATTTCCCCATATTTTCCAATCTATTCATTTCGATATGCATTTATTCTTCTTCGTCTCTGCATTTTTTTTAGACCCACCTGCTTGCTTTTGCTCGCACCTGGCAACGCCTCTCCGGTATCCAAGGGAGTCCCTCCCTCTAACCAGCCCCAAGCCGCTGCTTCCGGTCCGTCAAATTAACTCCTCCCATCGCCGTTTGGTGGGAGCGGGGGACGTATGGGGTGCAGGGCATTGCTCGCTTTGTGCCCTAACACCAGAAGCAAAGTGAAGGAAACGCAGCCAATTCAAACGCTTTCATTTTTTTAATACGTAAAGATGTGAAAATCAATTAGGGATAGATAGTAGTCGGTTCTGACTTTCATCAAATTAACACGTAAATAAATACTGATTAATTTAAAATAGATACATGGATCGAATTCGAGTTATTCATTGCCATATGCGCAAATACAGGTATGCAGTGCTTAATGAAAAACTTGAGGCAGCAACTCAGGGACAGCATCAGATGCAAAACATACATAAAAATTATTTTTTAAGGAAGAACATAACTAGAACAAAAATACAGAACTTCATTTCAGAATTCAGACTCAGGTTTAATATCACCGGCATATGTCATGAAATTTGCTGTTTTTTCTGCAACAGTACATTGTTAATAAAAAACTGAATTACAGTAATATATATAATAGTTAAATCAAATAAGTAGTGCAAAAATGTAGTTCATGGGTTAAATGTCTGTTCAGAAATCGGATGGCAGGGGGGAAGAAGCTGTTCCTGAATCATTGAGTGTGTGCCTTCAGGCTCCTGTACCTCTTTACTGACATAACAATGAGAAGAGGGAATGTGCTCTATGGTGATATAGGGTCCTTAATGATGGATGCCGCCTTTTTGAGGCATCACTCCTCGATTCGGCGCCAGCATGCAATGCTCCCTTGGTTGACATCTTCCAGATAGCTCATGAAAATGCCTTTTTTACTTCCTTTACATCTGTTTTTTTGCCTTAAGTGTGTTTCTGGACTGTTAGAGCCTGTGATTTACAGTTTGGAGGTTGACTGAGTGATCCAGCATTTTGCTGCCTCCAAGAAGATTCCGGCAAACAAGTTTGTACTCAAACAGCCTCAATGTGAAGAAACTTTGAGACGGGGCATGGGTTATTGTTTGACTCTATTTCGCCTGTTAAAGCATTCCTTAATCACTGATTAAAACGTTGAGGAAGATTGATATATTGAGGCGAATTCATAAGTCAAATGAGAGTTCAGCCAGCGCCGAATGCCTACCTTTTGATTGCTGCTGGAGAAGGAATCTGTGAGTGGCCTCTCACCACGTGTCTCACTGTGGCAGGTGGGTAGGCCCCTCTGCCTCGTGTGCTTTCCCTCTTTGTTGAATGTCAGTGATATCTTAGGATGGTGTTGTGGTTCTGCGTCTATGGACTGGGTGTGGACATTTTCAGAATTATGGTTTTTATGTTCTGTGTTTCTTATCGCCCGTTCCTTTTCCGTTTTGTTGTGGGAAGGGAGGGTGTTTGGGGGTCGATGTTCCTGTTCCATTTTGTGCAGGGGAGGGGGGTTTTGGGGATTGATGATCAGGATGCTCTTCTTTTTTGTGCAGGGGGTGGGTTTGATGTTTCTCTCTGAATGACTTTCATGTCCTTTCTTTGTTTCGTGGCTAATTGGAGAAGACAGATTTCAGAGTTGTACATGGATACATGCTTTGTTAATAAATGAACCTTTGAACCTTTGAAGATGTCCTGGATGCTGGGGAGGCGAGTGGCCCCGATGGAGCTGACTGAGTTCACAACATTCTGTGGCTTCTTTCGATCCTGTGCAGCAACCACCCCCCCCCCCCCACTTCATACCAGACACTGGCACAGTTATTGAGAATGCTCTCCACAGTACATCCCTAGAAATTAGCGAGTGTCTTTGGAGACATACCAGATCTCCTCAAACTCCTAGTGAAATATAGCCACTGTCTTGCCTTCTTTGTAACTGCATCAATATGTCGGGCCAGGATAGATCCTGAGAGATGTTGACACCCAAGAACATGAAACTGTTCTCTCTTTCCACTTCCACTCTGCTGATGAGGACTGGTGCGTGTTCCCTCATCTTACCCTTTCAGAAGTCTACAATCAGTTCCTTGCTCTTCCTGACATTGAGTGCAGGGTTGTTTCTGCGACACCACACAACTAGCTGATAACTTGCTCCTGTACACCTTCTTGTCACCATCTGAAATTCTGTCAACTATAGTCATGTCGAGAGCAAACTTACGGATTTGAGCTGTGCCTAGCCACACAGTCGTTGTAGAATAGAACAGTACAGCGGAGTACAGGCCCATTGGCCTATGATATTATGCCTTCATATATTCACCTACTCCATGATCAATCAAACCCTTCCTTCCTGCACAGCCTAATGCATAACTCTCCATTTTCTTACATCGATGTGCCTATTTAAGAGTCTCTTAAATGTCCCGAATGTACCTACCTCTTCTACCAGCCCCAGCATTGTGTTCTAGGCACTCTCCACTCTGTGTTAAAAAAACTACCTTTGATATCTTCCCTACACTTTCCACTACTCACCTTGCAGTCTACATCCTATTTCAGCATCAAATTGTCAGTCCAAAGCCAAGAGCCAATTCACACCCGATTACACACGTCATTCAATGAGGACAATGTTAATCCTACATAACAGTTGACTAAGGTTACGTCCATACTACACCGGATAAATCCGTAACCAAAGCTTTTTCTCCGGTTTTCCCTCCGTCCACACAAAATGGCGTTTTCATCCCCCAAGACCAGAGCTTTTCAGAAACACTTTCCAGGGTGGGTATTTTTGAAAACGCCGCCTGGGCAGATCAGTGTGGACAGGGTAACCAGAGAAATCTGAAAATGCTGTCAGAAGGCAGCGCACTATTTCATTGTTTTCTTGAACGCAGCCTATCAGTTTCAGAACAGACAGCAATGAGACTGAAGCCAGAACTATTAGAAATGTACTCAACAAATACTTTGACCCATAACTCACTGAATAAATAAGTATACTCACTTTGCCCTGTTTTCTGTCCTTGCTTGCATGAAGGTAGTTTACCTATTTCTGCAAGTACTTCTCTGACAATAGATGTGTAACAGCCTAATGTAACATTGTATGGAAATACAAGATAACACTGATGCAGACATGTTTTACACATTTAACAAGGTGCTTTATTAATGCAACAGAGTTAGTCAGTTTTTCAATATTCGTTGTCAGCCGGGTCATACTGTCTGTGAACTCCCTGTTGGTTGCCTCCATATGCTCCAGTATTTGTGTTTTTTTACTTTAAGTCCTCCTGTGCGAGAGTCAACAGCTGCCCGTTGTTTAAGTTTTTCTAATCTGTAACTGAACAAATGCTCAGTGAGATTCAACACCAAGCATGTCGCCTGTTTTCGGTAATGTGTTCTGCGCATGCGCAGTAGCAGGAGATTCGCCAAAGTCCCTGTTTCAATGCGGACAGAGATATTTTTTAAAACGCATAGTGTGGACGCCTATCATTTTTACGCGAAACCGGCATTTTCAAAATTATCTGGTCTAGTGTGGATGTAGCCCAACACAGCCCAGACAACAGTTATCACCAAATCAGATTTTAACGAGCCAATCACGGATTACATAATTGGTAACCAGTAGAAATGGCACATATACACACACACAGACCGACTAATCACAGGACACATAAAAGACGAACAAAGTAGATCACCAACATTTCATTTGAAGTTGCACTGATGACGATGTTGCCCAGCTGGGTAACGAAATGCCTGCAAGATAACGAGCCAGTCAACAACATCCACTCACCTTGATCCAATATGCTCTGGTATTGGCCATTGCCACCCTGGGAGCAAAAGGCCCTGGCTGTCCATTCTGTCTAGGCCTCTCAAAGTCTTATACATCTCCACCAAGTTGCCTCTCATCCTCCTTCACTCAAGGGGTCAATATCTCACCAAGTCAAACTTTCAAAGTGGTCTTAGGGTTGCTATACTGAGGTTATGCAGGTTAGTTCACAAACTGACTAGTTGAAGGGAAGTGGCTGTTCTTAAAGCTGTTGCTGTGGGATTTCAGGCTATCTCTTGGCCATGAGAAGTTGGCATGATGATTGACGTTGGCACCTCATGCAGGTACCACAGATAGTGGGGGTTTCTTTTGGCTCCGCTTTTACCACTGAGGTTCGCCACCTCCACAATCAAAGTTCAAAGTAAATTTATTATCAACGTGTATTATATACTGAGATTCATTTTCATGTGGGTGCTCACAGAAAATACAAAATAACATAATAAAATCAAGGGAAAACTGCACATAGCTTAGGCGGACAATTAATATGCAAAAGACAACATACTGTGCAAGTACAAAAATAAAAATAAAAGTAAATAAATAATCAATAAATATCAAGAACACAAGATGAAGAATCCTTGAAAGTTGTGGAATAGGTTCAGTGTTAGGGTGAGTGAAGTTGAGTTAAGTTCTCCCCACTGGTTCAAGGGCCTGATGGATGAGAAGTAACTGTTTCTGGACCTGGCGGTGTAGGACCTGAGACACTTGTACCTTCTTCCTGATGTCAGAAGCAAGGAAAGAGCATGGCCTGGATGGTGGAGGTCCTTGACGACTGATGCTGCTTTCCTGTGAGAGTGCTCCTCAGCGATGCACTCAGTGGAGGGGAAGGCTTTACCCATGATGGACTGGGCCATATCCATGACGTCTTGTAGGATTTTCCATTCAAAGGTATTGGTGTTTCCACACCAGGCTGTGATGCAGCCAGTCAGTATTCTCTCCAAGTGGAGCAAGTGCCACACCTGCCCCTACACCACCTCCCTCACTACCATTCAGGGACCCAAACCTTCCTTCTAGGTGAGGTGACACTGTGAGTCTGATGGGGTAACATACTGTAGTGGAGCCTGGTTCAAAGGGTCAGAAGGGCCTATTCTGTGCTGTGTCTTTAAGATAAAATAAACAAATAAATCCAATTTTGAAATAGCGGTATAATGCAAAAGGATAAAATTATTATAAATAACAGAGATAGACAAATAGTGCAAACATTAGGGAGAATAATGGTAGTATTCGTGGACCATTCAGAAATAAAAAGTTTACAGCAGTCATTTGTATCTCCAAACTCAGCTGCTGGCCACTTAAAAACTTTACTTTGGCAACCTCCTCAGTGGCTCCTCTGCTGTGAAACACAGTGTCACTGTATTCCATCAGCCATTTCTTTCCCATTCTCCTAATCTAATTCCTTCTGTAGCCTCTCTACTTCCTCAAAACCACCTGCCCCTCCACCTATCTTCATTTTGCCTCCAAACTTTGCAACAAGGCCATCAATTCCATCATCCAAATCGCTGACATATAACGTTAAAAAGAACCAGTCCCCTGTGGAACTCCACTGGTCACTGGCAGCCAAGCAGAAAAGGCTCCCTTTATTCACTCTTTGCCTCCTGCCGATCAGCCACTGCTTTATCCATGTGTTCCTAGAATATCACCCATTCTCTTATATCTATATAAGAGAAATGCCCCTTTTCTCGTAAGTTAAGCTAATCTATGGGGTACGTTCATGAGGAGGGAGGGAGGGCAGGACGTGGATGGTTTGTGGGAAAATGAGGGTGTTGGATAGCTGTGATGCAAGGAAGGAGGAGCACGTGTCTCTACGTCTCCTTGAACCAAACAGGATCATCCAAATAATCTTCTATTTATCAATTATCAAGCTCTTAGCACAACAGGTTAATGTGTATTAAGCATTTCATGTAGCTTTGAACTCATGAGATGGCAATGGAGGTATTTTGCTTCCTTTAAACGCATATGTTCCATCAAACCCTGAGATTGTCATGGGCCTCTGAGTTTACCCGTGAGGACTGGCAGGCTCTTTGTTTAACATCTCAGCAAGTCTGAGGTTGCAGCGCTCATTCAACCACTTACTAATCCATTGTGGGCCAAAGGGCCTGTAAAATGCTGTAATGTTCTCCTTGGGTTCTGAAGTGACGGATAATGATAATTTCTTGCCGTCTTTATTGTCTTGATCCTTATAAGCACTATGTTGCTTGAACAAGTCATTGTGTATATCAAGCACACGTTCTGATAAAGTTAACACTGGGACTTGGGGGATAGCCAATTGTTGGCTATTTTGCACGTTAGGTTGAAAATATTGTATATAATTGCAGTGCCTTTCCTCAAGTTGTGAAAGCAGAGGCAAGATACATTTAATCCATTTGATTCTTGCACAAGTTGTTCTCACAACATAGAACACAAAAAAAACTTGCATTTTGGAATGAGCTTCCAGTAGAAGTGGTAGAGGCAGGTTCGATTTTTGTATTTAAAAAAAAAATTGGATAGGTATATGGACAGGAAAGGAATGGAGGGTTATGGGCTGGGTGCAGGTCAGCGGGACTAGGTGAGAGTAAGCATTCGGCACGGACTAGAAGGGCCGAGATGGCCTGTTTCCATGCTGTAATTGTTATATGGTGATATTTGTTTTGTGGCTTTTGACATTCAAACTGGAGTAGAGTCTCTGTTATAATTTGGCAGCTAAATATTCAGTGAACAAGGTCCCACAGATAACAAGGATATACTGGCTGGCTGACCTGTTTCAGTAATTTTGAAAACAGAAGTAGCTTGAAATGCTTAGCGGGTCAGGCATCATCTGCATTTCTCTTTCTGCTCATGCAGTCAGACCAGCCGAGTTCTTTTTCCAGCATGTTCGGTTTTAATTTCAATTTTCCAGAACGTAGATTTTATGTTCATTTATTGTTTTGGCACCGTGTGGAGGACAGATACTGGCCTTGAACTTGGGAAGAAGTTCCCTGCTTTCTTTGAGCATTACCCTGGGCTGAGTTTACCTGTGAGGGCTGACAGGATTCAGCAGACCTGACTGTGCAGCCCTCACTAGAATGATGGTCTGGAACTCACATTAGATATTACCTTGAAGAAAAAAAATACAAAGAACATTTTTCACATTGGCAAATCAAACCTTTATTTGGAAATAAATGCATTTCAACAAATCCAACAGGAAATTTCAGGTCCAGATTCCGGTACCTGCTTTAAACAGTCATTATTGACAGTTTTAACCATTTCTTTGCATACAATATGTGAAAAGTTACATTTGAGATTTTAAAATATCTACTGACTGCAGTAAAAAATACATATAACCTAATATCTTTCCCACTAATAGAAATTGCCAGATTCCATCACAAATACAAAAAAACCCTTTAAAATCAGACTTCTAATCTCCTGGAGTGCTGATTGTAGTCCATGAAACATTGAAAAGATAAGTAAATCTGTCAAATGTAATTTTCAACATCCATCTCATCTTCACCAATGAGAAGTTTGCTTAACAGTACATGCTGTCTGTGCAATTTTGCTTTTGTAATCTGAAGCACATTTTATTAAGACAGAACTGACCATGCTGTAAATATTTGAGGTATGCAAACAAAATTTTTAACTTGGAAAGCAATAGTTCAATAAGGGGTTTCATTAACAAATTAGTCAGTCAGATGGGGACAACAAAAACAAAAAGAAGTAATTGGCAAATAACCCACAAGCAGGATCTGGAGATTTGTTTTTAAATACTGCAAATTTTCATGACCTGGAAGGGTGAAGCAAACAGAACCATGGAACATCACAGCACAGAAACGGGCCTTTTGGCCCTTCTTGGCTGTGCCGAACTAGTCATAATTTCCAAAAGAGACTTGGGTACATAAATTAAAGGAAGAAAAAAAAACCGCACGAGTGGTGACAGAGAAGGGAGGTTACTTGAAAGGCCGATTCAGAGGGCCGGTACATATGATATGGGACAAATGGCCTGCCTCTGTAATGGACAATTCTAGGTGGGTTGCTGTGGTCATTGTGGTTCACAGGTTTTTTTCACTTATCCAACAGGAAGGGTTGGGGATCTTATAATTTTACTCAAAGCACATGCAAAGTTGGCAGGGAGGCCTTTACTTATCTGGTGGGTTAGTGTGAAACAAATCAGAAACATTTGCTGTTCTGAAGGCCAAAAGTGATATTTGAGACCAGCTCTATTGGCACACAGTCCCCTCATTTCAGGCTGAAAGTGTTCTCATGGGTTAGTTTCTGAACAGTTAAAATACTGATGGGAATAGAGGGTATTTCGATCTGACTGTGAAAGAAACTACTGTGATTCTACTATATGGAAAACTGTTCCACTGAGACTAGGTTTCTGGTTCTTGCTTCCACACCTCTGTTCAAATGTGGAGTAGCACCAGAGCTAAGCACAGCATCTGATAGATCAGGAGCTCACAAATTAATCATCTCATCTGTACCCTATTCTTTCCAAAACCAAAACTCCCCCCCCCCCCCAAGGCAAGAATGGTGAGTGTTAGGGGAGAGCAAGATGCTACCAATAGCAACAGTTTACTTCAAATGCACCTGATCATGAAGAACTTCCATCATTTGCAATTTTCCTCTGGGACTGGGACAGACTGTGTTCTTTTAACAGTTGGCCCTTTACATGTGCTAAATGAAACCAATTTTGGTGAAAAGGTTGGAAGCTGAAATAACAAAATAACACTGCTACAGAACAACTATTATGGTCAGAAGAAAGAAGGAAAAAAGAACAAATTAAACGCCTTATTGTTCTTGGAAAACTTGGCAGACAGAAGTAAACAAAAAGCAGTGCGGATGATTTCTTGAGTTGTGTTTTCAAGAAGCTTATGAGAAGAAATTACACTTGATTGATCTGATCATTTGGCCTTTAGAGCAAAGGAGACTTTGACACATGCCAGCTCTTCCTGGTTGCTGGTCAGCACTGCCATGGCCTTGTAGTTCCCACTGGTCATCCAAAATGGTAATTCAACAAAAGGGATGTTGAACTCAGTGTTTGGAAGAGAGTATCTACCCTGGTTAGCGAAAAAGAGAGTAGTGTTAAACAAGAAACACTTGTGTGTGACATAAGCTACCAGTTCTTACTTGCAGTAATTAATGATAATCTTCCTTATACCACCCAACCCTTGAATGTTGCATGTTTTTCTTTCCTCTTCTTTCTCTCGCTTTCCTCCTTCCCAGACTGGAACTGTGCTGAGGTTTTACACAGGGCTACACTTCAGTTCCTCAGTTTTCTGTTCCATTTTTCACATGAAAATCTAGAACAAGCCAAGTAACATTCCTATCCCTTACTCAATTCACCCCCCCCCCGCCCCCCACCCCCCGTCCGAAGTCTGGTACTCAAGAACTACTCACCCTGGCCATCTCAGACTTCATGAAGCAAGGCTCCCCCCCTCCCCCCACTGCATGTTTTAAAATTGTATTTCAATTTATGTCAGGCAGTGCAATATTTGTAACCAATTCATCAACGGGCTCACCAAGTGACTTAATCAACCTCTTACAAATTTGTTCATCCATTATTAGAGTGATGGTCACATTAACAGCTCTGAATAATTGTCCAAAAAGGAGTCTTGCTTGCTTCACAACCTCTCATATTCTTTATTTATCAGTTTCCTTTACCTTCTCCATACTTAAAACAGAATACCTGCCAATCCCTGATAAAACACATACGTCTGGTGTCTTTCAGCATAATCTGATTCAATTGTAAGATTTTAACACAACATGCAGATAAGGGGCAATTCATAATCTGTATACTTCATCCCACTTAAAGCATAACTAAGCTGGGAGACAATCTCCAAGAGAAGCTGGTTTCATTATTCCACCTACAGCGCTACAGAAAAGTGATTATTTCAAAGTCAACACCTTGAGTCCCTCTTACTGGAGTCAATTCAGGACACTGAGAGGCCGAAACGGAGAAATGCAAGCTGAGATATTAGACAAAAACCTAGCTGTGGCAACAGGTGAATGTGATGGAAATTGAATTTTTAATGAGAATGCCGTGCAAAGCATCAAGAGTTTATAAAGCTGGGATGGCAAGTTGTAACCCAACTTAGTTTTAGATATCGCAAAACACTCAGCAGATAAAAAATTCTGGTGGAGTTGAAAAATAATGCCATACATGAGAATTAAATGAGCAGATAAAAATGAATGGATGTATTAGCACCTATGGAGCCAACAGAGACATAGTGATCATGTGACTCTGTAATTGCCATTTTCAATGATGTTGAACTTACTCAGTGGTTTCCTCCATCTTGGAGACACATTAAATATTAAATTTCAGACATTGCTGCAGCAGTGACTCGAACAATTCCTAACCCGCTCTAAATCGAGAGCCTCCACTCCCAAGTTCCCATATTTATCTGGAAGCACTTTGTGATAGGATTTTCAGCTTGTCCAAGCTGAAGACCACCTCATGGAAATGGTTTCTTTATTTCCAACAGTTAGGGAGGGAATGAAAGCCGGGCCATTTATACAGAATGGCAGGTTTGCAATGACAGCTCCATTTTGGTCTGATGAACCATAAATGTACTTTGTGTCTGCACACTCTGATCAAAGCCAAGTTTTGAGACGTTGATCATATGGTACGAAGAAATGGTCAGAGTTCTACAGTGTGGAAACAGGTCCTTCGGCCCATCTTGTCGTGCCAAAGAAGGCAGCCCATTTGACCCATAAGCTTCTAAACCTTTCCTATCAATGTCTCTGTCCAACTGTGTCTGAAAAGTTGCTATTGTACCTGCCTCATCCAGTTCGTCTGCCAGCTGATTCCACATAGATACCACCTTCTGTGTAAAAACATCGCCCCTCTAGTTCCTCTTAAATCTCTCCTCTCACTCTAAACCCAAGCCCTCTAGTCCTTGATTCCCCAATTCTGAGAAAAAGACTGAGTGCATTCACCCTATCTATGCCCCTGTTCATAAGACCACTTCTCATTCTCCTTAACACAAATAAAATCCCGGCCTGTCAGTTTCTCAAGTCCTGGAAGGAGAAGAAGAAAGCCCTTAGGAGTCATTGGGTCGCTGTCGTGACGGTGTCTTATTAACAGGCTTTCTTGTTTTTAACAAGGCCGAGTTGCTAGCTCGACGCTCAACCCAGCACGGATGGAAAGCGTGCAAGGGAGTGAGTCCTGGAAGCATCCTTGTAAATCTTTGCTGCAATCTTTAATAACATCATTCCTATACCAGGGCAACCAAGTGAACACAATACTCAGAGTGCGGTTTCATCAGCATTCTGTACATCCCAACTTTATACTCAATGCCCTGACTTATAAAGGACAATATGGATGAAGAACTTGCATTCCAAGGTCCCATGTTCTATACTATTCCCCAGGGCCCTGCTGTTCACTGAAAAACCAACTTCTAATTGACTTTCCAAAATGCAACACCTTACACATATCTGAATTAAATTCCATTTGCCACTCCTTGACTAACTTACCTAGCTGATCAAAATCCCCCTACAATTTTTGATAACTTTCTTCATTGTCCACTATACCACACATTTTTGTTTTATTTGCAAACTTACTATTGTACCTTCTTATCCAATTTGCTGATAGAATAGACAAATAGCAATAGGTCTGGCACTGACCCTTCCACTATCACCCACTGCTTTCCACCACCAGGCCAATTGAGTATCAAATTAGCTAGCTTTACCCATTCGATATAAGCACTTGGGTTTAATAGTATTTCCAGGGCTATGGGCTTGGGAATTGAACTGGACCTTGCTTCTTGTGTCCTTCACTGCATTCATTGGGGCTGAGCTCCACAGGAATGATCACTGACCAGCACCGAACTTAGTCCGACTGTTGAAAAATAAACTGCAGGCCTGCTGTGAGGAGGAGGAAGAGGGTAATGGAAGATAATGCTCTTAATCAATTCTTGTTTGTCACTTCCAGCACCTTGGAGGCCTGCGATTTAGGCAGACTACCAGCGGATAGAACTGGTGTAGAGAAAAGTACCACTGGATAGAAGATGGTGTTGGAATGTCTGGAGTAACAGAATTCTGCCGACAAAACAACAGGCACCAGTTGGATAAAAGAAAGCTGTGCTCCCATTTGTTGGTGTGGGTTGTGCTCTTGCCTGTTATTTTACACTGAGTGTACTGAGTTACAGAAGGGTACATTTCGTTATGGTGTTGTGTGGCTCACTTCCAGACCCATGCTGCAATTAGGAAAAGACAATCGTCCTTTTCCAATTTTAGAGAGCTTGCCCATTTTGGAGGTAGCCATGCACTTTCAACAAAGATGAGTAAAAGCACAAGGGCTACAGAAAGAGGGCAGGAGAATGTGCTGAGAGGGAGATAAATCAGCCACCATCGAATGGCAGAGCAAACCGACGGGCCAAGTGATCCAATTCTGTTCCATTGTCTTCTGGTCTCAAAGGTGTTTTATAACCACACTTAGTAACAGTTAATTTTACCTGACACTATGTGGCTCATGTTTGACATCAGTAATGCAAGAAACAGAAGCAAGAACTAACCTTCCAGCTTCAATTCAGTCACATTGGTCATGTCCACTCCTTCACGCACAGACATATAGAACCAAATCTATCAAGCGTGATGCATAAAGCATTCACAAAATCTTTTAGGTAGGGAACTCCAACGATACAGAATCTGCTTCATGAAGAAATCTCTCATCACAGACCAAAATGGCCGATTCCCTTATTCCGCAACCACAGCCCCTAGCCTAGACTCTCTGGCTGAAGGATATAGCCTCTCAGCATCTAGTCCGCCAATCTCTCTCAGAACCTTGTATATCTTAATGAAATCATCTTTTTAAAAAAGACTTAATTGAAGATCAACTAATCTTGTTTCACAGGACAAATCCTTATAATCAAGTGAATTCATGCTCCAAAGGAATTATACCTTCCTTCAGAAGGAAAGTGCATTGCACTCTGAGGCTGAACCACTGCTCTGATCAATCTTAGAAGGTTGCTTACTTTGGTAGTTAAATCCTTTGGCACTCGCACTATCAATAGCTAATTGTATCTTTCCACTTCTGATAAACTAATGCAGCACTCTTTCTACAACTGGGTGCTTTGGAAGCGTGCTCTCTGTCGGAAAGCATAAAAAGGCAGCTAATCTGCAAACTGCTGTATTATTTTATTTCTGAATCAATGATCTGAAAATTAGTTACGAGCGTTATTAATTGAAGGACAAAAGTTGACTGGGATATTTGGGGAAATCCTCTGCTTTTGCTGGCCATTTCCTTTTTCTAGTGATACCCTCACCTGAAGAGGCTGACAAGGGTTCAGATCAACATCTTAGTTCAGATTGCACCTTTTGGTATCAATCTATTCGGCAGCCTAGTGCAATGTAGTCAAGACTCAAGAGTTACAAATGTGGAATTCCTAGTTCTGTTTCTAAAGTGAATAAACCAATTAAAGTGTGGGACAAATGGTTATTTGTGTGAAGAGGTGAAAGTCACATTTTGTTCCATTCCAAAGGCTTCAGCACAACATCTACATTGGCACGGTAGTTTAGTGCTTTATTCACAGAAATGCTTTATTTCAGAAGAGATGTCAACTGAAACCCCATTGTGTTCTAGCGTCCCAAAGCACTATATTAAAAAAGCAAAAGGGTTGATAGCTCTCATGTCTGAACCAACATCCATACCAATAACAATGGTCTAAGAAGGCGTGCTTCTGATTTAAGCAGCTACTGCTGAGGGCATGTAATTACTTGCTGGCAGTTAACAAAACAAGAAATGAAACTAAATTCTTTACTAATAACACTTCTTATGTTAAAAAATAATTATGGTAAATGATCACTGCAAACAAAAAAAGAGGTTATCTTCATGTCTTTTTTTTAAAGTGGGTTCCTTTCGGTTTCTTATTTTCTGGCAGCCTGTGAGGACATGAATCTCAAGGTTGTATTGTGTGTGTGTAGGCCTCCATTCGTCTCGATAGACCATGGATCTGCACCTTGGAAAGTTTCTAGGGCGCAAGCCTGGGCAAGGTTTTATTTTAAAAATGGAAGACCGGCAGTTGCCCAAGCTGCAAGTCTCCCCTCTCCACACCACCAATGTTGTCCAAGGGAAGGGCATTAGGACCCATACAGCTTGACACCGCAGAGCAATGTGTGGTTAAGTGCCTTGCTCAAGGACACACATGCAAGCCTCAGCCAAGGCTCGAACTTCAGGTAATTAGATGAACGCCTTAACCACCTGGCCACGAGCCAACACAAGGTTTTCTAACGTACACATAACTGGATGATAAATCTACTTTGAACAAGTACCTGTTTTTTTTTTTTGCTTCTGACTTGGGTTGTATGCAAGCCCTATTTGTAATTTGTGAGAACTTGTTATGTAGAAACCGACAGCCAGATCTGCTACTTTTTCATGACAACACTTGCGAAATATCTAATTTTCCCCAGAGTGCTTTGTGGTGAACTGCCAAGATCCAGAGCAAATGCACCTTTGACTGTATAAACTGTAGATCAAGCAAGACATGCACATTCAGAAGCTGGTGATGAATGGAATCACAAGTTCTTTTCGAATTGCACAGGAATTGCATCAATTAGAGCTGTATAAATGACCAGATCTCCTGCAAACACGCGGCTGATTCTGTTGGGAATATGAAATTTCAGAGCACTCCGTCAGTTTGCTTATGGGAAAAATTGAAGAGCATCTTACCGCTTTAAAAGGACAGTGACACGGGAGCCCGTATGTAAACAGTGGTTCTGGGCAGTTCTGCCCCGGTGGGATCAGCATATTGAGCAGTGCACAGACATCGTTGTAAGTGCAGCTTCCAATTTTACCCAAACAAGGAACTTCAATCCAGATGCCAGCTTCTTCCTTGTGCAATGTTAAATTAACCTGTCGAACATAAACTTGAATTTATATAGTGACTGCAACATAAAATACCCTAAGGGGTTCCCGCTTGTTTTCTCCAACAAAAAAACACCATCAAATCACGGAGGAAGCAAAGAAAACAAACTACAGGAGGAGTTCAGTGGGTCAGGCAGGATACAGGGAGACAGAGGGATGGTCCACTCACTGAACTCTTCAAGTAGTTGTTTTGTTTTTCCGTTCCATATTCCAGCATCTGCAATCACTTTTGTCTCCAACTAAGGGATAATTACAAAAGTGACAAAAAGTGTTGGCAAAGTTCAAGGGAGGAATTCAACCCTATGACCTTGTCTGCTGAAAGTGCAACCAACTATGGCAAAAAATGAGAGAAAGAGAGAGAGAGAGAGAGAGAGAGAGAGAGAGAGAGAGAGAGAGAGAGAGAGAGAGAGAAAATCAGGCATGTACAAAAGGCCAAGATTTGAGGGATATACAAGCCGTAGTGGGATTACAGCTGAAAGAATTTGGAGAGTGGGTTGTGTGAGGAAAGGTAGAGCAGGTACAGGAGGTACTTGAAGAAGTGTGAAGTCAGGTCAGGAGCAAAGGTAGATTGCTTTATATTGGGTGATGGGTGAATAGCCCTGTTTTGATACTGTCACAATTGTGGAGGGTAGCAAGTGCGAGCCCAGTTGGGGAAGTATTCGAAATAGTATAGTCTGGAAATAACAAAGGCTCAGATAAAGGTTTTCAGCAGCACATAACCTGTCTCTGCAATATAAATGGAACAAGCAAGGATAACTAACGATAAAGGATGTATTTATTTTCGGATCACTGCTACACGGATAGAACCTCACATAAAGAACAATATACTGGAACTAACATAGCCATTTGAGCCAATCCCAAGCCAGATATTCCGCAGCAAGCAAGAAGCGTAATGGAACTCTCTCTGGATTAGTGCAGGCCCAACACTAGAAACTCATTACAACCCTGGGCAAAGCAAGCAGCTCGACCGTTAGTCCCAACGGCAGATTCCCTCCGGGGTCTGCATGCCCCGGCTTTAGTGTGTCCTGATCACAACAATTACTACATCAGGGCCCGCTCTCGCACCCAGGAGCTGCATCTAGTAGAAAGTGGACAGATTGCATTTGGGTCCTACACCACTGACTTGGTCAGGGCAAGGCCCATCGTGGAACTGAACAGGCTGGGTACAGGGCAGTGGATTGATTCTTACTGTTAAAGGCGCTTCAAGGGTAACACTGGTGGAAGCTGTTGCACTGGCTTGAAGGTCCCCAGGAAGGTTGATTGGATCTGGTTGGATGGACAGAGCCTCAAGGACTGCAGGGTTCTTCTTACTCCCGCAGTTAGCCCAGGAAAAGAAGCCACGACTCTGAAAGAGAAGAGCAATGAACGAGAAGTGAACAAATGTCTGCTGGGCGCAATCTTGATCTTTCCTGAAAGGCTTTAAAGAGTGCATTCTGCAGAATTGCAAGAATCTGGAAACAGCCATTCGGCCCACTGAGTCAGTCTGGGTTCTATGCAAGAGCAACCAGTTGCCCTCACCCTGTAGCCCATCGAATTCTCTCTTTCAAAACCAGCCTCTTTACTATCTTGGTAGAGCACTCCACACCCTAACCACTCACTGTGTTAAAACAAAGCATTTCCTTGTGTCATTTTTATCTCTTTGACAATCACTTTTCCCTCGTTTCCTGTTCCTTTGCCCTTCTGCTGGTGTTAACAGTTTCACCACGTCTATTCTATCCATCCAGTTTGACATTTTACAGCCCTGCAGTTAATCAATTCTATTTCAAGAAGAACAATCCATTCCAAAGCCAGTTAACCCTGAATCGCTGAGGTAAATCTTTCCTGCAACCTCTCCAATGCGTTTACATTGTACTGAAACATGTTGCTCAGATCTGGACCAGTACTCCATTTATGGTGGTACCAATGTTTTATTAAGGTCCATCATGACTTCCTTGTGCTTGCCCTTGATGTCTGCTTTCAAGGCCAGAGCCCCCGTATTCTTTTCCTATTTTCCCAACCAGCCCCGTTGCTTTCAGTGAAATACCTGTGTTTCACCAGATCTTTCTGTTTATGTAGGCCTTTTAGAATGGAGCCCTATGGCTTGTAATACCTCACCAAAAGTGACCTGCACACACTGCGCTGGACGCCAAGCCAGTTACAGCTATTGTGAAATTTAAAAGGCTTTTACACAATCCAGATTCTTTTCTTGCAGCAGAAATGCATCAGTTATTCTTCCGACAGTTCTGCTTAATGGAATCAAGATTCAGTGATAAAATAGAAACGGCATCTCAGATCAGAGAACAATTAACAAAATATCCAAATGTCACCTTTCAACATTACACATCGCCTACTGTACCAAACTTTTCTATGTTCATGCCTCAGGATTCACCCCACTTCTAGCATTGTGCCAAATATAAATTTGGAAATTTTGCTCATCACTCTCTGATTAGAAATGCCAGTGTCCAGGAACAGAGGGGCCGTGGATTCAGCCCAGTCTGTCTCAGACAAAGCCCTCCCAATCATTAGGTACATTTACAACGAGTGTTGCCGCAAGGAAGCAGCGTCTATCAACAAGGACCCATCATCCAAGCCATGCCCTTTTACCATCGGGCAGGAGGCACCAGAGACCTTGGGGCTCCCACTCCACCAGATTCGGGAACTACCCTGCAGCTATCAGGCTCCCGAACCACTATGGATAACATCACTCACCTCAACGCTGAATTCACTCAACAATGTACGGACCCAACAATTCATGTTCTCAGTATTACTGATTTGTTCTAATTTATTACTTGAATAATTTGCCCTCTTGTGCACA
The DNA here is from genome assembly GCF_030144855.1 of Hypanus sabinus. NCBI lineage: Eukaryota > Metazoa > Chordata > Chondrichthyes > Myliobatiformes > Dasyatidae > Hypanus > Hypanus sabinus. The sequence goes on from NC_082723.1 coordinate 54,719,379, forward strand.
TTGGCAGTTCGTCAATCTTTGCTATGTATAGTTTTTCATAAATTCTATTGTATTTCTTCATTTTCCTGTAAATGCTGGCAAGAAAATGAATCTCGAGGTAGTATATGGTAACATATGGGTATTTTAATAATGAATTTACTTTGAACATTGAATACTTTTGATTTTATCTGTACCTCATACCACAAACAGAACAAGTGAGAGAATGACTGCGACTGTTTTACTGCCAGAATGGAACCGAATTGCTGAATATGGCTATTGATTTCACAACCGCGGTAACTGACCGTCTGGCATCCGGCACAGTGTGCATGGGTCGCTTTGTGGCCAAATTAAACCTCCGGAGTTAACAGTATGTCTGTCCCCGTTTGGACTTGGCACTTTTGTGCTGCCAAAACCATATCAACAAAGAATTTTTAAAAAGCTGGACACTTATTCAACACCTTCTACAGCCCAAAGAGGTCAATAAATAACCTTTTAGAGACGTCAGCACTTTAGAAACACAGGAAAGCAAGACTGGGTATTGATCAGAAACCTCTCAAAGCAAGAACAAAAAAACCCCACAAAAATTCTAGACATTTCAATGTTACTTTGGGATACACAGGGTGAGGACATTGCTCTTACATTTTACGCATCTACATCTCTCATCTTGTAAATAAAGCACGTTATTACATATACCTTTCTAACTACTTTTCCAACCCACCATGCTGCTTTCAAGGAACCTGATCGGTTCTACAGTGCATGGGTATTCTTCTATGTTTGAACACTCATCTGGAAAATGCCGCCCTGACACGGGGTCATAATTGGTCTCTGCATTTGTCTTTGCCTAGTGTGTATATGGGGTTTGGGTCAGTTGGGATATGTATTCTTATAAAACCATGGCAGCTGACTTATTGCTTTATTGTCCAGGATTACTTGCTTATGTGAAAGATAGATATTTCAGATATAATTACTAAGCTCTTAATGTTTCAGAGGCATGCAGCATCCCCGCTAGCCACTACTACCCCGTGCTTACCCCGCTGTCACCATTGCAACTGCCTAGCTGTTGAACTGCAACCCACCAAATTGGTGTCACCAAGAAGACATGAACCAAAAATAGCCCCTTTAGCTTGTGTCTCACTCCCTGTGACAACATATCTAATATAAACAGACCAGATGCTGGCGTTGAGCGACATCGTCCAGAGAAGAAAATTAACAGTCCACTTTTCTGCCCTGTCGGGGTGTCACGGCCATCTGAAGAGTACCTCCATTATACTTGTGTGTGACATTGCTTATAAAACTATGTTTCGCTGCATTTAAAGCCCTCGGAAGCTCACTCCTCTCTCTCTCTCTCTTCGGACCCGGCCCTCCTGGAGATTTCGTTGCTCCTCTCAATACCAACTTCGCATTTGATCTCCCACTAGTGGCAACTTTCTCATCTCACTTACACAGTCCCTCTGGTCCAAAACAGATCACTTCTCCATCTCATCTTCCTCTTTTACAGCGCTTCATAGAACTACTTACAGTAACCTGTCCTAATATTTTCCTCCCCAGCTATGTGACTTTTTTGTGTTTGATAATGCTGGATTATTAAATGACAGGCATTATATAAGATATGCGGCTGTTTATAATGTGCCGACTGCCCGGATCACAGTGAGAGTAGACGACGTACCAGCAGCTGCTTCCCACCACTCAACTCCCCATTATCCGCCAGAGACGTAGAGACAAACCCCAAACAAATGAGGAGGGTAAAGGGAATCGTCATTGCACCGAATCCTGTGTCGGAAAAAATGCAGAGAGTACAGAACGAATTAAAACAGTAATATGTCAAAACAGGCTCGGCTCCATCAATAAGCTCTTGCAACTGTGTTATAAACACAAAAGATACTTGCAGATGTTGCTCGGGCTGAGTTCAGCTTCCTGGCGCTCCGCTCGCTGCAGGTAGAGCGCCGTCCACAGCCCGACCACCCGAATGGGAGCAGCAGCTCCGGATAATCGGGACACAAGGACGCGGGGGAGGGTGCAAGAGGTGTCAGTTCCCTCGCAAGGACGTGAGCAGAAACGTTTCTTCGCCCTCTGCGGGCTGGATGTCCATGTATCGTCCAGTTAGCATTGAGTGTGAGGGCGATGTGCACCTGATCCTGCACTTTGCTGAGGGATCTGACCTGAGCCCTGAGCCAGGGCACACATGCAGACCTCATAGGTATTGCATCGGACTTTAAATTTTAAAGCATAGGGTAGCCATCATGTCTGGTAAAAATAATAGTGTTGATGACCTAGAATGGAAAAATAAGTGCAGGTGTTTTTTTTTAAGTTATTATTTTAAATTAATTTATAGCCCAGAATGGTGTTTGCAATCATTTTTCTATGTTTAAATCATTTTGAATTATTTTTAATCTCTCTGCTCATCAGAGACACTTAAAAGCAGTTCGAAGATATCTGACAGGGATGAGTCGAGAGTCAAGCCATCAAGGCAGTTCAGGAAGAGTGGCCCCTACCTCCGGCCTAGGTGTCTCTTGTGGCCTGTCAGCTCCACTGTGAAAGCTGGAGCCAGCGGGCCTCCTGTTCGCCAGTGCCCTGGGGGTTGGAAAAGTCAGTGTAATGGGGAAATAGTGCGGGAGGAGGCTCAATCGTGGCACGGTGTGACCCGTTGTCTGTGGCTCTGCTCACTGCACTTCAGGATCGACACCAAGAATTGGAGTGGGTGTGGAAGCTGCTGAAAGCTGAGAGACAGAGAGAGCGGGGGGTGGGGGACCTGGATTGTCTTTCTTGTCGCAGAGGAAGTGGAGGTGAGAAGTAACGGAAGTGCTGAAGTAAAAGTAGAAATAGACAGCAGCTCAGGCAGCATCTGTGGGGGAGCTTCCCACTGGCAAAACATTTTAATTCCCATTCCCATTCTGACACGTCGGTCCATGGTCTACTCTTGTGCCAAGACGGGACTGCCCTCAGGGTGGGGGAGCATCTTCTTATATTCTGTCTGTGTAGCCTCCAACCTGATGGCATGACTATCAATTTCTCCTTCTGATAAAGAATCCACCCCCTCCCCGTTTCTCTATTTCTCATTCTGACCTTTCACCTCTTCTCCCCTACATATCACTACCCCCATGGGTCCCCTCCTCCTTCCCTTTCTCCCATGGTCCACTCTCCTCTCCGACCAGATTCCTTCTTCTCCAACTCTTGACCTTTCCCACCCACCTGATTTCCCCATCACCTTCCAGCTACCCTCCTTCCCCTCCTCCACCTTTTTATTCTGGCATCTTCCCCCCCCCCCCCCGCCTTCTCAGTCCTGAGGAAGGTTCTCAGCCCAAAACGTCGTCTGTTCATTCATTTCCATGGATGTTGCCTGACCTCCAGCATTTTTCATGTGTTGCTTCCAGCATCTGTATTTACTGTTTCTATATGTATACTTAAGGCAGATGTTGATAGATCCTTGATTTGTCAGGGCATGGAGGGATACGGGAGAAGACAGGAGGTTGGGGCTGAGAGGAAAATTGGATCGGCCAAGATGAAATGGCAGAGCAGACTTGATGGGCCCCATGGCCTAATTCTGTTCCTGTACCTTATGGTCACCTACAGACTTTCTTGTGTTTATGATATATGGAAAGAGGAGTGTTGAATATTCCAGATCAGAAATGAACAGCAAAAGAGAGAAAACAAGTTAAACAAGTTAAAATACATTTCAGTTAGAAGTGGGAAAGGCGATGGGTGGAACAAAAGGAATATATCAGATAGCATGAACCCAGGTGGCTCAACGTTGAGTAATATTCTCACTTTATCAGAAATATTCCTTCTTTTCCACCCATCCCTCTTGCTCACTTAAACTCCTTGCTCTCTCATCCTCCCAGTTCTGATGTAGGGTCCTGGATTTGAAACATTATCTCCATGGATGCTGCCCTTCCTGCTGAATGTTTCTATCATTCTCCGATTTTTTTCTGCTCATCTCTACAAGTATCTGCTGCTTTTATTGACTTTCACTTAACAGAAATGCTTACTGTTGTAAGGGGTTTGACAGAGTTAAGACTGTAAGTCATAGGAGCAGAATTAGGCCATTCAGTCCATCTAGTCTGTTCCATGATTTGATCATGACTGATTTATTCTTCCTGTAAAGCCCATTGCCTTGCCTTCTCCCCAAAACCATGGACACCCTTACTAATCAAGAACTTATCAACCATCGCTCTAAATATGCCCAATGGTTTGTCCTCCACTGCCACCTATCACAATGAATTCCACAGTTCACCACTCACTAGCTGAAGAATTTCCTTCTCATCTCTGTTCTAAAGGGACATCTTTCTATTCTGAGGCTGTGCCTTCAGTCCTAGATTCTCCCTCAACTGGAAACATCCTCTCCATGTCCACTCTATCAGGGCCTTTAAATATCTGTTAGGTTTCAATGAGGTCACCCTCATTCTTCTAAACTCAAGTTAGTACAGGCCCAGAGCTGGTAAATGATTCCCATTCGTTAACCCTTTAATTCCCAGGATCATTCTCAAGATATGGGGCCCAAATCTGCTCTCAATACTCCGAATATGATCTGGTCAATGCCTTATAAAGCCTCAGCATTACATCCTTGGTTTTATATTCTAGTCCTCTCGAAATCGCTCAACCTGCAAGTTAACCCTTAGGGAATCCTGCACAAGGACCCCCGAGTCCTTTTGCACCTCCGATTTCTGAAATCACTGCCTGTTTAGAAAATACTCGATGCCCCAAAACCATCAAACCTGTCGTCCAAGTCATTGACTTCACATGAAAAATAGTGAAGCCCCCGTAATGTCAAGACTTGGCATATCCCTCAGTCTGCCCTTGCAGCTGGGCCAGGAAATCAATTCTGCCGCAGCGAAGAGTGTAGGAAGATGCTGCAGGAGCTGCACCAGGCCTGCTTAAACATGAAATGCCAGCCTGAACTACGATCATGCAGAGTATCAAAGGCAGTACACAATGGGTTGAGTATCTAATTCCACAGTCCGCAGATCAGCTCAGAGCTCTGCAATCCCGTCACATCTAGTTATGAATGACGATGGACAGCTAAATAAGTAATGAGAGAAGAATGTTACTGAGGTTGCTGCATTTGGATTTTTGGACCATGGACTATGGGCTTATCATTTTTATATTCTGTGTTTTCACCATTCTTTCTCATTGTTTTTGTGTGGGGGAGAAGAACTGGGGGGGGGTCGATGTTCTTGTTACATTTCATGCAGGGGAGGGGAATTTGGGGGTCGATGTTCCATTTCGTGTGGGGAGGGGAATTTGAGGGGTGTCGATGCAGGGGAGGGGGGATTTAAGGGGGGGAGGTCAATGTCCTTGTTGCGCCTTGTGCGGGGGAGGGGTGCTTTTGGCAGGGTTGATGACAGTGTTGGTGGTTTTTTTTTAATTTCTCTCTGAACTGACAACTTTTCTTTGCTCTTTGGCTGGCTGGAGAAGATGAATCTCAGAGTTGTACACTGCATACATACTTTGATAACAAATGAACGTTTGAGCTCGTAGAGATCCCGCCATTAACAATGGCAGGGCCCAGCAAGTGGACGCGGAAGGTAAGGCTGTCACATTTGTAACCATGCTCAGCTGGAAGTGCTTATTGTATGAACCAACTCAGCTTCCTTCTGAGATCCCTAACCTTGCACTCTTCACCAGTTCGACTCACTCCATTTGATATCAGCAAAACGCTGCGAACACTGGGTAACCAGACAACATCCCATCTCATTTACTGAAAACTTGTAGTCCAGAACTAGCCGTCCTCTAGCCAAGCTATCTCAGTTCCTTACAATTCTAGCACCAATTCAACAATGTGTACTATTGTCCAGATCTATCCCGCTCACAAAAAAAAACAGAACTACTGTAATCCGATCTGGCTAAATATTGCCCTATCAGTTTACACTCAGTAATCAACGAAGTGACGGAAGCTGTCATCAACAATGCCGTCAAGTGGCACTTCTCTCAACTAGCCTGAACATTAATACTGAGTTTGGGTTTAGCAAGGACCACTTTACCCTAGGCCTCATCCAAAGAGCTGAATTCTACAGGTGAGATGAGAATGCTTATTCTTGACACTTAGTCAGCATTTCACTGCGTGTGGCATAGTTTCACAGAAGTGACTTGGGATAAAGGAGGAAACACTTCGGTGGTAGAGACATGCCTCAGACAGAAAAAAGCTGATCGTCCCAGCCTTGGGACATCACTGTAGGAGTTGCTCAGTGGATCTTGCGCCCAATTATTTTCAGCCTCATCAGCGATGGTATTCCTTCCATAATCAGGTTGAAAGTAAGAAACAAAAAGCATTTCAAGATGTATATTGTATAAGACCATAAGATATAGGAGCAGAAGTGGGCCATTCGGCCCATCGAGCCTGCTCCGCCATTCAATTCTTCCAGCCAATCCCACTCCCCTGCCTTCTCCCCCTACCCTTTGATGCCCTGGCTAATCAAGAACCTATTTCTGCCTTAAATCCGTCCAATGATGGCCTCCACAGCCATTTGTGGTAACAAATTCCGCAGATTTACCACCCTCTGACTAAAGTAATTTCTCTGCATTTCTGTTCTAAATGTATGTCCTTCAATCCTGAAGTTGTGCCGTCTTGTCCTAGAATCCCCTACCATGGGAAATAACTTTGCCGTATCAAATCTGTTCAGGCCTTTTAACATTTGGAATGTTTCTATGAGATCCCCCTTCATTCTCCTGAACTCCAGGGAATACAGCCCAAGAGCTGCCAGACATTCCTCATACGGTAACCCTTTCATTCCTGGAATCATTCTTGTGAATCTTCTCTGAACCCTCTCCAACGTCAGTATATCCTTTCTAAAATAAGGAGCCCAAAACTACACACAATACTCCAAGTGTGGTCTTATGAGTGCCCTATAGAGCCTCAACATCACATCACTGCTCATATATTTTATACCTCTAGAAATGAATGCCAACATTACATTCACCTTCTTCACCACTGACTCAACCTGGAGGTTAACCTTTAGGGTATCCTGCACAAGGACTCCCAAGTCCCTTTGCATCTCTGCATTTTGAATTCTCTCCCCATCTAAATAATAGTCTGCCCAATTATTCCTTACACCAAAGTGCATGACCATACACTTTCCAACATTGTATTTCATTTGCCATTTTTTTTTGCCCATTCCCCTACAATATCTAAGTCTCTCTACAGGCTCTCTTTCCTCAACTCTACCCGCTTCTCCACCCATCTTTGTACCATCGGCAAATTTAGCCGCAAATCCATTAATCCCATAGTCCAAATCATTGACATACATCGTAAAAAGCAGCGGTCCCAACACTGACCCCTGTGGAATTCCACGGGTAACAGGCAGCCAGCCAGAATAGGATCCCTTTATTCCCACTCTCTGTTTTCTGCCGACCAGCCCATGCTCCACCCATGCAAGTAACTTCCCTGTAATCCCATGGGCTCTTATCTTGCGAAGCAGCCTCATGTGCGGCACCTTGTCAAAGGCCTTCTGAAAATCAAAGTACACCACATCTACTGCATCTCCTTTGTCTATCCTGCTTGTAATTTCCTCATAAAATTGCAGTAGGTTAGGTAGGTGGAATTTTCCTTTCAGGAAACCATGCTGGCTTTGGCCTATCTTGTCATGTGTCTTCAGGTACTCCGTAATCTCGACCCTAACAATCGATTCCAACAACTTCCCAACCACTGATGTCAGGCTAACAGGTCTATGGTTTCCTTTCTGCTGCCTCCCACCCTACTTAAATAGCAGAGTAACATTTGCAATTTTCCAACTGTGTGTATGTCTCTCTCTTGCCATAGGTGCCACTGAACTGCCGAATATTTATAGCGTTTTCTGTTTTTACTTCAGATTGCAGTGCCTACAATGTTGTGCGTATCACAGATAAAGTTGGTATCCTTTTCATTGTCACATAATAATAGAACTTTTATAGCATGCAAGGAGGCTATTCAGCCCATTGAGTCTGTTCCATGTCTAATCCTGCTAGTCCTGGCCTCATATCCTCTTCCCAGCAACCCTTTAAGATACTTACCCAGCTCCCCTTTGAACAATTAATTTGAAATTGTTTGTAGTGCATTCCAGATTCTCATCCTTGCCATATAGCAATATTTTCCTTAAGTCACTTTTGGTTCTATTGCCAACTATCTTCAAATTTTAAATACTTCCATCTGCTCCAGGGAGAACAGTGCCAGCTTCTCCATTCTACCTACATAACTAAAGCTCTCCTTGTCCCTGGAATGGTTTTGATAAATCTCTTCTGCACTCTTTCCTGAAGTGGGTCACCCAGAAAGGGTTCACAATATTCCACATGTGGCCGAACCAGTATTTTAAAAGGTTGAACATGACTTTCTTGCTCTTGTACTCTGTGCCTCCATTTATAAAGGCCAGGATCGGATCGGATGTACTTTCATAAGCTACTTGTGCCGAGATGAAGCACTCTTGGGGTGGAGGAGCAACACCTTATATTCCGTTTGGGTAGCCTCCAACCTGATGGTCTGAACATCAATTTCTCCTTCTGGCAGAAATAAATCCCTCCCCACCCTTTCTTCATCTGTTCCCCAACTCTGGAATTTTACCTGCCTATCACATCTCCCTGGGACCCCTCCTCCTTCCCTTTCTCCTGTGGCCCACTCCCCTCTCCTATTAGATACCTTCTTCTCCAGCCCCTAACCTTTCCCACCCGCCTGGCTTCCCCCATTGCCTTTCAGCAAGCCTCCTTCCCCTCCCCCCACCTTTTTATTCTGGCATCTTCCCCTTTCCCTTCCAGCCCTGAAGAAGGGTCTCGGCCCAAAACAGCGACTGTCTATCCATTTCCACGGGTGCTGCCTGACCTGCTGAGTTCCGCCAGTATTTTGTGTGTGTTGCTTTGGATTTCCAGCATCCTTAGACTTTCTTGCGTTTATGTTCTTGCAGATCTTTCAGAATTGTGCTGTCTAGTTTAAGTGGGCCTCTCCCCCATTTTTCCTACCAAGACGCAACTCCTGGCATTACTCAACATAACATCTTACCCACTGTATATCCCTGGTCCATATCTCCTTGAAGTCTCTTCCTCTCCTCCTCACAGTTCATTGCCACTCCAAATCTTGTGTCCTCTGCAGAGGCCAAGGATAACACCATCCTTTCATCTTCTCCCGGGGACCCAATGAGTCAGATTCGTTTGCATTTCTTTGTGCCTCTCCTTTACCCACTAGATTTCTCCGTTCCTTCACTCCTGGTTTGCCTATCCTTTGCCCTTAGCCGTTCCATCGGCAGACTAAGGCAGGGGTGTTAGGGTCGATGGAGCCCTCAGGTAACGGTGGGGTGGTCCACGGCCTAAAAAAGGTCGGGAGCTGCTGCTCTAAGGGATCCCTGGAATGAACGGTGAGGGTGGCTGCCTCCAACTTGCCTCCCTATTACGTGTGAGGAGACAGTGGATCAACAAGTTTAACAAGCACTAATGGTATCCCTTGGGCTTGAGTTTATACATATCAAACTCCTCTTTGTATAATTAGTGGCATTGCACGTCAGAGTTAACTACTTATTTGCTGGATTTATCGTTTCTCAGTAAGACGGCTTTTCCTGCTTTTTTGTACACTGCATCCCACCTATAACACCCCGCTGTTCTTCACTTTCATTGTTGCCAGTCCAGCTTGCCCATCTTCCAACACCAGTTAAAAAGTAGGATCGGTGATTCTTGATCGTTAAGTTGCCTGTTCCAATCCCAACTTGTATCCAAGGATGGAGTAGGTCCTACAAACCCACTTTTCTGTTTGGTAAACTGTTCCCCCTCTGCCCCTTTCCCCTTGCTTCCTGATCAGCACAGTTCCCCCTACACACCCTGTTTCTTTTCCCTCTTCCACCCATTTCATCTGCTCACGGTTCACACGTGCCTCCACTTATTCCCCTCCCATGACTACTCCTATCTTCTCTGTCCACCTCCCTTGATTCCAGGCTCCACCTTCCTTTCCTATCAGATTCCATCACTTGCAGTTGTCTGTCGCCTCCACCTATCAGCTCCCGGCTTCTGTCACTATTTTCATATTTCTCCTCCTCCATCTGCCTATCTCCCCTCCACACCCGGATCCACATCACCTTCCCCTTGTTCCAACCCTCCCCATTGCCTCTTTATACTGGCTCGTCCTCTCTTCTTCCCCTAGTCCAGCTATAGAGTCTTGACCTGAAATGTTGACCATCCATTTCCTTCCACAAATGCTGCCTGACCTGCTGAGTTCCTCCTACATCTTCACACACAAGATGCTGGTGGAACACAGCAGGCCAGGCAGCATCTATAGGAGAAACACTGTTGACGTTTCGGGCTGAGACCCTTTGTCAGGACTAACGGAAACATCGACAGTCTTTTGGTTAGTCCTGACGACGGGTCTCGGCCCGAAACGTCGACAGTGCTTCTCCTATAGATGCTGCCTGGCCTGCTGTGTTCCACCAGCATTTTGTGTGTGTGTTGTTGTTTGAATTTCCAGCATCTGCAGATTTCCTCGTGTTTCCTCCTGCATCTTGTTTGTTGCTCCAGATTCCATCGTATGCAGTCTGTTATGTCTTCTTGGTTTAACTGATCTTGGCTTCAACTCCACCTTATGGTCTGATCATGATAGCTATTGAATCTCAAAATCTATCTCTTTCTCAGCCTTACATGTGCAGGTATTTAACAATTCAGTGTCCTTAGTTTTCTGAATAGTGGATCCCCAAGGTTGCATACGTACATTTGAGAAGAGAAATTCCTGCTCATCTCAGTCTTTAATGAAAGTCCATTTATTTAAGACAGTGCATCCTGTTTTAGGAGCTCAAATCCTGCAATAAGCAGTCAAAACTCAAATTCCTTTATTCACTGAATTGTTGATGCAGACAGAGAGTTTGTACAACTCTTACAGTGATTACTATGTTTTTTGCATAGTAACATGTGATTTTATTTTTCACTTCCATTACACATAATGGATCAGCAATCTTTGATCAATCCTCAGAATTTACCTTGCAATCAATCTATGTTAGGACTCTTCAAGGTTCACTGAAAATTATTATTTTATTGGCCATATTCTGGTAACTACAGCCATCAATTATCCCTCTTTCCTACAGAGGTTAATGGCTTTGGAAATCAGCTTGTGGTACCTTTGAGCTGGAAAGCATCCCATCTCAAGCCAAGAGGTCAATTAAGTCCTTAACCTTCCTTTTGAAATCAAATCTGGCTTCTGTAATTGTTTAATAGGACAGGGACATTTGGTGCTTCATCAGCAGTCCTGATGAAGGGTCTCGGCCCAAAACGTTGACTGTTTTGGGCCGGCTGAGTTCCTCCAGGATTTTGTGTGTGTTGCTTGGATTTCCAGCATCTGTAGATTTCTCTTGTTGGTGCTATTTCAATATATTTTACCAGCTGCACAACTTCCCAAAGATGCCAGAGTAAAAAGGTGGGGGAAGGGGTAAGAGGCTAGCTGGAAGGCAATAGGTGAAGACAGGTGGGTGGGAAAGGTTAAGGGCTGGAGAAGAAAGAATCTTCTTCCCTCTTACTCAATCTTGAAGAAGGGTCTCAGCCTGAAACGTCAACAGTTTACTCCTTTCTGTCGATGCTGCCTAACCTGCTGGGTGCCAGCATTTTGTGTGTGTGGCTTTCTGTGACCGCGATCGTTCTTGGCGATTTTCTCTGCAGAAGTGGTTTGCCATTGCCCTCTTCTGGGCAGTGTCTTTACAAGACGGGTGACCCCAGCCTCCAGAGATTGCCTGGCATCAGCAGTCACATAACCAGGACGTGCGACACGCACCAGCTGCTCATAAGACCATCCACCACCGGCTCCCACGGCTTCACGTGACCCTCATCAGAGGGTTAAGCAGATGCTACACCTTGCCCAAGGGCGACCTGTAGGTTGGCGGAGGGAAGGAGCACCTCACACCTCCTTTAGTAGAGACGCATCTCCACCATGCCACCCAAAGTCCTTCATCTGTTATAAACCGGCACAAGCTCCAAGATATTTGATTCAAAGAAAGTAATGTCCTTATTTTTTCCCTGTGTTTCTTAAACTGTTGTCTTTTAAAATGCTGTTAATTCATAGAGATTCCAGGGCAAATCTAGATTGTTTGCACTCATTTATAATCAATCGAATGTTGAAATGTTACATACTGTATAAAAATATCCAGCATATTCATCATGAACTAGGTCATGGTGTGATGTGGTGAAAGGCACTTCTGTAAGTAAGTTAGCATTTATCAGGTAGTCAATCAGTTTCCTAACTATCTCCTCCTCACTAAAGAATCTTCTTATCTCCTAGTGTAGGCATCAGAAGGAATGATGCTATTTGAATTTGATTTACTAACCCTCAATTAGATCACTTCTAAACTGCTGAGTAAGTCAACGACACCAACTCAAAGGAGGCCTGAGAATAAATATTCAGGCGAGCTGCCTGGGTGTATCCAGTAGACTTCATTAAGTTCTGTTGCTAGCTGAAAATGATTGTACTTTCAATGAGTAAAACGTCAGCTGGTTCCTGAACAGTCTGAATATATGTATGGAACCTATACATCATCCGTGCTTGTGTTCTGTCACTCTCTAAACGAGGAAGTGTCCTGCTATTTTGCGCCCTGTATTCTCCCTAGATAGGAGGAAGGAGATGAAGCTCCCTCTCCTTGAGTAAACACCTTTATAGTAATATGAAGCGAGCCAAAAGCAAAGGAGTCGTCTGCCTGAGGAATAGTAGTTGAGATGTGGATTCTGGGGGAGAGCTACGTCTGCAGGAAGGTGGCAGATCTTTGAAAGGCAGTGCCTCTAGAAGGCTGCACCCATTATTAAGGAACCTCACCATCCAGGTCTCGCCCTCTTCTCATTACCTACCGTTGGGTTTGAAGGACAGGAGCCTGAAGACTTGCCCTCAACATCTTAGAGACAGCTACTTCCCCTCCACAGTGAGATTTCTGAATGGCCCACGAACCCTACCTGACTTTTCCTCGTTCTCCGCTACTTATTTAAATATTTTTCTTGTAACCTAGTTTTGTCTTGCACTGTCCTGCTACCAAAAAAACAACAAATTTCATGACGTATTTTAGTGATAATAAATCTGTTTCTGATTCAAATCCAAAGGAGCAAGTGCTTAGAGGATGTTACCTTCCTGAAAAAACATCAGATACAATTCCTATTTTCTCCATCTGGTACAAGTGTAATCGGAATCCCTAAGAGACGTTTATTGGATACTTTGGCTTTTGCTGGCAAGGGCTTTTGTCTTTGGGCCCTGGTCTCAGCCATGCTGAGGGAGCATTTGGGCTAAAACCAGAAAGGGGCATCCTGTATCTTGGATTGTACAATGCAGTTGTCCCCAGCTATTAATCTCTTCCTCATTACCCAGAAAAGGGTATTTAGGAACCCCTTGAGTATCCAGAATTTGCAGGGGTGGTGGCGGGAAGGTGTGGATATGGTTAATCAGACTTGGTTTCCAGTGTGTGGTTTACACTGTGTGATAGCTTGAACAGATGTGTCTCATTTTGGTCAGACAGGCGTCATCAGCATGGCAGCAGAATTGACGTCACCCGATGCAATTACCTTACTATGGTTGCATACAAAACTGTATGCGAATCTGCACCTGTAATGCTGACACTTCTGTGGTACAATGACCCTGTTTCATAGTCATGCTGGTGTCTTCTAGATAGAAAAATGATCAGTAGTTTGGTGATCCTCTGTGACCGTCATTTCCGAACAAGTTAGTACCGTAGCACTGTGTCAGCTCCCCGAACCTTGCAGACAGATCCACACAGATCAAGGGACTTTTACAAAAACCGTTTTGGAAATAAAGTTAATTAACGAAAAAAAAATACGAAAGACAACATGATTTTTCTGTACATTCACAACATCATTCAAGTGTTGTGAGTTGCTTACAAGTTAACAAAGTGCTTCTTCCTTGAACCTAAGCCAGCGTGATGACTTCATGACATTACTACTTAAACGTTTGTGTTCAATATTTGATAGCTTAATTTAACTATTTACTTCACAGGATTCAGTTCAATATCTGGACTCCATCATGCGTGAATAATCCCGAAGATATTTTTAATGTAATTCCTTTGTGAGTCTTGGGGCAAGTTTCAATGCTCCACCCATGTAGGTGCAGGCATGTTTCTGACTTGATCTTTGATTTTGTAATAAACTCTTGTAGAAAATCACTGTCAGTAACATATTAAAAAAGAGAACTGATATCCTTAATTACTATGTGATTTTCTCTTGCGCACGGGTTCCTGACGATGAATGAACTGATAGGAAAATGAGCAAGCCACAAGTTTCTGTGTCATTAGGTAAAGATAATCAGAAACATTCATAAAGCCCAAAGTAAATAAGCCTTCAATTGTGTCTGTTGAGTATCCTTGGCATTTGGTCTCATTTTAAATGCTTTTGTGATTTCCCAACTGGATAGGCAAAAACCTGTGTCTGCTTTGTTTGTCAGCCATGGTCCTGTGGCAATATTCTAGCCTCCACGAATGTATGTTGGCAGCCCATGCCAGAAAATTAATTGCATTGTCTACCAGAGCAATATTAATGAGTGATGGGTGAAGATATGAAATACATGCTAAGATAGCGAATGCTGAAAGGGTGTAATGGTTAATTTTATTTAAGTTGTATATTCCAGAAAGCACCAGACACAGTTCTAAAGGAGGCAAACTTTATAAAGGAACAGAGACTAAAGTCTATAATCAGTCAGATGCCAAGGCTTGTTACAGAACATCCTTATGTAGAACTAAGGAACATATCAACTTAGATCTTTACCTACATTTGGAGTATGGATTTAATTGTTACTAAAGTTTTCGTAATCATCTGCTGTAATTTAATTTAGGATCCAAGGATACCAGCAATGCAAGTTGTCTTTCCGAGGTCTCTGAGACTCCGGAGAATCAAGTGAAAACTGTTGGCCTAAGTCTCTTACCACTATAGAATAAACTGAGGTAAACTTTAAAGGATACCATGATGTTGCTTCTTACTCTTACTGAATATATTTGTAAGCAGACTTTAGAGTGGACCATTCAGTATTGATGTATGCACAAATATATTCCCATAAAGATGCACCACAAGGTGTCTTCATGTATTAGAATAGCTGAATAATGCCAGGGTCTAGAAGTGGTCAAAATACACTCCCAACATAGTTAAACTAAATGAATTTTCAAAGACTTCTTTGCTTTTACTTTAGCCTGGTTTTGCTTGATAAACACTACATATCGATTAGAGACGAGGCGAGTTGAACCACTCCCAAGCTCTCCCCGTTGCTGATCTGAAATAAATTGGTAGACCCCTTAATTGGGACAAGTCTGGGAAATACAAGGCTCCATTTTTTTTATGTTCACGCAACTTTTTACTTATTGATAATTTGTACACTGTGTGTTGCTGCTGAAATCAGCATCTATTACTCATCCCTAATTGTCCCCAAGAAGTCGCCTTCTTGCTCCTGTGCTTCTGGTGAAAGTGATACTGCAGCGATTTCAGGGAGAGGGAACAACAGTGTGATACTTCTGCGAGTCACGAAGATGTGGGATTTGGATGAACCTGAAGAAGGTGATCATTTCATGGTGGAGGACATGTGTCATCTGGAGCAGCCTGGCCATGTGACTGCAGGGCACCTAGCAGATGGTACGCACTGGAGCCACTCTGCTCCAGAGGCGGAGGGCATGATGGTGGATAGGCTACCTATCAAGTGGACTGCCTTTTCTCAGGATGGCGTCCACTTTTGTGAATTCAGCTGGGGCTGCACCAACCTTGGCAAGCAGAAAGTATTCCGTCACGTTCCTGAAATTGTGCCTTGCAAATGGGAAAATGGAGGTGCCAGGAGGCAGGCCTCTCCTAAAGTTCAAAGTTCGAAGTGACCTTATTATCATGCACATTTATGTCACCGTATATTGCCCTGAGGTTCTTTTTCTTGCAGGCATTCATGGCAGATACAAAGAAGCACGGTAGAATCAATAAAAAGCTGCATACAGAGAGGATGGACAATCAACTAACATACAAAAGATAACAAATTGTGCAAATACAAAAAAATGTAATAAGTATTGAGACCATGAGTTGCAGAGCCCTTCAACGTGAGTCCATATTTTGTGAAATCTGTTCAGTGTTGGGCTAAGTGAAGTTATCCACTCTGGTTCAAGAGCCTGATGGTTGAGGGGTTTCTAAACCTGATGCTGAGGGACCTAAGGCTCCCATGCCTCCTCCCCGATGGCAGCAGTGAGGAGAGAGCATGGCCTGGATGGTGGTGGCCCTTGATGATGGATGTTACCTTCCTGTGACCATGCTCCATGTAGATGTGTTCAGTGGTGGGAAGGGCTTTGGCTGTGCTATATTCATTACTTTTGTAAGCTTTCCCATTCTTACAGAGTGGTGTTTCCATGCCAGGTTGATTCCCATGAACCTCCTCTGGATTCTCTCCAATGACAACACATCCTTTCTGAGATATGGGGCCCAAGACTGTTGACAATACTCTAAGTACAGCCCGACTTATAAAGCCTCAGCATTTTCTCCTTGCGTTTGTATTCTATTCCCCTTGAAATAAATGCTAACATTGCATATGCCTTCTTTACCACAGACTCAACTTGTAAATTAACCTTCTGGGAGTCTTGCGCGAGGACTCCCAAATCCTTCTGCATCTCTGATGTTTGAACCTTCTCCACATTTACATATGTGGTCAGATGCTTTCTGTGGGCCCACCTTCCTGAAGGGTGCTTTCATGTTGGCCTCAGAGTCTGAAATCACGGGGTTGTCAGGGATTGTGGGAATTTGTGAAGGTGTCTAGTGAAAGCAAACATTGAGCTCATCTGGGAGCGAAACCCCGTTGTCGCATACGTTGCTTGATTTTGCTTTATAGCATTCAAGCCTTTCCATAGCTGTCGAGCATCTTTCCACGATTCAAGTTTAGTTCAGAATTTCCACTTTGCAAGTGAGATGGCTTTCTGGAGGTCATACTTAGATCTCCTGAATACCACTGATGAGGCTCTCAGCACATTGCGGATCTCTTGGTTTCAGCCAGGGCTTCTGGTTGGGGAGGACTCTGAATGTGGGGGTGCACTTGTCCACGAGTGACCTGATAAAGTCCATGACAACCTCAGGGTATTCATTCAGATCCTCTGACGAGTTCTTGATCACGATCCAGAACACTGACTCAAAGCAATCCCATAGCCGTTCCTCTGCGTCCTGCAACCACCTCATTGTTGCCCTTACCTCTGGGCCCTCGCGGTTTAGCCTCTGCCTGCATACAGAGTCAAATGATTCAATTTCCTGAAATGCAGTTTAGGTATGCAATGGTAGACATTTCTGATGATAATGTCGTCAAGTGTGTTGGGACCCCAGGTGCTGCAGGTGATATGCTGATAATAATTGGACAGAGATTTCTTCAAGCAAACCTGCTTGAAGTTCCTGGCAATGACTTGAAAGGTGTTGGGGTAGGTTGTTTCTTGTTAACTGTGGTACTCAATGCATTGAGTGCTTGCTTAACATCCGCCTTTGACAGCATATAAACTGCGGTAAGCATCATGAAGGAGAACTCTCTTGGTAAACAGACCAGAAGGCATTTAATTATTAGATGTTCCAGATGGGAGAACAATGAGATAAGATTGCTACATCAGAGCACTATGAAGAGTTTATTATAAAACACATACACCCCCCCACCACCACCTTTTGCCCTCTTTGAATCAGCAGTTTGGTCCACCCAGTGGATTGAGAAGCTCTCGGGTCTGACCGCTGTATCAGCATGTCTGGAATGAGCCATGTCTCCGTGAAACAAAGAACACAGCCATCACTGCAAAGTACCCCAATCTGACCTCCTCCTGTGGCCATCGGAATCATGTGGTTGGGCCAGCTGAGTTCCCAGCCACAGATAAACCAAGGACGTTAATAGTTGGGGACTTGAAACACCACCAACATCAAGGCCAGATGGTTTTCAGAGGAGGCTGAGAAGAGCTGGACGATGCACATACATCCTCAGGTCAGTCTGCAGATGCACAGGAGAGAGCGTCCTGACGAGCTGCAGTACTGCATGTGGCAAACATGGAGATTCAACATGAAAGTGGGCCTCTTTCGCCCACACTGACACAGTCTCCACACCATCCCCATTCCTAACCCTTTCCCCACACCCTGCCTGTCTCCCCCCTTTCCCCACACTCTCCTCGTCTCCCCCTTTCCCCACACTCTCCCGTCTCCCCCTTTCCCCACATTCTCCCCATCTCCCCTTTCCCCACACTCTCCTCGTCTCCCCCTTTCCCCACACTCTCCCGTCTCCCCCTTTCCCCACATTCTCCCCATCTCCCCTTTCCCCACACTCTCCTCGTCTCCCCCTTTCCCCACACTCTCCCGTCTCCCCCTTTCCCCACATTCTCCCCATCTCCCCTTTCCCCACATTCTCCCCGTCTCCCCTTTCCCCACACTCTCCTCGTCTCCCCCTTTCCCCACACTCTCCTCGTCTCCCCCTTTCCCCACACTCTCCCGTCTCCCCCTTTCCCCACATTCTCCCCATCTCCCCTTTCCCCACACTCTCCTCGTCTCCCCCTTTCCCCACACTCTCCCGTCTCCCCCCTTTCCCCACATTCTCCCCATCTCCTCCTTTCCCCACACTATCCCCTACTCCCCCTGTCCCCACGCTCTCCCCTTCCCCACATTCTCCCCATCTCCCCTTTCCCCACACTCTCCTCATCTCCCCCTTTCCCCACACTCTCCTGTCTCCCCCCTTTCCCCACACTCTCCTGTCTCCCCCCTTTCCCCACACTTTCCCTGTCTCCCCCCTTTCCCCACACTCTCCCCCGACCTTGCCTCATACTCCGACCTCATCTCAATCCTCCCCCCTCCACACCCAGCCTGAGCCTCTTTCTCTGCACTTTGACCCTGTCGACAAGGTCTTGCCCCAGGAAGGACAAGGGTCCGCTTACAAAACATGGAAACATTCTGTAGCTGGTGCAAGATTAAAGAGCTGATTTCTCGGCCCTTGCTGCTGCCGGTTTTCTATTGTCACATGCCCAGAGATTCCGCAGTGGCAAGCTTCTGCTTTGTGTGCGGTCCGGGCAGACCATGCTCGACACAAGTAATAGGGGTAGTCAAAAGAAAACGGAATGCGGTATTTAATGCTGCAGTTACGGAGAAACCTAGGATAAAAAGCCGCATAATTCTCAGCGAGGCGTCTATGGACGTCCTCGGGTCCAGCAAGAGAAAAATAAAATGCAAAGCAAATCTGTGTTTTATTTGTATACGACAGACTCACGTTTTAAAGGCAATCCCCTCGGGACATTTACCACTGCTTTTGGGCCCCGCACTTTTCAAGGACTTGTTCTTGATTAAGTTTAAAAACCACCCGAAGGTGAGAGCTAAGGAGTGTCTGTTCCAGTATTTCCTGCATTGCCTGCCTGGCCCCCTCCCTCCACAGTGACCTCTGTAGCGATCTCTATTTCCGCGTTCACCTGTTGCCGGCTATGTCTCAGCCAGGGGCCGAGAACCAGGCAGCTTCCCCCGCCTGCCTCAGCTGCTCGGCTCCCGGGCAGGGGTCGAGCCAGCCACAGTGCACCTGCCTCCGAGAGGGGAGCCCGGAGCTCGCCGCCCCGCCGGCGCTGGAGAGCGGCGTGTGCCCGGTTCACCGAGCCCGGGCAGACTGGTTCTGCTTCACCGAGGGCAAGGCGGTGTGCGCCCGCTGTGTCATCCCGGGAGCCTGCAGCGACCACCTGGGCGCGGGCATCGGGCAGGCGGCCGACTGCATGAGGGTGAGTGGAGAGGGGGCGTCAGGGGCAGGGCGAGAGGTTAAAGAGGGCAGTAGATTGGGGTTCAGGCAGAGGATACAGGCTGAATGAGAACGGGAGGGGTGGGGGAGATAGGGTTGACGTATTGGAGCCGAGATGATCAGGTACAAGAAATCATAAATTAATTGGGATACAGGTGTGGTACAGTAGTATTGTGTACAGGTGGATTGGGGTACAAGGAGTTAGGTACAGGTGATTGGGGTACAGGAAATTAGGTACAGGCCGACTGGACTACATTTGGATGGCATACAGGTGGATTTGGTCAGGTGAATTAGGTATAATTGGTTTCTAGTACAGGGGTATTGGGTACAAGTGAACTGTGTTATAGTTAGATCAGGTTACAGGTGAATTGAGCAAGGTGAATTAGGATATAATTGGTTTCTAGTACAGGTGGATTTTGGTGAAGGGAAATATGGTACTGGTAGATTGTACTAGTGGAATGTGGTACAGGTGGATTTTGGTGTAGGGGAAATGTAGTGCAGGTAGATTGTTGTACTGGTGGAATGTGGTGCAGGTGGATTTTGGTGTAGGGGAAATGTGGTACAGGTGGATTTTGGTGTAGGGGAAATGTGGTACAGGTGGATTTTGGTGTAGGGGAAATGTAGTGCAGGTAGATTGTTGTACTGGTGGAATGTGGTGCAGGTGGATTTTGGTGTAGGGGAAATGTGGTGCAGGTGGATTTTGGTGTAGGGGAAATGTGGTACAGGTGGATTTTGGTGTAGGGGAAATGTGGTGCAGGTAGATTGTTGTACTGGTGGAATGTGGTGCAGGTGGATTTTGGTGTAGGGGAAATGTGGTACAGGTGGATTTTGGTGTAGGGGAAATGTGGTACAGGTGGATTTTGGTGTGGGGAAATGTGGTGCAGGTAGATCGTTGTACTGGTGGAATGTGGTGCAGGTGGATTTTGGTGTAGGGGAAATGTGGTACAGGTGGATTTTGGTGTGGGGAAATGTGGTGCAGGTAGATCGTTGTACTGGTGGAATGTGGTGCAGGTGGATTTTGGTGTAGGGGAAATGTGGTACAGGTGGATTTTGGTGTGGGGAAATGTGGTGCAGGTAGATCGTTGTACTGGTGGAATGTGGTGCAGGTGGATTTTGGTGTAGGGGAAATGTGGTACAGGTGGATTTTGGTGTAGGGGAAATGTGGTGCAGGTAGATTGTTGTACTGGTGGAATGTGGTACATGTGGATTTTGGTTCAGGTTAAATTGGAACCCACAGAGTGTGGTTGTGGAGGAGAGCTGTCAAAGCTTTTAATGAGCTACAGACATGGTTATTTGATTAAATGTTCTGTGCCTTCTCCCAATCTAGTTCATCTAGGCTTTTGGTGTGTATTTTCCATTCTTTCCATCGTGTGTGTACTTAGCTTCTTAAATATGTATCCTCGTGCTATTTGCCTCAGGCACTTCCAGCGACGGTTCCACTTTCCTGCACCGGTTGTTCATTGCCCTTCGGGAGTGGATAGTGCAGGTACAGTTGGTGTGCTGAGGGTTCCAGCAGCTCTGCGTTCCTGGAGAGGTGCCACCGACTCCTTGGTCTTCTGGGATCAGTGAGCACCACAGGGGCTGAAGTGCATCCTGGACAAGGATGATAATGCTTCAGTTTTGGTGTACAGTATGTTTGTAAAGAATGGTGTAGGTACAGTATTATGTAAGTAATCCTCAATTTGGTGGGGGTGGGGGGGGGAGTCTAATGTTTTTGACCACTATCAAGCAGAGAGTTCAAGATCCTGATCATCCTGTGAGTGAAAATACTTTTCCCCACCCTTCTACTAATTTCTCCACCCAGCTTGAGAAAATTTGTCCTTTATAATTGCTCGGTTTAGACTCCCTGGAATTTTAAACAGCTCCTCTCTCTCTCTCTCTGTGGCCTTGTCCAACCCAGTAGCACCAGCCTATCTGATCTTCCCTAATAGCCTCTAGCTACCAATCCTGGTAATTTCTTCATCAGTCTCTACACTCACTCCAGTCTAATCGTGTCTTTCTTGAGATGTGGTTGTCAGAAATGTACTCGGATCTGTAGTCTAACTATTATTGTACACAGTTTCAGCAAAGACAGCCTCCAGTTGTTTACCTTTTAATGTTATCACCTTTAATGTTATCGTTTTGGCCAGACTAATTGAGGAAGTCTTCAGGAACTTTTCACTGGAGTTATTAGTAAACTTCTCACTCATTTTCACGCTTGAATCCTGGTTTTGGTCTCCCTCCAAAATGGAAACCTGATCAAACAATCACGAGTGCTCAACTTGCCCTGCACAGGAAAATTGATGACTGGGATTGGGCGTCCCAACAGAACAGCACGCGATCTTGAAAACAATAAGCCATCCTTCAGCCTACAGTTTTCTCAAGAAAAATGCATCTTGACAGTCATAATTTCTTGATTCTAAGCGTGCAAGTGCAGTGGTGGGGGAATTGGGTACAGGAGAGACGAAAGTTGAGCAGTAGAGGAGAAATAATTGAGCCAAAGCAGACATTCTTGCAGATCTCCTCAATGTTTTCTCTAGGAGACTCGAGACTGGCAAGACGTCTATCGTAGAAACTTTCTCATTCTGTTCACCGTCCTTTTTGTGTTTTCTTTATATTGGTGGGTGTGACAAGCTTCTTGCTGCCTCATCGCTGGCGGAGTCAGTGTCTTCCTGGGGAGCACTCGGCTGGGGTACAGTAGAGCCTTTGCATAGACATATTTACCAAGACAATTCAGGTTTTGATTCATTTATTTATCACATTTACAGTGAAATGCTTCATTTTAAACCATTTTAATTCCATTTCCCATTCCTATTCTGACATGGCCTCTTCCACTGCCACAAAGCAGTGGAGGCTATCTCAATATATTTAAGACAAGATTGGATAGATTTTTGCATAGTAGGGGAATTGAGGGTTATGGGGAGAAGGCAGGTAGGTGGAGATGAGTCCATGGCCAGATCAGCCATGATCTTATTGAATGGCGGAGCAGGCTCGATGGGCCAGATGGCCTACTCCTATTTCTTATGTTCTTATGAGGCCATTCTCATGTTGGTGGAGTAGCACTTCATATTTCATATGAGCAGCCTCAACCTGGTGGCATGAATGTTGATTTATCTAACCTCTGTTAATTTACCCCCTCCCCCTTCTTCAATTTCTCACTCAGGCTCCCCTCTTACCTCTACTCTTCTCCTCACCTGCCTTTAATACCTCCCCTTGGTGCCCCACCTTCCCTTTCTCCCATGGTCCACTCTCCTCTCCTATCAGATTCCTCCTTCTCCAGCCCTTTACCTTTTCAACCTATCACCTCCCAGCTTCTTACTTCAACCCCACCCATCTGGCTTCACCTATCACCTTCTAGCTTGTACTCATCCCCCTCCCCCTGCACCTTCTGCTTTTGGCCTCCCCACCCTCCCTTCCTTTCCAGTCCTGATAAAGGGTCTCGGCCTTCATTTCCATAGATGCTGCAGGTCCTGCTGAGTTTCTCCAACGTTTGTGTGTGTTGCTCTGTGAAATGCATTTTAACAACCAACACTACCCAAGGATGTGCTGGGGGGCAGCCTGCAAGTGTCACCTCACATTCCATGCCATCATGTTCACAAAACAACACAGGCAACAGAACAGGAGCAAGAAAACAACAGCAAATCAAACCCCTCCCTAGCACACGCGCGCGCGCGCGCGCACACACACACACACACACACACACACACACACACACACACACACACACACACACACACACACACACACACACACACACACACACACACACACACACACACACACACACACACACACACACACTCACTCCTCCAAGGGCAGGCAGTCTCTGAGCCTCCAGCTTCCAGTGGTCTTGGACTTGCAGACATTGGACCTTCGACTTCCCCAGTGGTTTCACAGACTCAGGACTCCGGTCATCGGGCCTTGACTTCTGGACGTCCGATTGACCTTCGGGCCTTGACCTTTGGAATCGATCCCAGGACGAATGAGGATCCTGATCTTCAGGTGTCAAACTCCGGACTCTCTGATGAACAAGTTGCCGAACACTTGGTGTCGAACCCTGGTCTTGCGGACTCGTATACATGGGGGGGGGGGGTTCACCAGCCCACTGTGCCAACGCAGAACTCCAAACCTGGAACCTGCCGATGACTCGTCTGGCCCAACATCTGACCATGGATGTCCTTCATCCCATGTACACGTTGCTGATCTTCAAACGTGGAGCGCAGAGCGGAGGCCTAGACTCTGTCTGACCTCTAACTCCCACACATCCCTGTCCCTAAACCCTAACTTGACCCCTAACTCTCCCCTGTGTCCCCAAAACCATTGCTATGAACCAAAAAGAAACCAAGTCTGAGCCATGGCCTTGACAGAGACAGCAGCTTGGCGCCATCTTGACTGAAAGTCACCATTACTCCTGTGTGAGCCTAGATATAGAGCTTTGTGGATTTTCTTTCACTACAAAGGGTGGATTGCTGCTGAGAATGATTGTGGGTTTTAGTGTCCCAGTCAGAGGAAGGAAGTAATATTCTATTATAATCTTGTGCCCCGGGAAAAACTTACTCACAGATGCTCGTATTGTGTTTTGCCAGGATCACTTGGCTCCAGATTCCTTCACAGCCTTGGCCTGAACATAGGCCAAAGAGCTGGATTCTAGAGGTGAGGTCAGAGTGGCATTAAGATAGCATTTGATGGAGCCTGACATCAAGGTACCCTAATGGTGGGTATCAAAGACTCTGGCAGTTAAATTCTTAGCTTGTTCTGGTTGTGGTAATCAGAAGTCAGTCAGTCTTCACTGCCCCAGAATATCACCACTGGAGCGAAAATATAACCTCCACTGGACCCAAGCTACAATCTGTCACGAAATGAGCAAGAATACGCAACTTATACCCTTCACTTTTGTTACGCCCCCCACTCGTGCGACTGGTTACCATAATAAACATGACAAACGCACAATGCAGTTGCTCCTAATGCAGACAGAGAACAAATACATGGCTCCTACATTCCAATCCTCTAATTGATTTTAGCATTTCTAAAATTACAAAACTTATGTTTTTTTACTTGTTTCCCATCTGACTCTTTTTGTTCTTGATTGTTCCCTCATTATTCACGATTTGACTGCTTGACTTTCCCTCTTAGTTATTCATCTGTATTTCACTCCGTAACGTGGTGCTTAGGGCCACTACATTTTGCTCTTACTGCACAGTTTCAGTCATTCATAGAAAAATAATTGTGCACAACGCAGCCTTAAAAATCCCTGACAACAAAATGCACAACAGGATGGCTGCCCAGTATGAATTACTCAGTTAAGCATTACAAACTCTCACAAATTATATTGAGTTGCATGAGTTGGTGCCAGCTGTCATTATTTTAAGTCTGCAATGCTTCTAAAATCTAATTTGTTAAGAGAAGCAAATTTATTTATTTATTATTGAGATCCAATGCAGGAAAGGCCCTTCTGGCTCTTCAAGCCATGTTGCCGAGCAACCCCCAATTTAATCCTAGCCCAATCACAGGATAATTTACAATGACCAATTAACCTACCAACTGGTACATCTTTGGACTGTGGGAGGAAACGGAGAGAATGCACAAACTCCTTACAGGCAGCGGTGGGAATTTTACCTCAGTGCCAACTTCCTTCACTATCCCTATATTTCTTGATTTCCTTAAAATGATTGTTCCATTATTGTCTGTAATTGATATGCTCAGTAGCTAAGCTTCCAAAATCCTCTTTCCTAGAGAATTACAGAGGTTTAGACCTCTGGGTGAAAATGCATCCCAGTCACAGCCCGAGGAAAGGCTTCATTGCATTATTAATCCTGTGGAAAGAGGAGCAGAGTTAACGCTTCGGGTCACAGACCCTTTGTAAGAACCGAAAAGGGAGAAAAGACATTGGTTTTAAGTTGCAAAAGAGAATGGCGGTGGGATAGATAGCACAAAGGGAATACTTGTGATCTCTCTGACAAATATGTCTGACGCCTCTTTCCACTTCCTCATTCGGTCTGTCTCTACTTCTGGAGAAAGATTGTCTACTGATATGTTTAATAAACCTACCAACTCTCAGAGTTATTTTGACTGTACCTCTTCCCACCCTTTCACTTGTAAAAATCCTTTTTCTCAGTTCCCGTGCCTCCACACATCTGTCCTCATCAATGGATTTCCCTTTCTTTACAACTGATGCTGCCCTCACCCGCATCTCTTCCATTTCCCAGACATCCACCCTCATCCCATCTTCCCAGTCCCATGACGGGGACAGGTTTCTCTTGTCTTTACCCACCAGCCCACAAGCTTCCGCATCGGGCACGTCATTCTCCGCAACTTCTGCCACCTTCGATGAGGTCTGACCACTAAACACATCTTTACCTCACCCCCACTGTCCGCTTTCCACGGGGGTCACTCTCTCTGATTCTTCCCACTTATCCCTGCAAACGGTGTATGTGTGATGCACCATCAATAACTCACACTAAGACGTAAGGCGAGATATCGGCTTTTATTGACTGGAAGAAGGAACCAGGAGTGAGTGTCCATCATACAATGTCCTGGAGACTGAGGCCGAGCGTCAGGCCTCAG
The DNA here is from genome assembly GCF_030144855.1 of Hypanus sabinus. Taxonomy (NCBI): domain Eukaryota; kingdom Metazoa; phylum Chordata; class Chondrichthyes; order Myliobatiformes; family Dasyatidae; genus Hypanus; species Hypanus sabinus. The sequence continues at coordinate 54,745,549 of NC_082723.1, forward strand.
ATCGCCTTTATACAGGGGCCTGTGGGAGGAGCCACAGGAGCAGTCAGCAGGGGGCGTGTCCAGACAGGCACATAGTTCACCACATTCACCCCCCCTTTGTTTGAAAGAGTCCCCATGTGGCGAAGTTTCTTACAAGTCAAGCCTATCAGGTGGTCGAATCTGTCGCTGCGATCTACGTAGCACCGGCTGTGATCGCATAGGTGCCGGCAACATTGGTGATTGCACAGGGGACGGAGGTTGCGCTTGTTCTTGCCCACTAGGCGCCGGTGATCCCTCATGCATGTGCGAGGCGCCTGGTATAAATGCGTACGAAACGCCCGGTATACAAGTGTCGTGAGGAGTCTGTGTAGGGCCTGGTGTGTACGGTGTCACCTCTGGTGCAGGGTTCATAGTTACCGGAGAGCCTTCAGGGTAGTGGTCTGCTGCACCTACGGGTGCCAGGTCGCGGATGGAGACCGTGTCCTCCCGCCCATCAGGTAAGACCACGTAAGCATACTGGGGGTTCGCATGTAGAAGGTGAACCCTCTCTACCAGCGGGGAGTATTTATTGCTCCTCACATGTTTCCGGAGCAGCACTGGCCCTGGGGACGTCAGCCAAACTGGTAGGGTGGTCCCAGTGACAGACTTCCTGGGAAAAGAGAATAGGCGTTCGTGAGGGGTGGCTTTGGTGGACGTACATAACAGAGAGCGGATAGAGTGCAGTGCTTCAGGGAGGACCTCCTGCCATCGAGAGACCGGCAACCCCTTTGACTTAAGGGCTAAAAGTGTGGCCTTCCACACTGTGGCATTCTCCCGCTCCACCTGGCCATTACCCCGGGGATTATAACTCGTGGTCCGACTGGTAGCAATGCCCCTAGCTAGCAAATACTGGCGCAGCTCCTCACTCATAAAGGAGGACCCTCTATCACTTCCTGCGCGTCCCTTTCGGTGTCACGAATGGTGTCTCTGTCTTCCAGAGGGAAATGGGCCGGATGGTGGACCAGTACCAACTGCAGGCCACATTTCCCTATCTGGATAACATCACCATCTGTGGTCACGACAGGCCAGATCACGACGCCAACCTCCAACGATTTCTCCAAGTGGCCGCAGCTCTGAACCTTACTTATAACAGGGACAAGTGTGTGTTTGGAACCACCCGCCTTGCTATACTTGGGTATGTCGTAGAAAACGGGGTTATTGGCCCTGATCCCGAACGTATGCGCCCCCTGTTAGAACTCCCTCTTCCCACCACTCTCAAGGCCCTCAGACGGTGCCTGGGTTTTTTTTCCTATTACGCCCAATGGGTCCCCCATTACGCAGACAAGGCACGCCCCCTGGTCAAGTCTACCTCGTTTCCCCTCTCTGCTGAGGCCCGAGCGGCCTTCAGCTGCATTAAAGCGGACATTGCCAAAGCTACGATGCATGCAGTGGACGAGACCGCTCCCTTCCAAGTGGAGTGTGACGCCTCCGATTTCGCTCTGGCTGCTACCCTCAATCAGGAAGGCAGACCAGTAGCATTCTTTTCTCGCACCCTCCAAGGCTCCGAAATTCGGCACTCTGCGGTGGAGAAAGAAGCCCAGGCCATAGTGGAGGCTATTAGGCACTGGAGGCACTATCTTGCTGGCAAAAGGTTCATCTTGCTGACCGACCAGCGCTCGGTTGCGTTCCTGTTCAGCAACCAACAGCGGGGCAAAATCAAAAATGATAAGATTTTGCGATGGAGGATAGAACTCTCCACCTACACCTATGATATCCTGTACCGGCCTGGCAGACTCAATGAGCCCCCTGATGCTCTATCCCGGGGAACATGTGCTAGCACACAGCTCGACCAGCTGTACACCCTTCATGCACAACTTTGCCATCCGGGGGTCACCCGATTTTACCATTTTGTGAAAGCTCGGAACCTGCCATACTCCCTGGAGGACATCAGGACGATGACCAGGGACTGCCAAATTTGCGCTGAGTGCAAACCGCACTTCTGCCGTCCTGACACGGCACAACTTGTCAAGGCCACCCGCCCTTTTGAACGACTGAGTGTTGACTTTAAGGGCCCCCTTCCCTCCACTGACCGCAATGTCTATTTTCTCAGTGTTATCGACGAGTACTCACGGTTCCCCTTTGCCATCCCCTGCCCCGACACCACTGCCACGTCCGTCATAAAAGCCCTGCGCCAGCTCTTCACTCTGTTCGGGTATCCCTGCTACAATAAAATTGATGCACCATCAATAACTCACACTGAGACGTAAGGCGAGATATCGGCTTTTATTGACTGGAAGAAGGAACCAGGAGTGAGTGTCTATCATACAATGTCCTGGAGACTGAGGCCGAGCGTCAGGCCTCAGATCGCCTTTATACAGGGGCCTGTGGGAGGAGCCACAGGAGCAGTCAGCAGGAATCGTGTCCAGACAGGCACATAGTTCACCACAATGTGCTACACCTGCCCATTCACCTCCTCCCCCACCACCATTCAGGGCCCAAGCAGTCCTTCTGATGTTCCTGGTGCGGCCCCCTCTACATCGGTGAGACCTGATGTAGAATGACAGACTGCATTGTCGAGCACCATCGCTCTATCTGCAATAGGCATACTTACCTGGTTGCCAACCATTTTATGTGCACTCCCCATGAGAAAATAGTTAATATACTTGTTATGCTTGCTGCAAAAGGCGGGATTCTGTTGTGGCTACCCATTTAATTTGACTTCCAATTCCTATCCTGACGTGTAAGTCCAAGGCCTCCTCTGCCGTGATGAAGCCACTCTCAGGTTGGCGGAGTAACACCTCATATTCTGTTTTGCTGGCCTTCAATCTGACGACATGAACATCGACATCTCTAAGATCCAGTAATTTCCCCCGCTCTCCTTTTTCTCTTTCTTTTCTCTTCTCACCTGTCTATCAACTCACTCTCTTGTCCCTGCTTCTCTTTCTCCCATGGTCCTCTCTCTTCTCCTATCAGTTCGTTCTTCTTCTGCCTTTTACCTTCTCCACCTACCACCCTCCAGCCTCTCACTTCATCCCCACTCCCCCATACATGCACAGAAAAACTGTGTTGTCCGATATCGCCAATTTTGACATTTCGTAGGGAACTTGTACACTTGAACGAGATCACTTAGCTATGGAGAAATACGGCCAGTTTACATTCACTTCTCATTGGACACTAAACATATCCAGGAGAGGCACCACTTCACCTGCGAGTCTGCTGAGGTCGTCTATTGTGTCCGGTGCTCCTGATATGGCCTCCTCTACATTGTGAGACCTGTTGTAAATTTGGGGCAGCTTCATCAAGCACTTCTACTCCATCTTCCAAAAGTGGAACTTCCCGGTGGCCAAACATTTTAATTCCAATTCCCATTCCTGTTTCGACATGTCAGTCCATGGCCTCCTATTGTGCCACGATGAGGCCACCCTCAGGGTGGAGGAGCAACACCTCATATTCCATCTGGGTAGCCTCCAACTTGCTGGCATGAATATCAATTTCTCCTTCTGGTTTAAAAAAATTCCCTCCCCTTCCCTTCTTCTTCTACTCCCCACTCTAGCCTTTACCTCTTCTCACCAGCCTATCACTTCCCCCAGTGACCCTCCTCCTTCCCTTTCTCCTACAGTCCATTCTCCTGTCCTACCAGATTCCTCCTTCTCCAGCCTGTGACCTTTCCCACCCACCTGACTTCACGTGTCACCTTCCAGCGATCCTCCTTCCCCTCCCCCCACTTTTCTTATTCTGGCATCTTCCCCTTTCCTTTCCAGTCCCGCAGAAGGGTCTCGGCCCAAAACATCGACTGTTTATTAATTTCCATAGATGCCACCCAACCTGCTGAATTCCTCCAGCATTTTGTGTGTGTTACTCTTTGGACAATAGCCAAGCAATCAATCAGGTGAATCTTTATTGTGTTTCTTCGATTACAAAGATATATATCCTTCATAAGATGAGATTGGCATCTTCCAGGTGAATTAGGAAAAAGAAATCTGCAGATGCTAGAAATCTGAATTATAAGGTCATTGAACTGAAATATTTAAAGCTTTCCCCCCCTCCATGACACATGTCTGATCCCTTGAATATTCCCTGCATTTATGTTTTTATTTCACAATATTCCGTATGCAGCCTGGCCGGGAATCAATCGAGCAGGAAATCTTTGCTCTTGTACTCAAGTCCTCTTGCTATCAGAGTCAGGTTTATTATCACCAGCAGATGTTGCGAAACTCATTGTTTTTGGAGCAGCAGTATGGGGTTAGACATTAAAAGTTGTAAAAATAAATAAATTGTGCCGAAGGGGAATAACTAAGCAGTGTTCCTGGTTTCACGGACCGTTCAGAAATCTGACGGTGCAGGGGAAGAAGTTGTTCCAAAAATGTTGAGTGTGGGTCTTCAGGCTCCTGCACCCCCTCCCTGATGGTTGTAGCAAGAAGAGGGCATGTCCCAGGTGGTGAGGGTCTTTAATGATGAATGCTGCCTTCTTGAGGTGGCACCACCTCATGAGGATGTCCTCAGTGGTGGGGAGGGTTGTGCCCATGATGGAACTGGTTAAATCTCTGCAACCTCTTGCAGTCCTCTGCACCGGAGCCTCAAAGTTCAAAAGTTCAAAATAAATTTATTATCAAAGTGTATAAATATATATGTATGAGTGTACAGTTGAAGTCAGAAGTTTACATACACCTTAGCCAAATACATTTAAACTCAGTTTTTCACAATTCCTGACATTTAATCCTAGAAAACATTCCCTGTCTTAGGTCAGTTAGGATCATTACTTTATTTTAAGAATGTGAAATGTCAGAATAATAGTAGAGAGAATGATTATTTCAGCTTTTATTTCTTTCATCACTTTCCCAGTGGGTTAGAAGTTTACATACACTTTGATAGTATTTGGTAGCATTGCCTTTAAATGGTTTAACTTGGGTCAAACCTTTTGGGTAGCCTTCCAAAAGCTTCTCACAATAAGTTGCTGGAATTTTGTTCCATTCCTCCAGACAGAACTGGTGTAACTGAGTCAGGTTTGTAGGCCTCCTTGCTCGCACACGCTTTTTCAGTTCTGCCCACAAATTTTCTATCGGATTGAGGTCAGGGCTTTGTGATGTCCACTTCAATACCTTGACTTTGTAGTCCTTAAGCAACTTTGCCACAACTTTGGAGGTATGCTTGGGATCATTGTCCATTTGGAAGTCCAATTTGCGACTGAGCTTTAACTTCCTGGCTGATGTCTTGAGATGTTGCTTCAATATATCCACATAATTTTCCTTCCTCGTGATACCATCTATTTTATGAAGTGCACCAGTCCCTCCTGCAGCAAAGCACCCCCACAACATGACGCTGCCACCCCCATGCTTCACGGTTGTGATGGTGTTCTTCGGCTTGCAAGCCTCACCCTTTTTCCTCCAAACGTAACAATGGTCATTATGGACAAACAGTTCAATTTTTGTTTCATCAGACCAGAGGACATTTCTCCAGAAAGTAAGATCTTTGTCCCCATGTGCACTTGCAAGCTGCAGTCTGGCTTTTTTATGGCGGTTTTGGAGCAGTGGCTTCTTCCTTGCTGAGCAGCCTTTCAGGTTATGTTGATACAGGACTGGTTTTACTGTGGATATAGATACTTGTCTACCTGTTTCCTCCAGCATCTTCACAAGGTCCTTTGCTGTTGTTCTGGGATTGATTTGCACTTTTCGCGCCAAAATACATTCATCTCCAGGAGACAGAATGCATGTCCTTTCTGAGCGGTATGACGGCTGCGTGGTCCCATGGTGTTAATACTTGTGTACTATTGCTTGTACAGATGAACGTGGTACCTTCAGGTGTATGGAAATTGGTCCTAAGGATGATCCAGACTTGGCATCATTTTCTGACCTCAATCCGATAGAACATTTGTGGGCAGAACTGAAAAAGCATGTATGAGCAAGGAGGCCCACAAACCTGACTCAGTGAGTGAAGTAATCCTCTCGGGTTCAAGAGCTTGATGGTTGAGAGGTGATAGCTGTTCTGGAACCTGATGTTGTGGGACTTGAGGCTCCTGTACCTCCTTCCTGATGGCAACAGCAGAAGAGAGCATGGCCTGGATGGTGGGCAGCCTTGATGATGGATGCTGCTTTCCTACAACATCGCTCTTTGTAGATGTGCTCAGTGTTGGGAAGGGCTTTACTCATGATGGACTGGGCTGTATCCACTACTTTTGGTAGGCCTATCTGCTCAAGGGCATTGGTGCTTCCATACTGGGCCGTGATGCAACTAGTCAGTATTCTCTCCACCGTGCATCTGGAGAAGTTTATCAGTTTTAGGTGTTAGGCGGAATATTCACAAGCTTCTAGGGAATTAGAGGCCCTGCCATGCTTTCTTTATAATGACACTTATGTGCCGAGCAGATCCTCTGAAATGATAACACCGAGGAACTTAGAGTTGCTGAACCTGCCCTGATGGGGACTGGTTCTTCAGGAGACCAGAGGTGGAGACACTTAGCAACTTTAAATTCCTTGCTGTTCTCATTTCAGCGAGCCTCCAGTTTCCTCTTCCTGTAGTCAATAATCAGCTCTTTTTTGCTGATGTTGAATGAGAGGTTGTTGTTGTGGCCCACCAATCAGCCAGATTTTCAGTCTCCCTCCTATCTGCTGATTCATCACTATCTTTGATTCGGCCTTCAACAGCGGTGTTGTCAGAAAACTTAAATATGGAATTGGAACTGTCCTTTGCTTCCCCGTCATAAATATAAAGCCACTAGGCTTGTGGTGGTGTACCTGTGCTGGTGGTGATTGTGGAGGAGATGTTGTTGCTAATTCAAACTGACTGGGGTCTGTAGGTGAGGAAATCAAGGGTCCAGTTGCACAAGGAGGTATTGAGGCCTAGGTTTTGGAGCTTGTTAATTAGTTTTGAGGGAATGATAGTATTGACTGCTGAACTGCCTCTGGTGGACTGTGTCCTTTCCAAGGCGCAAGCCTGGGCGGGAAGGTTTGAAGAACCAGCTGTTGCCCATGCAGCGGGTTCCCCCTCTCCACGTCACTGATGTAGTCCCAAGGAAGGGCAAGTGCCGATACAGCTTGGCACCAGTCTCATCGCAGAGGTTACCAGAATGAAGTTGTAAACAACATCGAACTGCCTTAGAGACCCTGGCTCCAGATTTCTTCCTCGGGGTTTACTCCCAAAGCCTTTCCCATGGGTGGGTATGGCCGCAAGATAGCGGAGGTTTAAAATCAGAGTTTTCCTTCTCCTAGGCAAGTTGCTGTCCAAGGCTGAAAAGCCCCAGCTGCCGGATGCAGCTGGTTTTGAGGTTTTGAGCCCCATTACCACCCCTGGCACCTTAGGAACCAGGGGTTGTGATGGTAGGTGAATTGGAACAGATCCAAGTTGCACCTCGGGCAGGAGTTGATATGTTTCATGACCATCCTCTCAAGACACTTCATCACTCTGAATGTGAGTGCTATTGGACAAGAGTCACTGTGGCAGGTTACCACGTTCTTCTTGGGCACCGGTATAAATGAAGCATGGTTGAAGCGGATGGGTACCTCAGACTGCTGAAGGGAGAAGTCAAAGGTCTCAGTTGATTAGCACAGGTTTTCGGTATTCGGCCAGGTGTACTGTCTGAGCCGGATGCTTTCTGTGAGTCCATCCTCCCGAACAATGCTGTTACACCATCTCATACTAGACTGTGATGTATCCATTTGGGGGCTCTCCACTGTACATCTGTAAAGAGTCTTTAATGACATACCAAATGACTTACCGAATGATGTAGAGTCACTGGCAAGTCTTCTTTGTGATTGTGTCAATGTGTTGGGCCTGGGATAAATCCTCTGAGATGTTGACCCCTGTGGTGAACTATGTGCCTGTCTGGACACACCCCCTGCTGACTGCTCCTGTGGCTCCTCCCACAGGCCCCTGTATAAAGGCGATCTGAGGCCTGACGCTCGGCCTCAGTCTCCAGGACATAGTATGATAGACACTCACTCCTGGTTCCTTCTTCCAGTCAATAAAAGCCGATATCTCGCCTTACGTCTCAGTGTGAGTTATTGATGGTGCATCAACCCCCAGGGACTTGAAGCTTTTCACCTTTTCCATCACTGACACCTCAGGGAGGACTGGCGTGCGTTCTCCTGAATTATCCTTCCTGAAGTCCATAATCAGTTCCTTGGTCTCGCTGATGTTGAGTGCGAAGTGGTTGTTGCGGCACCTGCCTCCTTGTTGCCATCTGAGATTCTGCCAAAAACACTGATGTCATCAGTGAGTTTATAGACAATGTTTGAATTGTGCCCAGCCACACAGTCGCAAGGGTAGACACGGTAAAGCAGTGAGCCAGGCACACATCCTAGATTTGTGCCTATCAAGGCTGGTGGTGCCCCAGGCCACTGAGTCATTGGCAGGTTCTGGGATTGGAGTTTCACATGGGCAGGAGGCCTGCTTCTAGACCTGGAACTGATTCCAAAGATCCAAAATCCGCACATCATTGGGCTCATCTGTATCTGTTAAGGACAACCTCAAACTCTCTCTAAGATTTGTCAAACATTTCTTTTATAAATCCTTGTTTACTAGTCCTATAATTTATTTTCCAAGTGCCAGTTTACTACTTCCTTAATGACAGATTTTTAAAAAATTTTCACCCTACCACATGGCCAGTTGTTCCTATTTCAGCTCTTCATAATTAAGAAGCTATGTTGTTGTCCAGCTAATGCCCATTGCCTGAGTATCAGATCATACTCTCAGCAAGTTACAGTGGAGTAGATTTGAGGTGATGGATCTGATCTGCACGAATTATGAACAACAGTGTCTCCGTTGGATACCAGATCTCACAGTGAGCCACATTGAGAACGTCTTGCTCAGCTTTCAGTGGTCAATAGTTTGCAGAATGTGTGGTTTAGCTGTTGCTAATTGATGATATGCAATGAACTGTTAACCCACAATGGAGTATAATTCAAGAAAGTTAATTATGGGTGGACATAAGAGTGTAAAGTTACCACATCTGTACATGGGAAGTTTAGAACCAGAATCAGGTTTATTCCCCACTGTAATGTAACTTGTTATTTTGCATGAGCAATACAGTGTAAGAGATAAAAATTGCTATAAGTCACAAGGATAAATAAACAGTACAGAAATGAATAAGGTTGCTATAGTTGCCATATGAATTAGTTGCCATCGTTTCACCATTCAATTGGCTATTGAGCAGGCAAGCTTGAGGTTGTCAACCTTGTGCAGGCACTAAAAGTCACATGAGTTGAATTTGTTGAGGAAGTGTACTCATGCAATGTGTTTGAATCATTATCACATTAACAGTGATATTCAGCAGTTCACTGTGCTTGTGTGCAGCCTCGCTGCTACCGGAGAGCAGGAAATTGGAAGCAGATTTATTCAGCTGACAGGCAGAGTAAAACATTTTCTCTCCAGAACTTCTCCCATCCACAGTCAACCTGGAGGTTTCACATTGATTCACATTGCTTGCACCCACTGTGTTCCTTATCTTAATGAAGCTTTCTCCTTACAGTCTGCTCTGTCTGGAACTTCTCAGTCATTTGCCCTGGCTTCAAAATTACTCAGCAAACATTAGAAACAGAGGGAGGCAAAGAATTATTTACTCCCTGGTTCTGTGCTTCTCAGTTAATAAACCACTATGTAATACAGTCACTGGTCTGTTTACAAGGCCACTGGAACAATGCATAATTGTCATGTGGTGTAAGCAGGTGATCACTGATGTGAAGCCCAGTTTTCAACTTCAAAAGAAGTAAAAATTGAGAGAGTTGTAAACAGCCTTATCAATCTTTTTTTCTGATTCTGTTGGCCAAATTCCAAATCTGCCTCCTTAAACAGCAAACCTTTATATCCAAAATATTCACTTGTTGTGGAACATGCAAAAAAACAAATATTTCAGAATTATCTCTGAAGACTCTGTCCCATCCAGAGCCAGCGTGGAGGGAGGCAGTTTATTCAGCTGCTGACTTCCATTGTGTTCCTGATCATTATCAAGCCTTCTCCATACAGATTATAGTGGTAAGCAAGTAGTCTTCAGTATCATTTAGGAAACTGAGTAACCAGCTCTAATTGGTTAACAAAATAAGATAATAAAGCTGAAATCAGGTGAATTAAGTATTCTGGGATAGACTCTATTCCCTGAAATGAATGTGTGTGTGACCTTAGAGGCAATGTTGTCAGCCTGGTGCCAGGCTTGAGGACGTCCCCTTGGCGTTTAGAGTGGGGTTGTAGTCCAGTGATACAGAAAGGACAGCTTCAGTCCAAATTAAAAAGCAGCAGTCAGTGGATGACTTTCTGAAATCAGCTACAAATTGAATTCAGGTCAAAGTTTGATGTAAATTTGTGAACATTTTCAAAGTTCAAAGCAAGCCAGTGAGAGTTGGACTGGCTGGGTCAAGGATTGGCGTGAAAGAAATGCTGTTCAGATGGGCCTAACTTGAAATGAGCTTTGACCAGTGACCGGCGGGATTGAGTAGCTAGCTCTGTAGAGAAGGTTTTAAAGCAGATGGAGATGGCTGTAGTCCCTGCGAGGGAAAATTTAGAAAGGTTAAATGAATGGATAAAGTGACAGTGCGGGGTATCCAAGTGGGTAATAGTAACCAGAGTACACCAACAAGGGACAGAATGTGCAAATATGAGCATATACCTGGAATTAGGACAGATGGTAGAGAGGCACATGTGAATACATACAACATTCACTTCAAGATACATGAATTAATGGAGCAAACGGAACTAAATGGGTGACAGATGTTGTTAAGACCACAGGCAAAGCCAGCAATCAAGGTGTTGAGCAGCTACTCATATTACAATGCAAAAAGTATTATAGGAAAGGAAGATGAGCTCAGAGCATGGATCAACACATAGAATTATGATAGTGTGGCCATTGCTGAGACATGGTTTCAGGAGGGGCTGGACTGACAGCTCGATATTCTGGAGTCCTGTTGTTTTAGACGTGATAGAGTTGGAGGGATTAAAGGGGGAGGAGTGGTGGTACCAGTCAGGGAATATGTCACACCAGTGCTCAGTCAGGACAGACCGGAAAACTCGTCCAGTGAGGCTTCAGATTCCGATTCAGTTTATTGTCATTTAGAAACCACAAATACAATGCCGTTAAAAAATGAGACAATGTTCCTCCAGAATGATATCACGAAAAAGCACAAAACAGACCACACAAGAAACACCACGTAACGTTTGGCAATCCCCAATCCAGAGTCCGGAGAGGTTGCTGTGTATCGATATCGCACTACAGTCTTAGCACGTTCCCCGGAAAGGAACTACAAACCCATCAGACAAACCTAAAGCTACAAGACCTACACAAAACCACATAGTTACGTATAGTTATAGTTAACATATAGTTTCAACAGTGCAGACAATACCATAATTGATAAAAGACTAACTGACAAAGACCACATAATTATTACACATAGTTTCAACAGTGCAAAGCAATACCGTAATCTGATAAAGAGCAGTCCATGCACGGTTTAAAAGAGAGTCTCAAAGTCCCAACGGCCCATCATCTCACGCAAATGGTAGAAGGAAGAAAAACTCTTCCTGCCATAAGAAAGATATAACCACATTAATGGGATCATGTTATAGTCCCTCCCGCACCCCCCACCACCCCCACCACCAACAATCTGCGGGATTTAGAGGAACAAATTTGTAGAGGGATTGCAGACTTTTGCAAGAAACATAAGGTTGTGATAGTAGGTGATTTTAACTCTCCACATATTGACTGGGGCTCTTATACTGTAAAAGGACTAGATGGGGTAGAGTGTGTCAAATGTGTTCAGGGAAGTTTCCTTAATCAGTACATAGAAGTCCCAATGAGAGATCGTGCAATACTTATCTGCTATTAGAGAATGAGATGGGGCTGGTCACAGTTCCTGTAGGGGATCACTTTTAGTGATCATAATATCATTAGTTTCGAGGTAATTATGGAAGAGGATAGGCCTGGTCCTCAGGTTGAAATTCTAAATTGGAGAAAGGCCAATTTTGATGGTATCAGAAAGGATTTGGCAAATGTGGATGGCACAGGCTGTTGTCTGGCGAAGGTGTACTTGGTAAGTAGAAAGCCTTCAGGTGGAATAATGGCAGATGGAATTTAATGCAGACAAGCGAGAGGAGTTGCTATTTAGGAGGACCAAGGGTAGGTTTTACATAGTGAACGGTAGGGCACTGATGAGTGCAAAAGTTTTATGCAACGGGAATGTGGTTATTGATGGTTAAGGGTCTTTTAGGAAACAGTGATCATCAGCTGGTAGAACTACATTCTGTATAAAAATTGAAAATGGTTCAGTGCAGTCTGAAATCAGAGTCTGAAATGTAAATAAAGCAAAAAGAGCAGAAGATGCCAATGGTAGATTTGGAAACTATATTAATAGGGTATGGCAGCAAACAAGAAATGGCTAACATTTGAAGAAATAATGCAGAGTCCGGAAGTCATGTATTTCTCCTTAAAATAACAACACAGAGCAAAGTGGTCCACCTTTGTAATCAAGAGGGAGTTTTAGATCAAGCAGACAGACTTAGAACTGCCAAAAAATGCAGTAAACTTGGGACTGAGAAAATTCCAGGATAGTGCAAGGGAGAGCTGAAGCACTGATAAGGAAAGGCCAAATAGGATATGGGAGTAACCTAGTGAGAACAAACTGTGGAAATTTCTGTACGTATGTGAAAAGATAACTGGGTTCCTCAAAGTAGTAGAAATATTGAGGAGTAAAGCAATGATAGAGAAATTAAACAAATATTCAAAGCTCAAAGAAAATTTATTATCAAAGTACTGATTATCAAGTACCTTGAGATTAATTTTCTCCCAGGTATTTGCAGGAAAAAATATAGGATACAATATAATTTTATGAAAAACTATACATTAACAGCCAAAGACTGACAAGCAACCAAGTAAAAGAAGAGAAATTGTGTAAATAAACAATAATACTGATAACATGAGTCAGTAGGTTGTAGAATCAGTTCAGAGGAGTGTTGAATGAAGTTATCCATTCTGGACCAGGGTCTTGAACCTGGTGCAACGTTATCCAAGGGTTTTGTATCTCCTGCCTAATGGTGGTGGTACCCAAGGCTTCAGTGCCTCGTGTCTGATGGCATTAGTGAGAAGAGGGCATGGCCTGGCTAGCAGCCCTGGTGATGGATGCTGCTTTCTTGTGGTAGCGCTCCACATAAACGTAATACTTCACTGAAGAAAATACACAGTCACGCTGAAAGCTCAATAAGGTGTGAGGACCCACTGTCCAGAATAGGTGACAGTGGGGAAATGGGTTGTCCTCTTCCAGCATTCCACAGATTATAGAATGATTCCCATAAACTGGAACCATTGTATAAGAAGAGGTTGAGGCCCCACACCAATCCCTGTTATACATCAATCCTAACATCTAGCCAACCAGACAAAGACCCATTGATGCCTTTTCTCAGTTTTCCATTGGCTTGCCAATCATCTGTATTCACCAGTATGTATCTTACAATCCGTGACCTTATACTTTCTCCAATAATCTCACATGCCTTTTGGTAATCTGAGTATATTTCCCTTTTATTTATAGTACATTATTTTTATGTCCTGATGGACTACTATTATACAAAAGAGCTGGCATTCAAAAACTCAACTGTTCCAGAAATCTTGCATCATACTCTGGCTGATTAGAACTTCACAACTAAACACTTCCCTTATGGCAGCAATAAATTTAGCTCCTTTCCACGGTTACTCTGTGAGATTCCATCTTCTGTAGAGTCATGAGTCCCTCTGCTGGAATTGATGCCCATCATTCACTCACACACAGACTGGGCTGAATTGCTGAGAACGGGACAACTACCAGAACTGTGGTCATCGATAAATGGAGTCAGCACCCTCCAACCCTGTTCTCCTTCGCTGCTCGTCTGGCACGAACGTGAAGGAAGTTCATAAGTTGAAGGAGGACCGCTGAAGGATGATCTGATAGGTGGATTCAGAGTTTTAATCACATTGAAAATGATCGATGATCGATGAACTTGCAGGATAGATCAATACAAAAGACTGTGGCGACCCATTTCCTGTCACATCCGAACCGGCTCACAATTAGATAGCCTACGGGGGTTTGCGAGCACAGAGCTTTGGAGCCTCTGCGCCATGGGGGGCAGGTTGAGGGAGGCTTAAAAGTGAGGCTGAGGATTTCAAATAAAGTTTTTTTTCCTTCGACTGCAGTTATCGACTCCGTGTCGTAATTTTAGCGTTGCGTGTAGCACACCGCTACAATTGGTGACCCCGACGGTCCAAACGATTTTTGGACCAGAAATGACCGACGCCGCCTCTGTTCATGCGGTTTCGTTGAAACTGCCAGGTTTCTGGACACAGCGACCGAACCTATGGTTCCAGCAAGCCGAAGCCCAATTCCACGTTTGCCAGATCACCTCAGAAGACACCCGCTACTACTACGTGGTGAGCTCCCTCGACCAGGACACAGCGGCCCAGGTCGCGGAGTTCGTACAGTCGCCCCCGGCGGACGGCAAGTACATGGAATTCAAAGCCCTGCTCCTCAGGACTTTCGGACTCTCACGGTGCGAGCGGGCTGCCCGTTTACTGCACCTGGATGGCTTGGGAGACAGACCTCCATCGGCTTTAATGAATGAGATGTTGTCTCTGGCCGACGGACACACACCCTGCCTCATGTTTGAGCAGGCATTCCTGGAGCAGCTGCCCGAGGACATACGCCTGCTGCTGTCCGACACGGATTTCAGTGACCCCCGGAAGGTGGCAGCCTGGGCGGACTTGCTGTGGAACGCCAAAAAGGTGAGCGGGGCGTCCATCGCACAGATCTCCCAGCCACGCTCCCAGCAGCAAACCAGTCCAGGCCCGGCCGCAGAGCCCGCCAACCCCCGGCCCAACGAACACTGGTGCTTCTACCACCAGCGGTGGGGCGCAGAAGCCCGCCGTTGTCGCCCGCCCTGCAAGTTCCCGGGAAACGCCAGGGCCAGCCGCCGCTGATGGCTATGGCGGCTGGCCATCGGGATAGCCTCCTGTATGTGTGGGATAGAAGGTCGGGACGCCGGTTTTTGGTCGATACTGGTGCCGAGATCAGCGTTTTACCTCCGACGAGTTACGACACCCGCAGCAGGGCACCGGGTCCCCCCCTGAGGGCTGTGAACGGCAGCACAGTAAGGACCTATGGCACCCGTCAGGTGCAGCTACAGTTCGGCTCCAGCCAGTTCACGTGGGACTTTACACTGGCCGCCGTAGCCCAACCGCTTCTGGGTGCGGATTTTTTGCGGGCTCACAGCCTACTGGTCGACCTGCCCAGGAAGAGACTGGTACACGCCGAGACCTTTTAGACGTTCTCCCTGGGTGCAGCCCAGTTGCCAGCCCCTCACCTCGGCTCCATCACACTGTCCGACAACGACTTCACCAGGGTCCTGGCGGATTTTCCATCAGTTCTGGCACCGCAGTTCACAGTGGCCATGCCCCGACACGGCATACAGCACCACATCCTGACCCAGGGACCACCCCTCCACGCCCGCGCTCGGCGGCTTCCCCCGGACAAGCTCCGACTGGCGAAGGAGGGGTTCCAGAGGATGGAGGAATTGGGGATCATCCGGCGGTCCGACAGCCCATGGGCCTCCCCCCTGCACATGGTGCCCAAAGCGACAGGAGGCTGGAGACCGTGCAGCGACTACCGCAGGCTGAATGAGGCTATCACACCGGACCGCTACCCTGTGCCGCACATTCAGGACTTTGCAGCAAACCTGCACGGCGCACGGATCTTCTCTGAGGTAGACCTCGTCTGATGGTACCATCAAATCCCGATGCATCCTGACGACGTCCCCAAAACAGCTCTCATCACCCCGTTTGGCCTTTTTGAGTTCCTCCGCATGCCGTTCGGCCTGAAGAATGCCGCACAGACGTTCCAGCGGTTAATGGACGCGGTGGGACGGGACCTGGACTTCGTGTTCATCTATTTGGATGACATCCTCATAGCCAGCAGCAGTCATCAGGAGCATCTGTCCCACCTCCGTCAACTCTGCGCCCGACTGAGTGAGTACGGTCTTACAATCAACCCCGCCAAATGCCAGTTCGGACTCGATACCATTGACTTCCTGGGCCACAGGATTACTAAAGACAGGGCAACCCCTCTGCCCGCTAAGGTAGATGCGGTCCGCCACTTCCCCCGACCCACCACGATCAAAGGCCTTCAGGAATTCGTAGGTATGGTCAATTTCTACCACCGCTTCCTCCCTTCAGCTGCCTGGATCATGCGCCCCCTGTTTGCCCTGATGTCGGGTCCGAGCAAGGACATTACCTGGGACGAGGAGTCCGCCGCCGCTTTCGTTCAAACGAAGGAAGCTTTGGCGAACGCCGCAATGCTAGTACATCCCAGAATGGACGCCCCTACCGCCCTCACAGTGGACGCATCTAACACGGCAGTCGGTGGGGTGCTGGAGCAACTCATCGCAGGTTGCTGGCAACCCCTGGCATTTTTCAGCAAACACCTGCGGCCACACGAGCTCAAGTACAGTGCTTTCAACCGGGAACTGTTGGTGCTCTACCTGGCAATCCGGCATTTCAGGTACTTCCTAGAACGGGGGTCGGCAACCCACGGCTCCGGAGCCACATGTGGCTCTTTTACCTCTGTGCTGCGGCTCCCTGTTGCTTTGGGAAATAATTGGTCAATATTTAATTAAAATGTATTTTATGTTAGTTTGTTAGTTTTTGAAATGTAATTCTAAATTTGAAGATTATGGTGATCTTGTACAATCTAAATAAGACGTTGTGGCGACCCATTTCCTGACACATCCGAACCGGCTCACAATTAGCCAGCGTTCAGGCTAAGGGAGATAGCCTGCGGGGGTTTGTGAGTACGTGTCTTTTGCAGCATCCGTGCCCATGGGGGGCGGGTTGAGGGAGGCTTAAAAGCAAGGCTGTTTAGTTTGAATAAAGCTATCTTTGACTGCAGTTTACTGACTGCGTGTAGCACACCGCTACAACGTGTTTTTATCGCTGGCTGTCCAAAGGGGAGGTGCTGAAAAGCTTTGTCGCGTGTCTGGAAGAAGTGAAAACTTTCCTGGGCAGCAAAGGGCTCACCTTTCCTGAGCTGGAACAGCCAGAGTGGCTGGAAAAGCTACACTTCATGGTAGACATGACAGCGCACCTGAACACGCTGAACACAGCTCTTCAGGGGTAAGGACGTACAGCCCTGCACATGTTGGAGGATGTTTTGGCATTCGAGCGCAAGTTGACAGTGCTTGCCAGAGATTTACAGAAAGGCACATTGTCTCACTTCCCCAATTTGAGAGAGTTCAAACAAGGTCACGACATGATAAATTTGGAGTATTTACATTCTGCAATCATCGCAATGCAAACATCGTTTGGGAAACGCTTCTGTGAGTTCAGAGAGGAAAAAAACACATTATCCTTCCCGGTCACTCCCCTAAGCATCGATCCATCCCTACTGAATACGACTGCATTGGCAGGTGTGAGTCAACCTGACCAAGTATGATAAATATTTTAATTGCCTATTATTTTACGTATATTCATATGTTTTCATTGTTCAGTGAAATAGTCCTTTTATTTTTCAGGTTGACAGCTGGCTGATGTTATTTTTGGTTTGCTGCTGGCGGCAAATTTAAGTTTGGCGTTTTTCATAAATACAAGAAGGACTCAAATAGACATTGAGTATTTTACTTAAAAGTAACCTTAAACCCAACGTCTTTTTTTCGGAGTTCAAAATGTTTTTGTTGCATGCAGAAATGTAATTTCGTTTTCTCTGCAGGAGTTCATCAATTTCATAAATGCAACACATTATAGTTTGTTTATACATAGCATAAAGGCAAAACAAAACGTTGTATGCAGTGTTATTTCATTTTAAATGTCAAACGGGTTTTGCGGCTCCCAGTGTTTTCTTTTCTGTGGGAAACGGGTCCAAGTGGCTCTTTCAGTGGTAAAGGTTGCTGACCCCTGTCCTAGAAGGTTGGCCCTTCACCGCGTTCACGGACCACAAACTGCTTACCTTTGCGTTTACAAAAGCGTCCGACCCCTGGTCGTCCCGCCAGCAACGCCACCTGTCCTACATCTCTGAATACACGACGGATGTCCGGCACGTCTCGGGTAAGGACAATGTCGTGGCGGATGCGCTCTCTCACCCTACCGTTCATGCCCTTTCCCAACGGGTAGACTTTGAGGCACTGGCAGAGGCGCAGCAGGTGGATGAGGAGATTCCAAGTTACAGAACCGCAGTCTCCGGTTTGTAGCTCCAGGACCTCCCCGTAGGCCCGGGTGAGAGGACCCTACTCTGTGACGTCGCCACCGGCCAGCCACGTCCCGTCGTCCCGACAGCCTAGCGGCGCCGTGTTTTCGACTCCATTCATAACTTGGCGCATCCCTCCATCCGGACAACTGGCCAGATGGTTTCCAGCAGGTTCGTTTGGCACGGACTCTGCAAACAGGTCAGTGAATGGGCCAAAACGTGCATGCACTGCCAGACGGCCAAGGTGCAGCGGCACACCAAAGCCCCACCGCAGCAGTTCCATCCTGCCCACCAGCGTTTCAACCACATTCATGTGGATATCGTGGGCCCCCTGCCAGTGTCGCGCGGAGTGCGGCACCTCCTGACTATCGTGGACCTGTTCACAAGATGGCCAGAGGCGGTCCCGCTCACCGACACCACCTCCGAATCTTGCGCCCGAGCCCTGATCGCCACCTGGATATCTCGCTTTGGTGTACCAGCCCACATTACCTCCGACAGAGGCGCCCAGTTCACCTCCAGCCTGTGGTCAGCTATGGCCAGCCTTTTGGGGACTCAGCTGCAGCACTCACAGTCGAACGGGCTAGTGGAGCGTTTCCACCGTCACCTGAAGTCGGCCCTCATGGCCCGCCTGCGAAGAGCCAACTGGGCGGACGAGCTTCCCTGGGTCCTACTCGGCATCCGCACAGCGCCCAAGGACGACCTGCACGCCTCGTCGGCCGAGTTGGTATACGGCGCGCCCCTGGTCGTCCCCGGGGAGTTCCTACCAGCCCCACGGGGGCAAGAGGAAGATTCCGCAGCAGTCCTGGGCAGACTATGTGAGAAGCTCGGTAACCTGGCCCCCATACCCACTTCACAGCACAGGCGGAACCTGACCTGCGTACCCAAAGACCTGCAGAACTGTAAGTTTGTGTTTGTACGAAGGGGCGGGCATCGGCCACCACTGCAGCGGCCATACGAGGGGCCGTTTATGGTGCTCCGGAACAACGGGTCCACGTTCGTGCTGGACATTGGGGGGAAAGAGGAGGTTTTCACTGTGGACCGCCTCAAACCGGCCCATGTGGACCTGGCACAACCGGCCGAGTTTCCGGCACCTCGGCGCAGAGGCCGACCTCCCAAGCAGGTTCTGGCCCAGACTGTGGACATTGGGGGGTGTATCACCGGTTCTGGGGGGGGTGGTTATGTGGCGACCCATTTCCTGGCACATCCGAACCGACTCACAATTAGATAGCCTACGGGGGTTTGCGAGCACAGAGCTTTGGAGCCTCTGCGCCACGGGGGGCAGGTTGAGGGAGGCTTAAAAGTGAGGCTGAGGATTTCGAATAAAGTTTTTTTTCCTTCGACTGCAGTTACCGACTCCGTGTCGTAATTTTAGCGCTGCATGTAGCACACCGCTACAAGATCATGGATAGCCGATTACCATCAATTTCCCCACCTAAGGTTCAAGGGAAACTTCTTTACCTAGAGAATGCAAAACTCTCTACTACGTGGGGTGACAGTGTTATGATGATGATTGAGGCAACCAATTGCTTGTGTTTCCATTTCTCGCCTTAGGGAATCCAGGTTACTTAATTAATTAGCTGTAACTTTTACATTCACACCTGTATCTCTGTGTTATTTGTTCAGGCATCTGAATTACTTGCACAATAATCTAACCATTATATCACCTTTCTTTCATATAATGTAACTAATTCTAAAAATGGTGGGAGATCTTAAAAAGATATACAAAGTTATCAGGGGCATAGAGAAGGTAAGTGCAGGTAGGCTTCTGCCACTGAGGGGGGGGGGAACAATAGAAATAGATGCCATGGGTTAAGGGTGAAAGGTGAAATATGGAAGGGGAACTTGAGGAGGAACGATTTCAGTCAGAGGGGGGAATAAGTGTGGAACAAACTGCCAGTGGAAGTGGCGGATGCAGTTTTAATTGCAACATTTGCACAAATACCCTCTGATTGCTCTTTTTGGCACCTTGGGTGAAGTTGACATGCATTTGAGTCCAACTAAACGTTGAACATTATCTTTTGCATCTCTTTTGTCTAGACATTTAGTTCTCCTTAGGTGGAGAGATGTTGCCCCACCCACTAATGCTCAATGGCTGAAAGATATTATGTCCGCTTAGACCTTGAAAAGATTCATTATTCACCTCTTAATTTGGACTTAAAGTTTCATAAGGTGTGGGGACCTCTTCTTGAATATTTAGATTAACGGTTTATTTTTTTGTACTACAATCCCTTACTTTCAGCTTTTTTTTCTGGTTAAGTTTGACATTTTTTGTTGTGAAATAGATTATAGTTTAGGTAGGAGGCATTTTTTTGCGTATTTACAGCTCTGTGCTGATGAAAGCTCTGATTAACTTTTCTTTACATTGTAATAGTTGGCTTGGAGTTTTGTAGTGGGAGGGTGGGGAGGACACCAACTTTATATGATTTAATTTTGGGTGCCTTTTTTGTATTGTTATATTAGACATGTTTGTTTAGCACTGTATAGATCTCCATTTTGTTGGTGTTTTTTTTCTGTTGTAGTGTAGAAACACAAAAAAATTAATAAAAAATCATTTGCACAAATAAGTAGATGGGAGGGGTATGGATGGCTATGACCCCTGCAGGTAGATAGAATTGGGCAGAAAAATAGACCAGCCCTGACTAGATGGGCTGAAGGGCCTGTTTCTATCCTATAGTGCTTATGACTATGACTCCATGAGGGAAGTAACACTTAAGCTACTGTTGAGCAAAATTAGCTATCTCTTACCATTCCATGAATTTAAAGGATATGTGTTGAATTAAATCTTGTGGGTTAAACACCTTTTCAGTATGACTCGGTGAATAACTGTTTTATTTTCCCTTTCCTTTACTTCCACAAACCCCCCTTCCCTTGGCCACAGAATAAGGTGGTTGATGTTTGTGAAAAATTGCAGCTGAAAATAGCCTCTGTGCAGAGGTTCATGGCAGAGACTTTGAACAGTAAAGACCATCGCGTTAAAGTGAGTATCTTTGATCAAAAAAACCCGCCTCTTGCTGTGGGCAAAATTCTCCTTCATACAGAGAATGTACTGTGCAGGAACCAAAAAGCAATTATTCTGTACCTTTTAACGGGATTTATTTTGTAGCTGATGTCTGCTGGGGAAGTAGATAGGAGAAAGAACAGGAGTGGGACAAAGTGGATATTTCTTTCTAAGGACCTGTTCTTGTTGGCTTCCGGTGCTGTGGGAGCAATTTTAATCTAGCTTTCTGGTAGAAAATCTGAGCTAGGGTGCAATGCCAGTCACTGATTTGTCTATGTGGAGTTTGCACGTGCTCCCAGTGACCTCAGTAGGCAGGGGGTAAACCTACACACCCAAAATGTTGTGGGAACTCAGTAGGTCAGGCAGCAATCTACAGAGAGAAATAAACCGCAGGTGTTTCAGGCCAAGACCCTTCATCAGAATGTTTATTCCCCTCCATTGAAGCTGCCTGACCTGCTGACTTCCTCAGCATCATTCTGAGTGGCTCAAGATTGACAGTGTTTGTAGAATCTGTTGTTCCTCAAAGGGTAAGGCCAAGGTCATGAGCTTAAAATTGCCAAGATTTCCATGATCTTTCATCAAAGAAGCTTGAAACCTCCTTCCCCTTCGGTAAAATCACCTACCATAGTTAACCCAACTCAACATTTTCTTGCCCAATCTCTATTTCCATTGTTCCCCCCCCACTGCCCCCGGTGCAAAAAAAATCTGTTGGCCTTTGTCTTGAAGATAGTCTTTGGGCCAACACCCTCAAACCTTTGGACTTCGGAATTCCAGAGATTCACGCCCTCTTGTGTGAATAAAGTTCTCCTTGTCACAATTATAAAAATCCAGCTGAGACCACAATGCCTGCTTCTCTGCTCTTTAGTACTTTGGGAGAACACCAGTCAGTGTTTTTACCTGCTGGAATATCCAAGCACTATCTTCAGAGCACAGATAGAGGGGATGTGATACCTCTCATTGTCAATAACTACAGCTTCCTTTGATTTCAGTGGCTGCTTTTCATTGTTAATGCTGATTGTAGTGATGGGAGCTGGCGCCTACAATGGCAGTTGTTCCTAAAATACACATATTTAAAAATTCTCATCATTGTGCTCTAATCACTTTCTGACACCCCCCCCCCTTTCTCATCTCTATATCTCTCTCACAATTCTCCTTCAAACCATTGCCTTTGTCCGGACTTCGAGTCACCGACTCCGATGACGTCTCCAAAGCTGATTGTTTCAGTTTTGCGTAGAAGTGCGCCAGTGGGACATGTGAAGTTTTTGCATTTGAAACCCTTTTTTTACTGATCCACTCTGGAATTGCAGCTCGTTACCCCCTAACAGCCACTGAACTCCGTGGTGAGAAATGCACCTTTCTCAGGCTTCGTACGCCTAGGGAGTATATCACTATGGTCCCACCAAATCTCTGAGGTTGGGATGTCTCGCCCACCCAAACCCCAGTTTGTGTGAATGCTGTGTGACTTACTGCCCCCGGGCAATTGTCCGTCAGCATACGAGTATCAAGTAGTATATTTAAGAATGTTAACTTAAGCGGTTATTAAAGGAAAGAAAAGAAAACAAAAAGAGTGCATTATACTTAAACAGTCACGTGCACGGTGGAGCTCATATCTTCCCGAAGCCATTGTATCGATGTACACACCTATTCACAGTTTCCTGGTAAAAGCTCCCCTCTTGGGCTCCATTGACCAGCACGTTCCTGCCGGATCGAATTCTACGGCCAGTTCTCGAGCTCCTTCTCTTTCCATCTCCCGCTGAAATAAGACCTTGACCCACCTCAGTGTTCGTCACAAAAACTGCTCCCCCAGCTTTCTCTGGAACCTTCTCCCAGCTCTACTCTCCTGATTGGATGACACACATTCCTAAGTATCCCTTATCTTAACGGTAACCCAAACCCTGCCAGCAGAACACACTGCTTCTGCAGAAAGCCCTTCACATAAAATACCCTGCAACGCTAGCAGTAAAACCTTTACCAGGGCATTACACGTTGCTTTTTTAAAAAATCGCTCTTGATGATTTCCAGTGATTAAGTTTGTCATTGCTTTGATTAATGAGAACAGCTACAGCTTATCCTCACTGATGCCTTCACTCTCCTCTGGTGACAGGAAAGTGCCAGTGGTTCCAGGGAGGTGATCATCCAACGCTTGAACTTTATTCGTGATGTTTGTGAGAATGAGGAGCAGCGAGTGTTGGATGTGATCCACGACGAGGAGGAACGAGTGCAGCAGAGCATCTTAACCCAAAAGACCTATTGGATGGAGGCCCACCAAAAGCTAGTGGACATTAAAGATTATTTGGTGGACACACTGACTAGAATGGATGATGGGGTGCTTATGGTCAGTGGAAGTTTTCCAATAGTATTCTGTCAGATTTATGACTTGCTTCTATTTCAAATGAACTGAACTCACTTTTTTTTTACCCTGCAGAAACACCAGAAGGAAATATTTGAAAGGTATGTCCAGCTGATAACAATGAACTCAACTCGCCCTGCAAGTAATTCTTAAAAAAATTTGTGAATGTCTTTGAGATAAAGAAGCTGACATTGTACTTTGTCTGAACTAGTGGTAGCTCTCAAATAGTTCTCTTCCACGTCAGAATTTTTGAACAGAGCTTTGCCTTCTCTCATTAATAACAACAGACCTTGTCTGAACTGTCGACGTAGTACTGTACCTGCTCTAACTCTCGAATTGTGATATGCTTTGCCTGAACTCTGGAGTGCGCTGTGGCTCAGGGTAAAGTGGAGAATTGCCCAGGTCAGTCCCATCCATCAAATGGGACAACTAAATAGTGAAGAACTGGAAGAACCTGGGCAGACAAGCAGCGTCTGTGGAAAGCGAAGCAAGTCAATGTTTTGGGTCAAAAGGCCACAAGGCATCGGAGCATAATTAGGCTATTCAGCCTATCTAGTCTGTTCTGTCATTCCATCATGGCTGATTTATTATCCCTCTCAACCCCATTCTTTTGCCTTCTCCCCATAACCTTTGATATCCTGACTAATCAAGAACTTATCAACCTCGGCCTTAAATATCCCCAATGATTTGGCCACCACAGCCACCTGGGTTGTAGTTCTTCCTCAGAACTGAGCTCCATCTCAAGTTCATTGTGGCTAATTATTGGCTAGATGGCCATCGCTCGATTGCCACTGAATTAATGGAGGCTGTTGACAGTGTTGTCAAAGAATATCGAAGCCAGGTTACTTCCACCTCAGGTTACCTGTCTTCATCACAGCCTTGGTTCAAAGGTCCCCAAGATGAGGTGAGAGGGATGACCTTTGCCATCAAGACGGTTTTTAACCAAGTGCGGTTCAAAATAGTTCTGGCACAATGGGCAAGACTTCTGCCTCTACAGTGACAAAGGTTCAGGTGCTGTCTGTGTGGAATTTGTACCTGCTCTCTGTGACCTCATGGGTTTTCTCCTGTGCCCTGGTTTCCTTCTACATCGCAGTGATGTCAGGATCATTAGGTTAACTGGTCACCATGAATTGACCCAAATGCAGAGGTGAGTCGTGGTGTCTAGTTGATGTGAATGTGAAGAGAATGAAATGGTTGTGATCTCTCTCTTTCTCTTACTGCCTGTTACGCTGCTGGCATTTATGAAGGTTGTCCATCTCTGGTGGTGTTCAGGGCTTCCTTCATCGTGACAGCAGTGTCCTCTCAGTCTTTACTACTGTCAGCCATGCAAGTCCCAGACGGAGACTCAGGAATATAGTTGCACTCAGATGTAGAAGGGTTCTTCATTGCTGTTTCCTTAACAGCTTTGTTTGACCGGTCAGGGCTGTCAGTAGTTGCTTGACCAGGACTTGTGATAGGCACCAGCTGCTCATCACCTGCTCCCATGGCTCCACGTGACCCTGATCGGGAGCTAAGCAGGAGTTACACCTTTCCCAAGGGTGACCTGCAGGCTACTGGAGTGAAGGAGCACCTCACATCTCCTTTGGTGGAGAAGTATTTCCACCCCACCACCCATATTAGGCTATTAAGTGGCAGATAATATTTCTATCACAAACATGTTAGGTACTAGCAGTCTCCAACAGGCATGAGTATAATCTCTTAGCCTTTCAATATTCAATGGCTTTGCCATCGCTGCTGCAACCATAGATACCTTGAGAAGTCACCATTGAGCAGAAACAAGCCACAAAAACATTGTGGTTCTGGAAGGTTTAGATGGTAGGTATCCCACAGTGAGAAATTGACCCTCGTCCATCCCAAAGCCTTTCTACCATCTACAAAAGCATCTATCAGGATCATGATAGAATACCCTCCCAGATAAGTACAGCACCAGCAGTCAAGAAACTTGACACCATCCATTGCAATGCAATGTGACTGACTCTCAAACGCACCAACTTATAAATTCTAACCTTGCCCTAAATCATTAAGGAAAGGTCATATTGAGCTGTGTTGCAAACCGGAATGTGGATTTGTGAGTCCGAAGCCTGACTGAGTATTTCCTCAGGGTGCCAGTTCATATCCTGTGAATCAATCCTTTTGAATTTTTAATGTCAAAAATAGGATTTATTTATTTATGATTGAAAAAAATATATATATTTGAAGGTAGAAACAGTGGAAAAACCTTGATGTTCCTGGTTGATATGTTCAATAATGTAAACTTTAATGAAAGAGGGAGAAAATCAGAGTGTCATCAGAGAATCAGGTGGCTTCTCGAGGTGCTGCACCCTTTGATTGTTCGAGGGCTTCCCCACCCAACTCTGCCCCTCCGTGGGTGCTCGTGGAAGGCGCCTAGATTAAGAACCATCCCCACAGAGCCTTAGTACTGGTTGCACTGATTTTCAGTGCATTCCCAGTATGTATTCCAGCAGCCTGGACTGAGCCAGTCTGCAGCATTCCCTTGCAGGTATGAGAAGACCAAAGGGTGACCTTCAGTGAGTTGTTGACCTTCTAGCTGCATTTGATGTCCTTCTCCCTCCTGTGTTTTAATTTTCCCAGCATTGCCTAGCCTTCCCTGTCAATTACTGTGGTATTCGTCCCCTCCCTCTTATGCTTCAAGTAAAGGCTGACATGAGAGAGAAAAAGCTTGCCTCATCATCACATCCATCATGAGAACTAGTGAATGTTAGTGTTGGCTTTCTGTCTACAGGGCACCATTGTCCTATCCTCAGCTCCCTCCTAAACAGACTTCACACACAGTGCTACAGGAACTCGGCAGGCCAGGCAGCATCTATGGAAAAGAGTAAACAGCTGACATTTCAGCTGAGACCCTTCATCAAGACCCAACCTCCAACCTCCAACCACTGTCCTAAAACTGGCTTAAATGGTTTTGTAGCACTCAACCCTTTGCTGTGATTAAATTTTTACAAACACTCAATCAAAATCATTTCAATCCTAAAATGATACGTTAATTTTATTGGAGCAGATTACTTGCTATAGTTATCATTGTACTTGTAACCTTTGTTGAAATATAGGACATTGACCTCTTATGTCACACCATCTCCACCAAATTTAGTCTTTTTTAAATGCATGGCTGTTCTTATCATAACCACCACCAATGGTGTGAGACCATTATGTCTTTTAACCATGGAATTGCTCTTCCATAACAGATTTGTGGCTGGAGGTTTCAGATTGTTAATTTTCACGCCACTGCTTCCTTCACCAATATTTTTATTATTGAGAAACATGGGCAAAGAAATGCAGATAGTACAAAATTAATTTCAGTTGTCTGGTTATTGGAGGAAGTGTCCAAAGGGAACATCTTGAATTATTGAAGACTCCAAAATGATCCCAAAATGTTAGAAACTGTTCTCCACAGTACAATCTGTGTGTAATCCTCTCACCGGGCTCATATACAAACTTGGCTCGATAGCTAACTCTGCTAACAGCCCTGTGACTCAGCAGTAGAGAAGGCCACCTTTCATAAACAATATACATCTAGGGTCGATATGATTTGGGATTTATCCAAACAGGAACGTCGTGGTTTCAATTAAAGAAACCTCAATTTGAGTGAATGCTGTGTAAATACTGCCTGTACACATTTGTCGGTCAGCAAGATATGACAGATCATACTCCACATACAATTATAAAGAAAGTATATTTAACAATTTTGGCTTATTAAAGAGTCAGTAGGAGAGGGCACATTACAGTTAAACCAGTCCAATGTACACATAACTGCTGGAGCTCATACTGGAGTAGTTGGGGCTTGTGTCAGCATGAAAGCACCCGCCACATTCGAAACTTCCCTCGAAGACCATCTCAAGCAAGCTGGGTCTCTCTCTCTCAGGAGAAAACGAGAAAATCTGCAGAAGCTGAAGGGTTTCGGCCTGAAACGTCGACTGTCCTCTTTTCCTAGATGCTGCCTGGCCTGCTGAGTTCCTCCAGTATTTTGTGTGAGTTGCTGTCTCTCAGGAGTATTGGCCCTTCCTCCTTGGAGCCATTCATTTGTACAAAGCACTTCCTGCCACTGGGACTCTCTTTCCAACAGCAGTCTGCAGCATCTTCCCTTTCGTCCCACTCTGCAGTTCCCGCCAAAAGGACCCCAAACCAGCCTACTGCTCTTTAGAAAACTCCTCCCCACAGCTCTCTAGAATTTTTCCTCACATCCCACAATCCTGATTGGCCAAGTGAGACAACATGGCTCCTTATCTTAGCCAAAGCCAAAACACACTTTCCAGCGTGGCACACTGCTTTTACAAAAAACTGCTAATACTGTATGAACTACCTCATATCATAGCAGTAGAAATCTTAACCAGGGCATTCCATGTGGTATCTGTAAAAGTAATTATCTCAACCAGGAAGGTTGTAGGGATGTGCCAGCTAAATACAGGTTAGTCAGTTTATCTTTGTGTTTTTTTTGTGGGAAGTTCAGGAACAATAATTAGGGATATTATTAGAAGTTTGAGTTGATAACGGAGAGCCAGTGTGGGTTTGATAAAGTAAATAGTATCTGGTTAACTCAAAATTTGGATTAGGTGAAAGAGAAGTGAAGTTTGCCATGGATGGTCCCAAGCCCGGCTGCTAAAGGAGGAGTTTTGTACATGGGGCTAGCAACCCCATCACATAAAACCCAGAGGAAGGACACACCAAGACGATGGGCTACACCTGGGGACAACTCCAAAGGACTGGCCTGGGGCAGGGGACTCAGGCAAGCTATTGTTGGTGGCCTACACTCCAGTAGGGTTGATGGGCTTGAGGCAAAGAGAAGTGAATGAGGGAATTGCACTGGGTGTCTTCGACATGGATTTATGGAAGGCGTTGGATAAACCACACACTAAAAGGCTGGTTAGCCGATCCGAGGGCCATGGAATTAAAGGGTCACTAATCATGATAGGAAATTAGTTTGTAGGCAGAAAGAAGAGTAGAGGGAATGGTTGTTTATTAGACTGGAAGATGTTACAATGGAGTTCTGACTGGTACCATTTAGTTTTGTTGATGTACATTAATCATTTAGCCATTGGTGTCCATGGGAACATTTCCAAATCCTTCGATGGCCAAAGGTTCAATTTGTGGAAAACAGTAAGGAGGGTTGGAATAAACTGTGAGAAGACCTTAAACAGCTGATCGAATGGCAGTGGCAGCAATCTAATGGAGAGATGTGCAGCTTCAGGAGAATGACTGTGCAACAAAATTGATTAAATAGCACAATTGTAAAGGTTGTCCATAAATACGAGGAACTTTTCATCTTCCACCCGACACCAAAGCTGCTGTTTCAAACCCGATGAAACTCTGAATCAAATCTGCTGGGCTGTTGCCTCAGCAGTTACTTGATGCATGATGATGTTCTTCTGGTTGTGACTGATGAAACCTCTGATCACGCTGTGGACTATTTGATAACGATAGTTGGCTATTTGACAGTGGTGTTATACAGTTATACCTTCACCTCTTCATTTCCAGCTAACTAACCTGAAACTAGAAATATTGTTGGTTCAAAAGAAGATGTTTGAGGAATCTGATGCTCAGGTCTACCCCACCAAGCCTTCTCTGGATGGAATATACTTCAAGGAGCTAATCTTCCAAACTCCTGTGAACATAGGTCCAACTCACAAAATCCCTCCTATGTGGTCAACACTGTATTCCCAGGATGAAATTCCTACATGGGTCTCCAAGGTTAATGTGCCCCTTGGGTATGGAGAATAAAGCAGTCTTGCACACTGGGAATGATTGTTGCCCAATTCTTGATTTAAAGGACCAATGTATCACTTTTCTTGCTAATTGCCTGTCTATTATTTGTGTTCCCCATACTAGCTATTGTATGTCACTTGTGTACCAGTGTTTACTGGTTGCACACTAATCTCTATGTAGCAAAAGCCTTTTGTTCCCGACAACATTCCAGTAAATCTTCTCTATCTTTTTTTTGGGTTTTGACATTTTTCCTGATTCTTTGTGCTCATAATTGGATAGTGTAGTTCTAGCCGCGCCAGAGCATGAGTTAAAATCCTGCACTGAAGAAGTTTATTTGTGGCATTGGTAGAGTTGTTTTTTTGTAGAAGTTAACTTGTGATCCGATGAAAAGAAAAGCCGGGTAAGTCATTCCTGAAGCTCTGGCCAATCCTTCTCGTTCAATTGACATTGGTAAAATGGGTTATCTCGTCCTCAGCATATTTTCAGATCATGATCTCGAAGTGCTTGCATTGTCTCCTCTTTTAAAACACTACCTACATTGCAAAGTTACTTCCTTGGGTGTAGAGTGCTTTGGGATGTCCATAAGGTCATGTGTTAATGCAAGTTCTTTCTGTTGCCCTTGTTCTGAATAGGCTTCTTCTTTTGTTCCAGAGCGGAGGAAGCAGAGGGGATTCTGGAACCCAAGGACTCAAACAAACTGAACTTCAACCTTGCCTGTGCTCACAGCGACCTCCTTAGTAGCCTTTGGGCATCTGCGGTCATGATCTGTGTTGCAGGTCAGTAAGGGCTCATCCATAATAATTTATTGGTAACTTGAGGTAGGGGCCAGCTGTTTCTAACAGAGTGAGTCACTTTAACTGAGTAGTCACTCAACTATGTCAAAGGATAGGAAAGAAATGCTATTAATTTACCTTTGACACATCTTCCTTATGTTAATGAAGTTGGCCTACCCCCTATTTAAAATCATTATTACTGGTCCTCTATGCTTTTTCGTAACCACTTAAAAAAAATGGATCTCCAAATCTCCAAAATGATCCCTCCGTTTGACCAGCGACATCTTGTTGTGATTGGTCTTTCATTGTATTTAGGTCATACCAGATAAGGACATCAAATTTTCATCCCGAAGAACAGTAGTGGCCTTTTATAATAACTTGGTGATCTAATTACTGAGATTAGGCAAGCACTGAGAATGGAGAGGAACAGAGAGAACTTTGCTGTGTGTGACATAGCTCTTGAAGGTTAATAGAGCTGGTAGCTTGACAAGCATATTAAAAAGTGTTGGGAAACACAAAGAAAATCAGGAAGGTTAAGAGGTCACAAAGAATATTGGTATTCAGGATTAAGGTAAATCAAAAGGAGTCCTGTAACGGATATTAAGGGAAAACAATAACTAGGGACAAAGTAGGGCCAAATAAGCAATCTATGGACGAGCCAAAGTTTTGTTTGAGGTCTTAAATAAACACTTTTCATTGGTATTCACAAAGGAAACAGAGTTTGTGTTTGGAGAAGTCAGTGAAGGGATAGTTGAAAATATAGTGTAGGCCTCCTTAAACATACTCGATGTCTTCGCGGCTTTAAAGGTGAATAAATACGGGAGGCAAGGAAAGAGATTCCTGAGGCTCTGGCTGAGGTTTTTAACTGGTAGCGCCCCTTTTAAAGAAAGGCAACAGAGAAAAGCCTGGCAACCAGACACCCGTGGGCCTCATACCACTGGCCTGGCAACCGGAGGCCTGTGGGCCTCATACCACTGGCCTGGCAACCGGAGGCCTGTGGGCCTCATACTACTGGCCTAGCAACAACAGACTTGTGGGCCTCATACCACTGGCCTAGCAACTGTAGACATGTGGGCCTTGTACCACTGGCCTGGCAACCAGAGACCTGTGGGCCTCACATCACTGGCCTGGCCTAAAACTGGGGGACGTAGATGTGAGGTAACAGGAAAGTGATTAGAGGAAATGTGACAGGGAACCTCTTCAGCCAGAGATGGCTGATACCTTGAATGCACAGCCTGAATGTGATTGAAGTTGTGTAAATGAACACTTAAATTGCTTATGCATAGAGAGCTATGGACCAAATACTGAGCAAAGCAATAATGTGGAAGTGTGTCAACTGGTCAGCACGGACAAATTGGGCTAAGTAGCATGCTTTCATGTTCTATGACCCTGTGATTTGATATATGATTGTAACATCATATGTATGATTCATTGTTTCTTTCTCATGTAGCTCACTTGTTACATCCTTAAAAATCCCAGTAGTTTTGTCAAGCACGACTTCCCTCTCATGAACTCCTGTTGAAATTTGGTTGAACTAAAACAGAATCCCCTGTTTCAGGCACCAAGAACCTTCACATTGATGAGAAGACATTGCACTCATCCTTGGCACTGTCGGAAAATAAAAAGAGGCTGACGTTTGCAAACAAGAAGGTCTACTTCTACCCAGACTGCCCTGAGCGCTTTGACCATTGGCCCAACGCCCTGGGACTGGAGCCTATCCAAAGTGGACTTCACACCTGGAGAGTGGAAGTGGAGAAAAGTGGAGCCTATAAAGTGGGGTTGGCTTACGGCTCTCTTCCACGCAAAGGCGCCGGCCATGAATGCCGGCTCGGATATAACCCATCCTCCTGGGTCTTTTCCCGGTATGATGAAGAATACACGGTGGCCCACAATGGGCAGATGAAGACCCTGGACCTACTGAGGCGTCCAGCAGTGATTGGTGTGCTGGTAGACTATGAAGGAGGTGAAATCCTTTTCTATGACCCTGACACCTATGCCATCTTGCATTGTTACAGAACAAAGTTCACTCAACCTATATATGCAGCTTTGGCAGTAGCAAATGAAAGTATTGCAATAATCTAGTAGTAGGTGGGTGGATTGTTTCATCAAATGGTATCCCTAATTCTCATCTAATATTTTGGCTTTGGAATTCCTTATTCCTGAAGGAATTCTGATATAATAGTCTAGAAGTCAGCAACCTTGCCGAAACTAGTTTCAACTGACCCTCAAACACAGAGATGCTTCATCTATGGATCAGAGTTTGGATAAGATGTCGACAGTGTCAACATTTTAATTAACTAGTGAAAGGTTGGGTTGTACTTTCTGATTAAAATTGCCCTCTTAAAATCAAAATGATTTTCTTGCTGGTGTAATTCCTAATAAAAGTCATTCTTGGGACATGACGAGTCTGGTCAGGATAGGATTTTCTCCTCATCCGTGGTGGCAAGCTTCTTTATTGATAAAATGGTATTGGATCAAAGCAAGTGATGGTGTAGATAGGAGCTTACCCCCCTCCCCCGACCCCACTACCAGACCAGGTTAGACAGGGACAACAGATTTCTTTCCCTAAAGCAATTAGTGAACCAACAAATAAGAATCAGATTTAATATCACCAGCATATTCTGCAAAATTTGGTTTTTCCGTGGCAATAGTATAGTGCAATACCTAATAATAGAGAAAAAAACTGAATTACACTATATATATATGTTAGTTAAATTAAATACATAGTGCAAAAATGAAGTAGTGTTCATGGGTCCAATGTCCGTTCAGAATCGGATGGCAGAAGGGAAGAAGCTGCTCCTAAATCACTGAGTGTGCATCTTCAGGCTCCTGTACCTCCTCCCTGATGGTAGCAATGAGAACAGGACATGCCCTGGGTGATGAGTGTCCTTGATGGATGGAGGCACTGCTCCTTGAAGATGTCCTGGATACTATGGAGTTGTTATCTTGTGTCAATATTTCCAAAGCTATATTGATGTTGGCAGCTTTTTTATTTTCCAGGTTTAGAAGTGATCAACTTCCTGTGAAATGAACTTGTTCATGAGATTATTAACCCAGTTATCAATCTGCTTCAGTGAAAGCATCTAAGATCCTTGAGAGTAAATGTTGACAGGACATTTAACTGTTAGGGACTTCCGGGAAGGAGGAGTCTTTGGATAACGAGAATAGACATCAGTGGAAGTTCATCCTCCTCAAATGAGCTTGGTGTGATGGTCACAATCCTACCTGAGTCACGTGGTACCTGCTGGTGACTGTTAATCCAAACCTGGTAGCTGGCAACAGTCGTGAAGTTTTCAGGAAGGGCAGACATGTTTTATATTCAGACAAGGTCACAGTTAGTGTAGGACTCAGAACTTCCAGACTCGTTTGAGTTCACTGCAATGTTTAGGTCTTATTTCCATGTGACCAAGTGATCGTGAGTGGGAGAGGCTAGAGAGATGAACAGCGTCTCTCTATTCCAGTTCTTTCATGCATGTCCAAAGTCACAGCTCAATGATCCACGATAGAGAGTTAGGATGTGAAACTAATGTTATGTTGCTTCCCTCACTATGCCTCTATCTCTGTCTCTCTGTCCCTCTTTCTTTCCCTTCAGTTCTTGCACGTCACACTTCTCCCCCATCCTCATGACCCACCCATCACCTTTCTCTGGTTCCCAACCTCCTTCCCTTTATTCCACTATTCACTGTCCTCTCCTATTTGATTCCTTTTTCTTCAGCCCTTTACCTTTGCTGCCTATCACCTCCCAGCTTCTTTCGTCACCCACCTTCTCATCCGGTCTCATCCACCAGCTGCCAGCTTGTACTCCTTCCCCTCCCCCCTTCCTTTCCACTCTTGATCTAAAGCAGCAACGAGCTCCCTCCATTGATGCCCTGTGACCTGCTGAGTTCCTCCAGCATTTTGTGTGTGTTGCTCAAGATTTCCAGCATCTGCAGAATCTCTCGTGTCTATGTCATACTGTCAGATCATTTAGAGGGATTTAGAGAGGGATGGGTCAACCCTCTAGGGATTGAACTGGAATCTGCAGGAACTTAAATAATGCTCTGCACAGCACAAGGAAAAATTTAATAGGTGTAGCTAAATATATATGTATTTACCTCTTGGTTGTGAGTAGGTCGGTGGGAAGGGCAAGGAGATGTGGTGGGACACTGTTCTTGTAGATGGGACAAATTTAGCAAGAGATGACATCACCAGTGGCAGGATTAGGTGAATAGTCTGAAGTTTATCTGAAGTTCTAGTGGATTATGTAACTGAAAGACATTGTCACCCTGTATAGGGAATATAGGGGAATAAAAGGGAGGGGGTTAACATGGACGTCAGATCACGGGAAGGTCAGTTTACTCCAGAAGTAAGAAATTCCAGGACGTTGTCTCCATGCTTCATGCTGTCATCTGAAATCTCTCGATGCTGACTCAAGGACTACAGGTGCGGAAATCTGGAGCAACAAACAAGGTGCCAGAGGAGCTCAGTGGGTCAGGCAGTGTCTGAAGAGGGAAATGGACACTCAATATTTTGGATTGAGACCCTTCAGCCTGGACTGAAAGATAGAGGGGAGAGAGAGCATAAAAAGATGGGGAGTAGGTGTTGGGCAAAAGCTGGCAGGTGATAGGTGGACCCAGGCGAGGAGTGGTGAAAGGCAGATAGAGGAAGGGAGAGTGGAAATAGCAGAAGAGGACAGGTGAAAGTGGTAAATGGCTGAACATAGTGGAACCGGATGGGGGAGGAGGGTGGAACATTGAACCTATTATGGGAGGTGGGAGTGCAGATGGGAATGGTTGAGGCAGAGGAATCAGTGGGTGGAAAAGGGAAAGGAAATAGGGTACTGGGGGTGCTAGGCTTGTGTAGGAGGAATGGGTAGATTTGGAGGAAAGAGTAAATGGACAGAGGGGGATCAGTTTACGTGAAATTGCTTTCTGAATTCTCCAGTGCTCTCGATCTCCTTTTG
Organism: Hypanus sabinus; assembly: GCF_030144855.1. Classification (NCBI taxonomy): domain Eukaryota; kingdom Metazoa; phylum Chordata; class Chondrichthyes; order Myliobatiformes; family Dasyatidae; genus Hypanus; species Hypanus sabinus. The sequence goes on from NC_082723.1 coordinate 54,780,458, forward strand.
GTTTTGATTATACTATGGGCATATATTTTTCCAGTGAATGAGCTGATTTTCGACCCAAAACATCCTCAGCCTGTTACAGAATTGCTATTCAGAGGCTCTCAAGGCTGAATTTCTGAAAGAACATCTTGCCTGGACCTTGATATTTAATGATGAATGTATTACTTAGTAGTCTGTTATAATTAACTAATGTATTTCATACCAAGTTTGTAATTTTTAATGAGTATACTTCATTCAAAACCATTTTGTCCTTCCCATACTTTCCCCAGCCTTTTCAGTCCTAAGCAATCTCTGACACCACCCAGTACAATGCCAAGTTCTTCCTTATGAGAAACTGAGTCAAAATGTAAACAAACAAGGGAGAAGCACAGAGAAGAGTTATTCAGAGTTTATTGCTTTGGAATGAGCTCTCATCCCTTTCAGAAATCAAGAAGCACGTGGTTTCTGGTTTGCAATTGGTAAGTGCTGCCTGAAAGAAACAGCTGATTTGCAGACAAGACAGGAAAAATAATATTCATTTTCTATTCAGAAGTAGTTGAGACAGAGGCTGGAGACCAATGTGGTGGGACAGTGTCACAGTGCAAAAGGGTAGAATCTGCCATTTTCACAGGATTGTAACTTAAGGAAGGCACTGTCCATTGAACAACACAAGACAATTCACCATGGAATAGCGGAAAGCAAAGGCTTTCGATCAATTCCAGCTTCCTGATGTCAGGATGTTCAGAGAATTGGCAAGATTTGAGTACATTGTACATTCTTCATTTGAGTACATTTTTCTGTTGAGAATATATTATCAATCAAATGATATTGAGACAATACATTCAGAGGGGAGTTATCTCACCAGTCCCCTTCTCCAGTCATCCCCTTGTGGATCTGCAGTGTCTTTCTCTCACACATTTCGATCAACTTCGTTTTGATATTTTTACCAGTTCCCTACACTAATGTGTAATTTACAGCTGCCGATTAACGTGCAGCATATCCATCGGATGTAGGAGGAAAGCAGGGCAGCAGGAGAAAATCCACCTCATCACTGGAGAACATTCAAAACTCCACATATTACCAGTTGGTCAGGATTGATCCTGGGGCTCTGAGGCAACAGCTATATTAGCTGTGTTGCTCTGAAATATTAAATCAGTCGTCACAAATTGGGCGATATCACCCCACCCCCCAGGGTTGGTGGGAGTTTCTAAAGGGGTGATAAAGATAAAAGGGTGGTGGGCAGGTGCTTGGTAGCAAGGGGAAACGAGGGATTACAGGCTTAATTTAAGAAATCAATTACTTTTATGAGTGTTTGATTTTGAGGGCCTCAAAGCACATTACCAACAGCATACTGCACGTGACACATAACACAAATAGCACATGTTTCAGAATGATTTTAGAAAAACATACAGTCCCAAAGGAAAAACAAACTAATATACCCCAAGTGCCTAAGTGGCATGACTGTAGATTGTGCTGGGCCAGCTAGTTCTTCCATTGAGCGAATACTGGAGGGCAGCACTGAATGAACAACATAAGGCAGCGCTGAGCAAACACTGGAGGGCAGCACTGAATGAACACCACAAGACAGTGCTGAGCAAACACTAGAGGGCAGCACTGAATGAACACCACAAGGCAGTGCTGAGCAAACACTAGAGGGCAGCACTGAATGAACACCACAAGGTAGCGCTGAGCAAACACTAGAGGGCAGCACTGAATGAACAACACAAAGCAGCACAGAGCAAACACTGGAGAGCAGCACCGAATGAACACCACAAGGCAGCGCTGAGCGAATGTTGCAGATTTTCTCTTAGGCTTTGCTCAAAATGGGTTATAGTTGTTGAAAAGCAATGTGACAGCTCTGTATTTGTCATATCATGGGGAATCTGGACTGACAAAATGTGTTATTTCTGGGCCTGCCTGCACATTATTGTTATTCACTACTGAAGTACAGAGTTAGCTAGTGTGATTCCCATACTCTAATCATGCAGTGCCGCAATCCCTGTGAATTAGCGTATGGTGTTCAATGGGGTAAAGTTTAGAATCTGCCCTTTCGAATGGTCTTCACCACATTTCTCTAGCTCACGACCTAACTGAGATATCGCTGCCTCACTTTATGTACCTTCAGACAGAGAGTCAGGTTTTATCTGAGCTATGATGACACTATAACTTTCCATTTTATTCATTACAGCAAATGAGAGGGTCATAAATAATAGGAAATTGAGCATGGTCATTAATCCACAATGAAAAGGGCAGAAGCAGACCAAACAAAAACAAAGTGTGAACAGTATAGTGTGGAGAATTTGAAATATGTATATATACCAGCACCAAGCAACCTACAGCATCCAATGTGCTGGTGTGAAAGAGATTTTTCAAATGAGGCAATGAAACCATCCGGGCTCCTTGAACATTTGAAGAGAATACACTCTGATTAAACTAATGAAACTTCGGCTTATTTTCAGTCACTTCGTGAAAATTTTCAGAAATGGAAATGGAAAACACTTCAAAACATGTTTGCCAGCACTTCACAACAAAACAGTGATGTGTCGTGTACTTCATACAACATTTCATACAACTACTCATTGCTAAGTCTAGAAAGCCCCATACAATTGGAGAAGAACTGATTCTGCCAGCAGTAAGGGAGGTTCTGAGTATGATTTTGTACAAGTCACTAGACCAAATAAATAAAGCAATTTAGTTCAGTGACAACTCTGTTCAAAGACAAATAGATGAAATGTCCCAGAATGTGAAAGACTCATTGTGCAACATACTTAGAAAAACAGAATTTGCTCAGCAGTTGTTTAAGACATGAGGTTTTTGCTTTCTTGAAAAAGGCAATACCTAACATATTTACCTTTCATTCTGTAATGTACAAACAACATCTTGTCGCAAAAAAACCTAAGTGATCAACTGCACATCATTAAATACTGTTATCACAGAGATAAATAAAATTAAGTCACGTGCTGTCAATTCTTAACTATTTCGAGAATTTTCTATTGAGAATGATGAACAGTCTGAATGCTTGCTGTTGCACACAGAAGTCAGATGGCTCTCAAAATGAAACTGCCTGAGATGCTTTTATGCACTTTTTGAAACTGTAATAAAATTCTTCAAAGATTCAAATGCTTCATTCAGTACTCAAGTCAAGGATATTAGACATGACATTACTTATTTGTCAGAACCATTTGCAAAGTTTAATGAAATTGATATTCAATTGCAAAGGAAGTGATGTGGATCTTATCAATCAGTCATTTCCAAATTTCTGTCCAAATTAGTGGCCATCGCAACCTTTTTCAATTTACGAACATCACACATAGTGAAGCATAGTTTTAGAGCAGTTGCCCAACATCTTTCAATGTATTGAAACAGACTGTAAATTACTGAACATAGCTTTCTGAGACACCTTGCAAATGACATTCAACCTGATGTTGATAAGCTGATACCACTGCACCAAACCCAACTATCTCACTGAAAGGTGAAAAAGCAATGAAGTTGTGAATAGTTGGGCTATTAATGTTCGCTCTAAAATTGTTGATGAAAATTATTTTTATTGCAATCAAATAAATAATTATGTTCGTAGCTTTAAATATATTTGATTACTTTTTACAATTACAGTGGATTCCATTTAGATGGACTGCTGGGTAATCAGGGCAGCTGATTTGGAACAACTCTTTAAAAAAAACCCACAAAAACGAATTAAGAAAATAGCCAGGATTCCCTTTGTTATTTGGGACACTATGGCGCTTAATTGGGACAAGAGACTGTTGCCCAATTTTCTAATTTGTATTAGTTACATACACTTGTGTGGTGATTAGACACTACACTGTGCTTAGAGCAAACAGTTTGTAAGTAGCATCATTTGCGTGCATTGCTGTTCAAAATGCAGTGTTTTTTCGTTGCTGATAGTTGGCGGGAAATAAGCAGCAAGACAATTCAGAGCTCTTTCGCTCACTGCGGTTTCAAGTATTCAGGCTTGGAGATGACAGCGATGGCTGGGGGTGAAAATGAAACAATTTCACTATTTCAAAATGTTAGGAGCTACAAAGAATTTGAAGGTGTTGACAATCATCTTGAAAGATACAATGAAGATGAAGATTTGGAGAATGCAATCTTTGAAAAGATTGTATGAAGGCAGTCCTTTATCTACACTACATGTTTGTGCTGATTTCGTTCATTTGCAGTCAATTAAAAGAACACGGCATTGTACACTGGATGAATACCTCTGTCAATAACTGTTAGGAACTACTACAAAGTCTTATACTATTGTAGGAGTTTTGACAGTGTTCTAATTTGTTCCGATTTTCAAAACATAATTTGTTACTCGAACCATAGTTTGTCTTTTTTTATACCTTCTCAATTATTTCTATGAAACTTCGGCTAATTAGGGTAGCTGCTTAACCGGGCCAAAATGTTCTGACCCCAATGTGTCCCATTTAACTTGAATTCACTGCACTTGTCACTGCTTTGAATTTGCAGTTCCTATTTTCTTTCACTGCAGATTGTAAATCAAAATTCTTTATAATTTTTCTGTAATGGCTGGACAGGGAGAAGGATGCCCTGAGTATGTGGTCCAGGAGCCAAGGGGGTAGGAACTCAAAAAAATTGTGAGTTATCTTGCCAATCTCCTCCTCTCATTCCCCTGTGGATCTGCAGTTGCTCCTTCCCTCGCATCTCCATCAACCTCCCTTTGATACTTTTACCAGTTCCCCACACGAAGAGGAACCCCATCCCTGGTAGGGTGGTGGGAGGATGGGGTGAGGGCAGATGTGCATGAAATGGAGGCAATGTCAGTGAGAGCAGCATTGACTTTGCAGGAAGGGAAACCCCTTTTTATGAAAGATAGGGTTCCTCTTGTCCTCACCTACCACCCCATAAGCCTTTGCATCCAGCACATAATTCTATGTGACTTCCTCCATCTCCAACAGGATCCCACCACTAAGCACATCTTTCCTTCCCCCCCTGCTTTCCACTCCCTATGTGAACCTCTTGTCCATTCACCCCCCTCCCCCCACTAATCTCCCTCCTGGCACTTATCCTCGCAAGTGGAACAAGTGCTACACCTGCCTCTTCACCACCTCCCTCACTACCATTCAGGGTCCCAAACAGTCCTTCAGAGTGAGGCAACACTTCACCTGTGAGTCTGTTAGGGCTATCTACTGTATCCGGTGCTCCCGGTGTGGCCTCCTGTATATTGGTGAGACCCGACGTAGATTGGGAGACCGTTTTGCCAAGCACCAACACTCCGTCCGCCAGAAAAAGCAGGATCTCCCGGTGGCCACACATTTCAATTCTACTTCCCATGCCCATTCCGACATGTCAGTCCATGGCGTTCACTGCTGCCACAATGAGGCCACACTCAGGTTGGAGGAGCAACACCTTATATTCCGTCTGGGTAGCCTCCAATCTGATGGCATGAACATCGATTTCTCAAACTTCCGGTAATGACTCCCCCCACCTTCACCATTCCCCATTCCCATTTTCCTCTCTCACCTTATCTCCTTACCTTCCCATCACCCTCTGGTGCTCCTCCCATTTTCCTTTCTTCCATGTTCTTCTGTCCTCTCCTATCAGATTCTCCCTTCTGCAGCCCTTTATCTCTTTCACCAATTGAATTCCCAGCTCTTTACTTCATCCCTCCCCCTCTCCTGGTTTCACCTGCCACCTTGTACTTCTTCCTCCCCTCCCCCCACCTTCTTTCTTTGACTTCTCATCTTTTTTTTCCAGTCCAGCCCAAAACGTTGACTGTTCACTCTTTGGTGTCTCGCTGTCTGGCCTGCTGATTTCCTCCAGCATTTTGTGTGTGTTGCTTGGATTTCCAGCGTCTGCAGATTTTCTCTTGTTTGTGATACTAGTAAGTACATTGGACTGGTGATGGATAAGCCATTGCCCCAGATTCAAAGTGGAGGGGAGGCTGCGTGAGTATGAAAATGCAGTGTTGCCTATCCTCCAGAGGTGTTCTGGAGTCGTCGAGGATGAAGATGAAGCTCCTAGATGTTGCTGCAAAAATATCCTGGTAGCAGCCGGCATGAACCATGACTCTACTACCAAACAGAACAAAGACAGCCAGCTCGTGTTCACACCATCTTAACATGGGACTACATTGCTAACCCTTCGTCATCATCACGGGTCTCAATTGCAGAACCTCCCATCCAGCAGCACCATGGAGGCATTTCCATAAGAAGGAAAGCAGGCTTTGAGAAGGTGTCTCACCACCATTTTCTCAAGGGAAATTAGGAGCGTTAATAAGTGCTGGCCTTGTCAGCAATGACTAGAACTACTAAAGTCGTTATGTTTAAAATAATGTGGGTAATTTCCACCTCGAGGCGAAGGGGGTGTGGTGCTGTGCATCAAAAAGACACTGTCTGTGAAGGTACCGTGTAATAGTGCAGCTAATACCACAAGTGATGTCCATGATGAGCAGAATCTCCATGGTGTAAGCATGATGTCCAGGGGCTGCTGAAGGAGAGCAGCAGCTGCCCGGGCCCTTCAACTGCGAAGACTCTGGGAGGAGATCCCCTGGGCTCAATGACTCTACTGGTTCACCAGCTGGCATTAACCCTTTCTCCACTGCGCCCTCTGCCTCATTGTTCACCAGGACTCTCAGTGTTATCTCTTTCTTTGCTTGGCCTCCCTTTGCTCAATGGGTCTCACTCGATTATCGTTATCTGCAATTCACTATGATAGTATTAATGCCTCATTTGCCATGGGGCACCATTTAAAGGCCCTTCGTTTGACTTGCAAGCAACATTCAGAACAAGACAAGGTATTTAATGCTCCAACTAGAAATAAATGGGTTTGATCTAATGACCACTGTAGAGAGGAGGTTCTGGTTGCAATGTAAACAAATGCTGGCTGGTCATGCTGCTGTTCTAATGGGTGCAAACAATAATTTCAGAAAAAAACACGAGGAACTGTTTCATGCACTTATTTTTGTTATTTGCTTTGCTTAAGCAGTATGGAGCACACAGGCAAGCAAGGTTAGGAAGGAGCGGAGACTTTGATTCCATCCCTGATACTGATGAATACTTTAACATTTTTGTTAAAGCAATTAACACTTTTGAGATGTTACAGAATCAGGACGTTATCTGTCACCAGTTCGATCTGTACCTCCTGTTTAAAACATAGAAATATAGAAATCCTACAACACAATACAGGCCCTTCGGCCCACAAAGCTGTGAACATGACCTTACCTTAGAACTACCTTGGCTTACCCATAGCCCTCTATTTTTCTGAGCTCCATGTATCCATCCAGGAGTCTCTTAAAAGACCCTATCGTTTCCACCCCCACCACCGCTGCTGGCAGCCCATTCCACGCATTCACCACCCTCTGCATAAAAAACTTACCCTTGACATCTCCTCTGTATCTGCTTCCAAGCACCTTAAAGCTATGCCCTCTCGCACTAGCCATTTCAGCCCTGGAAAAAAGCCTCTGACTGTCCACACGATCAATGCCTCTCATTATCTTGTACATCTCTATCAGGTCACCTCTCATCCTCCGTTGCTCCAAGGAGAAAAGGTCAAGTTCACTCAACCTATTCTCATAAGACATGCTCCCCAATCCAGGCAACATCCTTGTAAATCTCCTCTGCTCCCTCTTGATGGTTTCCATGTCCTTCCTGCAGTGAGGCGATCAGAATCGAGCACAGTACTCCAAGTGGTATCTGACCGGGGTCCTATATAGCTGCAACATTACCTCTCGGCTCTTAAACTCAATCCCACGATTGATGAAGGCCAATGCACCATATGCTTTCTTAACCATAGAGTCAACCCGCGTGGCAACTTTGAGTGTCCTATGGACTCAGACCCCAAGATCCCCCCGATCCCCCACACTGCCAAGAGTCTTACCACTAATGCTATATTCTGCCATCATAAACGAAAGGCTGAATGGAGTAATTATTGGATCCTACCAGCAGTATTTTCTGGGGATCTGCCCTGTGCCCAGCATGGACACATGGCATTGAAATGATTGATTTTGTCATCTACTGACCTGAACTGTAACTTCAATAATCAGTCTTTAATCAATGGGGTTGGTTTAATTTTCAAATCTTGCTCTTTAATGATGTTGATGTAATTGAGTGCCTCAGACTCACACCGAGCCATGAGCAGAGATTTCGAACTGAGCAGCAGAAATTTCACTTGTTCAAGCATGATCAGCAATACCCCTTTGTCAGCACATGTAGATAAACAGCCGGTGTTGTAGTTCAGAGCTTCAGCATTCAGTAAGCGGTCCTTCTTGCCGAGGTGAATCAGGTTGATCAAACTGCATCAGAGACAAAACGGATGTCCATAAGACATAGAAACAGAGTTGGACCATTCAGCTCATTGGGCCGGCTCCGCTATTCCATGATTGATTTGTTATCCCTCTCAATCCCGTTCTCCTGCCTTCTCCCTGTAGCCTTTGGCACTCTTACTAATCAAGAACCTATCAACTTCCCATTTCATTATAACAAAATAACATGGCCTCCACAGCTGTACATGGGAATGAATTTCACAGATTTACCACCTTTTGGCAAAAGAAATTCTCCTTGTAATTGTTCTCAAGGAACATTATCAGGCATTATCTCTCACTATAAGAGACATCCTTTGCAGGCACACTCTATTTAGGCCATTCAATTTTCGATAGGTTTCAATGAGATCCTTCCTCATTCTACTGAACTCCAGTGAATACAGACCCAGAACCATCGAACATTTCTAATATGTCAACTTTTTCATTCTTGGGATCATTCTTGCGATATTTCCAAACCTTGTCCCACGTATTTCCTAATATTTTCGTACAAAAGTGAATGAAACCAATGGACCCACTGGGAAACTTTGAGCTGTCTAAAGAACTCCAATACACCCAATCCACGGTATTTTACTCTCTCTCAATGTCCATCAATTCTCCCCAGTTCTCCTTCCACCCTCTTCCACATGAGCTGATTTACAGGAACCAGCTAAGACCATAAGACATAGGAGCAGAATTAGGCCATTCAGCCCATCGGGTGTCCACTGTCATTCCATCATGGCTGGTGCCTGATCCCACTCAACCCCATACATCTGCCTTCTTGCTACATCCTTTGATGCCCTGACCAATCAGGAAACAATCAACTTTGGCTTTAAGTATACCCAGGAACTTGGACTCCACTACAGCCTGTGGCAGAGCATTCCACAGATTCACTATCCTCTGACTAAAAATAAATTCCTTCTTACCTCCGTTCTAAAAGGTTGCCCCTCAATTTTGAGGCTGTGCCCTTTAGTTCTGGTTACCCCACCCACGGGAAACATCCTCTCCACATCCACTCTATCTCGTCCTTTCAACCTCCCAGCCTGCACAGCTCTGGGATCTGGGAGGAAACCAGAACACCAGGAGTAAACCAGAGTCACCAGGGGATAGAGCAAACCCACACAGCAGTATCTTGGGTCAGGATTGAACCCATGTCTCTGGAGCTGTGAGCCAGAAGAACTAACATCAGTCATTCATTTATTCGTATGAGATTTCAGTCCCCATGTCAGTCTCCCTGTTCCAGCCTCCTTGGCCAAAGTCTGAAATTCACCAGCACAGTTGGCTGCTGACCGACTACCCTGACACAACTTCATCAGATGATCTGAGGCTCTGTTTGCTCTGGCGGGATCCTGGGACACCATCTTCACGGTAAACATGAATTCCTCCAAGTCCGAGCAAATCTCCGACCTCTGCTCCCAATGCGTGGCGGCCCAGGCCAGGACTCTCACAGTCAGGGAAACGACGTTAAAGGCCATCTTTTTGTGCTCTGTAGGGGATTGAATGCAGCAAGATGTTTAACTTTGAGAAGAGATCAGAAAAATGGACAAGGAGACAAGGGAGCAGTAATGTTAACGGTGAAGCTAAAGGCAGCAGGGAGGAAGAATTGTAACTCAGAAAGAAGCTGAGAGATAGCAGGGAGCAGAAGATTCTGAAATACAGAGTTCAGATTGCAATGGAAGGAGAACTATACATTAAGGAATTAAGAGGTGATTGAAACAATATCCATAAGGGACATCAATCACTTTATAGACTTGGTGAACCAAACGAGGAGTAATGGGATTCAGGATGAATTGCTTACCATGATAACAGATGGAGGCCATTCAACCCACTGGGCCTGTGTCAGCTCCCAAAAGGCAAACCGAAGTGCATCACCAATTAGAGTGGGCAAAACCTCTGGTATTCCCACTGCTGGTGCTGGGATCGGGGAATAAATGAAGGTTCTCTGTTTCCACTCAGGGTTACACCAGCTCCATTACTATCCATTTTAGTTTGTTCTGGATGATGGGAACATCTGAATTTGAAATTCGGCCTCATCTGATTTAGATGATGGGTATAGGCTCCCTGGTTCAAATTCCCTTCATGTAGACAGCTGGAAGGCCAACCCTGGCACAACGCGTTGAGCGGTAGCCTCATGAGTCCAGTGGCTGTGAACGCATCCCGCTCCAGTGACCAAGGTACAACAATGTCACTACAGCACATTGCAATGTTGGATCCTGCACAGGTGAGATGTTAAACCACGGCCTGAGGAACTCACTCAGGAGGACGTAGAAGATCTCACGTAGAGAAGTGCAGGGCAGTTCTTGCTTGTGCCCTGATATGATTCCCTATGGTGACCATTGTTGATCCTGTTTACCACATTATTATCTTAATCATTAATATAGATGATAACCAATGTTATAGATAGTCAGCAACGGATCCAGGATTGATCCCTACAGCATATCACTAGCAACTGGCCTCCAGTCAGAGAGACAACCATTTATTTTCATTGATTTCTCCTACTAAGACAATGGTGGATTCAATTGCTACTTCATGCTCAGCGCCAGGACCTCAAGCTTCTCCACCATCTCCCAAGCAGTACTTTGTGAAAGGCCTTGCTAAAGCCGTGTAGAGAATGTCCGCCCTATTTCCTTCACTAGCCTTCTTGATAACCTTCCTGAAAATATGTATAAGATTGGTTAGACATGATCCACCACAAACAAAGACCATGTGACTAAACTTAGTCTTGGATAACCCAGTCTATCCAAATGCTTATGCATCCTGTCCTTAGAAACCAGCCAGTAATTCATCCACGACTGAAGTAAGTATCATTGCCATATAATTTCCCAGACACTCTTAAAGGTTTTCTTGAACAACAGCATTCGCTATCATCCAGTCCTTTGGCATCTCACCCGTGACTTAAAGGCATTTTAGATATCTCTGCAAGGACCCCTGAAATTTCCCCACTAGAGTCTGAGGGGACATTGTTGTCAGATACTAGGGATTTATCCTCCCTAATTCACCCCAAGACAGCCAGCACCTCCTCTTCCATAGCCCAGATTTGGCCCATGTCATGATTACTCAGTTCTATAGGCTCTTTGTCTTTCTCCAGCGTAAATATTGAAGCGTGGAGACAGCTGTGCTATTATCCAGCACCTTCCCTAATTTGCTTTCAGTTAGTTTCATTGCAGGGGACGTGGCATGCAATTGGTAGATCGCCAGTCAACTTGTAGTTGTAGTTGTCCCAGCCAATCATGTCCCCACAATGCTGGTCCGTCTGTTTTTACCACATGCAAACTCAATGGGGCTTGTTTGTTGTATTTCACTGTTATGAAAGTCATTCCCACAGGATTATCTTTTCTCTGGTATAAGTTCTTAGCTGGATTTCTTCAGGCTTCAGTTTAGTATCTCTGAAAGGCTGGTAAAACTAAGGTTGTGGAATGACTGCAATAGCTGAACCAGTGCATAAATTCCATTTTAGTTAAATTGCCAATCTCTTCTGGCATAAGCCACATTGCTTGTCCGGTGTTAATTTCACACTATTAATTCCAAGGCTACACAATCTTGTGTGACTCTCATCATTATCAGATCTGTCACTGTGGAGGAAGATATTGTAAGTCAAAGATTTTGATAGATAAAGGGTTAATATTGGGTTTTTGAGTGCGGAAACCAGTTTGCAGCTTAATTTGCTATAGATATGGCCTTGGCTTTCAGCAGAGTCAATTCTTAGAATAAATACTTGCAGTTGCTTATCTTCTAAGAATTAAGACTCGGGGGTATGAGAAAAAACTGTCAGTTAATACAAAGTTGTACACAGGACTGAATGTTTAATTTTTGGCTGTGGCTATGGGTATAGTTTATCACATGAGAACTGCATGTGAACCTAGCTTTACTTTTCTAATTCACAAGGTTAATGGAATAGCCTTTGCTTTGTACTTCATAAAAGGAACTGTGTTCTCTATTGTTTGGAGTTAGAGATTACACTCCCCGCAATATTGTGAATAAAGCTCCCTTTACTTCGAAGTCTGATTTACTTCCGATAAACTTTAATTGAATGTCCTTAGCAAACTGATTTCAACAGCATGCAAATTTGTCCTCTTTTTGAGGCTAAACTTGAATTTTCATCTTTTTCTCTTCCCTGTGCAGTCCGTTTATTTTTGTCTGCCCAACATACTCTTGGTAAGTATCCTAATTTGTTGCATTTTTGGCTAATCTCACATTTATATCTGCATTTGTTCAGTGTATGTGAGCCCCTGCCACACAGCATGTAATGTTGAATCTGGTTTGCGGGTCTGGCAAGTGAGACAGAAAATGCTCTGAGTTCAAATAGGTATATTAATCATTTACTTACAAACAGTAAAAATTCGACCAAACCTTCATGTTCCCCAAGTTACAGACAGTACAAAGCTGAATCCTCAACAACATACTTATTTAAAAATGAGTGTCGAGCACACCTTCCCGACTATCATGTGCATTCTTGTCTGAAACAAAGGAAGAAGAGAGAAAGTCCCTTCCACGTGCTGTTTTATATACCCAGGGTATTTGCAACTGGACACCAGGATCAATCCATTGGGAAAAGCAGCTGAAGCTTCTAAACTAACCAATCACAATGGAAGCGACTTTCGACAATCAGAACAGGGCACACCCACACAGGACACAGTAACACAATTGTTCGGCCAGGTCGGTTCTGCTTAGACGATGCATTTTTATTCATGCTCACTTTCATTCCTGACTGCAAGTCAATTGCATCTCTGTCTGCGATTTTTGATGTACCGCTTTTGATTCCACTTGTGAAACATAAAGCGTTTTGCAATCACCACTGGCTTCAGTTCTAAGTGTTCCGGCATCACTTTGACAATATCAGGAATGCTCATTTCTGCAGGCTTGGTTAGAGGAATCATACTTCAAAGTAAACTGTTTACCTTTAAGCAACATAAGTACTCGTTTCTCATTTACTATTTCATGCGCTTCAAAATACTGTTCCTATAATTCAGTATACCTGAGCCATTGTGCAATCAAACTCATCAATCTTTCTGATGTAGCCAGCCAGTTCTGACTTTTTAAAAATGATTATTATCACCTGGTACTCACTCTTTATGAACTCTGAATTTTTCCATTTCCTGGCTTTAAAAAATACTCAATCTTGTCTTCCCTCCCAAAGAACATGTGCTTCTCTACTTTGGACTTTGCATTTGATTTTATTTTGATCGCCTCACTCCACTTTGAACAGGTCTCAGGTTTGTTTTAAAAATACCTCATTTCATAACTTCAAAACATTAAACGTTCAAAGAAACGCGGGTGTCCGAAGAATGTGGATGCAGTTTGAGTTTACTTTAAGTGAGGTGCGCACGTATCACGTGACTGCGTGATGATGTATGCAATCAATGTAGTTTTACATGTAACCCATAATTAATTATTTAAATTAACTGGAATGCTTAAGAAAACAATATATTTGATCCAACTCCCTCAATTTGATCTCGTGATTCATGTATGAAGCAGCAAGACCAGCCGCGGTCCTGCATGTTGAGCTCTACCATCGTGATACCACTGGTTGTGAGCTCATCCCACTCTAGAGACTGAAATACACAATGTAAGATGACATTCCAGAGCATGCTGCCATGTTGGATCCTCCACTTTTCAGGTGAGATGTTGAACCAACCTATGACACTTCTGCAAAGAAGTGCAGGGCAGCACTTCATTGTTCCCTGACTGATCATCTCCCTGGAGACACCACTGACCAGATGAACCACATCCTGAAAAGAGATTTGAGAAGAAGTGAGTGAGGGGCAGTCAGGAAATTCACCGCTCCATAGATCACTAGAAGCGGTCAGATTGCGTGCAGTGGGAGCGAGGTTGGAAAGGAAACGAGTGGGGACATTTGGAACAGTGGGAATGGCAGACAGGATTGTGGAATGCTCCCCTTGCAGGATGTGGGAAGGCAGAGAGACCCCAGTGACCCTGTAAGAAATGTTCCCAGCTGCAGCTTTTTACAGGAATTGGAGATGAACTCCAGATCATCCGGGGGGCTGACGAGTTGATTAACAGGAAGTACAGGGAGGTGGTTACACCAAAGGTGCAGGATGCAGGTAACTGGGTGACTCTCAGGAGGGGGGAAGGGGGGGGGGGGAACGCCAGCCAGTGCAGATCACCCGTGGCCATTCCCCTTCAGAGCTGGTATACTGCTTTGGATTCTATTGAGGGGGGAATGACCCACCAGAGGAAATCCACAGCAGTCAGGGTTGTGGCACTGAAACTGTTTCTGTGGCTCAGAAGGGAAGGGTGGTGGGGAGAGGAGGTAAGCTGCAGTAAAAGATGATACAATGGACAGGGGAACAGGCAGGAGGTTCTGTAGATGAGAACAAGATTCCTATATTGTATGCTGCCGCTAGGGTACGAGATGTCAGGGACATCTCGGATTGAGTCAATAGCATTTTTTAACTGAGAAGGTGAGCAGCCAGAGGTCATGGACTATGACAGTACCAACAGCATCAGTAGAAAATGTGATGAAGCCCTGAAAAGTGAGTTCAGGGAGTTAGATGATAAGTTAAAGGACAGGACCTCCAGAGTAGTGATCTCAGGATTGCTACCAGGTGCTAGTGAGGCCTGAAATAAGAAGGTAATACAGTTTAAATGCATGGCTAAGGAAATGGTGCAGGAAGAAGATATTTGGATCATTGGGGTCTCTTCCAGGGACCTGTACAGACAGGACAGTTTGCACCTGAACTGGAGAGGGACTAATATCCTTGCGGGAAGGTTTACTAGTGTTGCATTGCAGGGATTAAACTAGAGTTGCAGCAGGATGTAAACGAGAGTATCTGAGCAGATAGTGGAGTGGTCATGAGAAAAGATGTTGTTAAACCTATATACATGATAGAGGGGGAAGGATTAAAGGGAGAGGGATGGCACTACTAGCCAGGGAAAATGTCACCACAGTGCTCAGACAGGGACAGACTGGAGAGCCTGTCTACTGAGGCTATATGGGTGGAACTGAGGAATAAGAAAGGGATAACCATGTTAATCGGATTATATTACTGATCACCCAATAACCACCAGGATTTAGAGGAGCAAATTTTTAGAGAGAAGGTTTTTTTAGAGAGAGAGTTGCAAGAATCATAAGATAGGAGGTTATTTTAACTTTCCACTGTTTACAAACTGGTTCTCACATACTGTAAAAGGACTAGATGGAATAGAGTTTGTCAAATGTGTTCAGGAAAGTTTCCTTAACCAGTACCTGGAACTCCGATACACGGTCTTCTATTAGGGAATGAGACAGGACAGAATGAGACTGAAGTGTGTGTCAGGGAACACTTTGCATTTGGTGATCATAATGCCATTAGTTTCAGAATAATAATAGAGAAGGATAGATCTGGTCCTGGGATTGAGATTCTTATTTGAAGATATCAGAGATGATTTGGCAAGTGTGGATTGGGACAGGCTGTATTCTGGCAAAGGTGTGCTTGGTAAGTGGGAAGCCTTCAAAAGTGAGATTTTAAGAATTCAAAGTGCGTATGTTCATGTCAGAATAAAAGGCAAGGCTGATGGAACATTGGTTTTTGAGAGACATTGAGGCCCTGGTTAAGAATAAGACTACACCTCCTGGTGCATAGCAGGTCCAGGTAGCAATGAAACAGTGAAGTACTTGAGGAGTATAAAATGCAAGAGAACCCTTAAGTAGCAAATCAGGAGGGTTAAAAGAAGGAATGAAGTTGTTCTAGCAGACAAGGTGAAGGAGAGCTTCTACAGATATATGAAGAGCAAAAGGATACTAAGGGACAAAATTGATGCTCAGGGTAGTCACCTATGCATTGAGCTGAAGGGAAGAGCTTAAACAGAATTTTTGTTTGTAAACATGTATTTACTTGAGAGACAGACACAGAGTCTTTAGAAGTGAAGCAAAACAGCAGCGAAGTCATGGGCCATATACGGATTACAGAGGAAGCTCTTGATGTCTTGAGGCAAATTATGGTGCATAAATTCCCAGGACCCATGACAAGGTGTTCCCTTGTACCCATAGGAAGCTAGTGCAGCAAACACAGAGGCCCTAACAGAGGTATGTAAAAGATCCTTAGCAACAGCTGATGTGTTGGAGGATTGTAGCATAGCTAATGTTGTTCCATTGTTTAAGAAATGCTCAAAGAGCAAACCAGGGAGTTATAGGCCAGTGAGCCTCATGTCAGTAGTGGTTATTCTAAGGAATTGGTTACATAAGTATTTGGACAGACAGGGACTGATTAGGGATAGTCAACATGGCTTTGTGTGTTATAGGTCGTGTCCAACCAAGCTTATGAAGTTATCAGAAAAGTTGAAGAAGGAACTGAAAGTTGTCTACATGGACTTTAGCTAGGCCTTTGACAAAGTCCCACATGGGAAGTTGGTCAAGAAAGTTGAGTCGCTTGGCATTCATGATTAGGTAGTAAATTGGATTAGATATTGGTTTTACTGGAGAAAGCAGATGGTTGCCTCTCTAAGTGGAAACCTATGACAAATGGTGTGCCACGGGGATCAGGACTGTGTCTGTTGTTGTCTGTCAACTAATCAATGGACTGGATGATAATGTGGTAAATTGGATCAGCAAACTTGCAGATGATACCAAGATTACGTTACCAAGTGGACATTAAAGAAGGGTATCAAAGCTTGCAGCAGGATCTGGACCACTGGAAAAAATGATCTGAAAAATTGCAGAGAGAGCTTAATGCAGACAAGTGTGAGCTGTTGCACCTTGGAAGGACGATCCAAGGAGAGTGGTAGGGCACTGAGGAGTACGGTAGAAAAGAGGGACCTGGGAATACAGATCCATAAATCCTAGAAAGTGCATGACAGGCAGAAAGGGGTGTAAAGAGAGCTTTTGGAACATTGGCCTTCATAAATCAAAATACAGAATACTTATGTTGGGATGCTCCACTTAGAAAACAGTCTATGTCTTTCTTCCTTCTACCAAAGTGCATGACTATACCCTTCCCTATATTCCACCTGCCACTTCTGTGCCCATTGTCCAAGTTCTTCTGTGAACTCCCTGCATCTTTAATATTACTTTCCCCTTCACCATTATTTGTACCATAAGTAAACACGGCCACAAAGCCATCAATTCCCTTTGTCCAGATCATCAATAACATGAAATGTAGCAGAGAAAACACTGGCAGGCAGCCAACCAGACAGGACTATGTTTATTCTAACTCTTTATGTTTGTTTCCCTTCTCTCAATCAGCCAATCTTCTATCCATGCTTGTATCTTTCCTGTAAAACCATGTGCTCTTATCTTGTTTAGGAGCCTCATGCGTGGCACCTTCTCAAAGGCTTTCTGAAAATCCCATTAAACAGCATCCACTGACTATCCTTAATCTGTCCAGTCTGTTATTTCCTCAAAGAATTTCAACTGATTTGTCAGCCAAGATTTTGTTGACTTCAGCCTACTTTATTGTGTGCCCTGTACCCTGAAAGCACATAATAAATAATGGTCTCAATTTGTTAATAATCTTTTCCAGGTGGTGATCAAAACTGGAAATTGCTGCTATACCCAGCTTCCTGCAATGAATCATGGTGTCCTCTACATCACTGAACACCTACCGGTTTGTCAGAACTGCAGAAGTGGTAATAAAGGTTCACTACCAGGGAGGACAGTACCTGCTCATCACTCTTCACCAAGACCGAAGATCTTTTTAATCACGTCCATCCATCGCTGGTGGGAGATCAATCCCTGGACTTGGCCACAGTTGGAAAACAGCTTGTCTTGCATTTGGTAGGTGGTTAGGAAATTTTTTTTTTAAAGAGCCTTTGTCTCCAGCTGGATTCTGTGGAGCTTGGAATCCAAGGAAAGCTCCTTAAGAGCATTACAGCCAGAACAGTACTGTTTGGATGTGGTCAATGTTTAAGCACGAACTACACCAGCTCAGTTCTGCCTGGCAAATTCCATAAACTACAAGACAAGGACTGAATAATGTGCAGTTAAGAGTTGGGGACAGACATTTTGTGGAATTTTCAATACCAGAAAGTTCCACACTTGTCAATTAACACAGGAAATTAGCTTCATTTTTCCCTCGCTGAGTAATCCAGGCTTGAGTTCACCATTGCAGTTTGGAAACAAAAAAATCAGATGTAAGTAACAAGATTAATCAAAAATAAACAAGAGTCTTTGAAATCTCAGAAAGCAAAATGGGCTCAGCATTTTACTTAGAGAAGCCAGTTTGCTGTTCTTAGTCCGTTCCATCTTTTCCTGCCACAACGTAGGAAAGTCCACAAACTATTCGGTGGGGCATCTGTAGAGGCGTAATTAATATTATCTTTGCAATTGTTGGCTACAGAAATTAATAATAAAGTCTCTATCGCTTACCGAAATAGAGACTTTAATATAGACCTCATTAGAGATTGACAGCCGCCTGCCTTCTCCCAAAGAAATCAATTTGTTTCACTATTAAGAGGGAAAATGCCGTACCAATCTACAATGTAATTAAAGATTTGTATTCTTATTTTGAAATCCCTCTTCATCCTGATATCCTTCCCCAGCCCTCCGACGCTTCTAACAGCCTCAACCTTTTCCTCTGGAGTTCCATCCCTCCCTCTATCCCAAATTCAAATGCCCCTCTCTATTGTTAGAATTTCACTTTATCCAATGATTTGACCACCTGTGACTATGCCTCAGTGTCCATATACATTTTCTGTGAGCATGTTCAGACAATCTAATACAGGAACTTATTGTGAATATGTAATACTTTGTCTTCAACTGCTTTCTATGGCATAGGCATAGCATAGGCACAAAGCACTGGGGGAGGAGATTTTCTCCTCATCTCGTGGTTAACTGACTCATGCTTTATCTTTAGACATTATCTCCTGGTCCTGGACTCCCTGCAAACATTATAGTAACAGGGGGCATGCTCATTAATGTAAATTTTGCACTGTTAGAAGTTACATTGGTGCAGTCGTATAAAAAGGTGTCACTGGGTTCAGATAGACACTGAAGTGGGTTGAAAGTTCACAGACTCTAATGCGAACAGAGTTAGAGGGAAAAAGAAAACAATAGATGCTCGGCCAAACAGGGCCATTAACTAACACTCTCAAATGGAAAACAAAGCCCACACTGTGGCTGAAAGGAATAACTAAATATAAAACAAATACTGAGAGTCTTCAGAGTCAATTGACTTGAGAGTCCAATTTCTCAGGCAAGGCCAAATGCAAGTAGGCAGCAAAGTGTTACTATGCTGGGTTCAAGTCTCGACAAGCACTACGACGGAAAGAATGGAGTTAAATACTTTAACAATGAAATACTAATTAGTTGACATGTGCATATTCACGAGCGCAATTGTCGTATCTGCCGCGCTGCCGAATCCGTGGCTGGGATGTTCGATCAGTGGTGGTTTCCCTTAACTTTTGGTTCACCAGTTTGTTTAATTTTACGTATTTTATTAATTTATTTTCTTCCCCTTTATTCACCCTAGTAGTTTGAAAGGGTTAGTTTGTAATCTATGGCTGCAAAGGTGTTGGGGGGGGGGGTTTGAGATTGAAGGAGGAGGGTGGGAGACTGTGGAATACTCCAGAAGACCAAAAAGAGGTGTATCAAGTGAAAGACCCGATGCAATAGGGGACAACAAATTGAGGAAAATGGGTGACTTGGAAGAATTTATAGTTCTGCATAAAATTAAAGGTCAAAAGGAATGGGAAAAAGGATTTAGACCCCTTAACCCTTTGAAAGTGGCAGCAGCATTAGAGAACCAAATAGGTACGTAAAGGATTCCAGGCCACGATTTTGTATAATGGATTGCTGAAAATTTGTTGCTTAGATGTTTACCAATATAGCAGTGCTAAAATTGTGGGGAAATTGGTTGTGAAAGTGGAGTGTATTACTCCGAAAGAAAGGAAGGAAGTTGGGGGGTAGTGTATGGTATTTGGTCTGGCACGACTGCAAAGGAAATTTTGGTCAATATTAAAAATGGTCGAGTGATTGAAGCTGAGCGACTAAAATCAAGAGAAGGAGGTGATAGGGATTCTCCTGTCTTACCGGTTTTTTCAGGAGATGTTCTTCCAACTAGTGTCTATCTTGGGAGCATGTCTTATTAAGTTAGAGAATATATTAGACCTCCCTTGCGCTGTTATAATTGCCAGAGATTTGGACACGTTGCTGGTTCGTGTCGAGGTAAAAGAAGATGTGTGAAATGTGGAGAGGATCATGATATTAAAGCGTGTAAGGCAGCGGTACCGAAATGCAGCAACTGTGGAGGGGACCATGTAGTGGCATTCAGAGGATGTGGGTATTTTATTAAGGCAAAGCAGATTCAGGTTGTTAGTAACCAACAGAAAATACCATATGCTGAGGCAGTAAAGAAAGTTGATAGAGAGCAAAGGGTAAGTAAAGAAAAGATTGGAATGATGGGGTGTCAGCACATTCTGCGTTTTCTAACTATGGTTCCTTCAGACATGTTGTTGATGACTAAAGAGTCTTTTTTTGCATTTGTTGTTGATGTACTGGTCAGGGCTAAAACTACAACCAAGAGGTCAGATATGATAAAAGTAGTTGTTGGAGCTGCAGGGAGATTCCTTGATATAAAACAGGTTTTACTGGAAAAATTACATGAGTATATGACAAACAATCACTGAATACTTCCCAGTTATCAGGGTCACAGAGTATGGAGGAGCTTTATGTGGATGAAGAGGCCGATAATTAGTATTTGAATGTTTTAAATATCACAATGGAATGCAAGAAGTTTAATTACAAATGATCAAGAATTAAAAAGATTTGTTGGAACTTTTAAGGATAAGCCTGATTTAATCTGTATACAGGAGACATGGTTGACGCCTCATTTAGATTTTGTGATCCCTGGATATGATAGTTTGAGAGCTGACAGAATGGGTAAATCTGGTGGAGGGTGTGCAACTTTCATAAAAACAGGACTTCAGTTTGGAAGACTTGATTTTAAATCTAACCTTGAAATTGTGGCTGTGGAGGTTTGGAGCTCTCGTGGTCAAACAACTTTGAGTAACTTTTATAATACATAAACTATAATGATGTTATCAGATTTTGATGAAATTATGAATAAGGTAAGATGCCCAGTAATCTGGGTTGGATATTTCAATGTCCATAATCCTATATGGAGGTAGTGAAAGTAAAGATAGTAATGGAGCAGTAATAGAGGGGTTTCTAGATAAATACAACATGGTACTTCTAAACAACGGAAGGCCTACAAGATTTAATATAGTAAAGAATACTTGTAGTCACTTAGACTTATCATCACTGGGATGTTATGGACAGATATACACTAGGAAGCAATCACTATCCTGTATTATGTAGATTTGGTAGAAATTTGATATTAGAAGTTGAGGAGAGGGCTGCTAGGTATAATTTTTCATTGGCCCATTGGGATGAGTACCAGGAGAAAGCTGTGGATATAATAGAAGAGATTGATAGTGAGTGTTCCATAGACGATTGGAATGAATCCCTCTGTCCTATAATTCATGAAGTTGCTCAGTTGGCTATTCTGCTGCAGAATGTTCCCAAGACTCGAGCATTAGTTCCGTGGTGGGATAAACATTGTGATATAGCAGTAGGAAACAGAAATAGAGCTTACAGGAAATTAAGAAAGTACCCAGTGTTAGATAATGTAATGGAGTATAAAAAGGAAAGAGCAGTAGCAAGGAGAGTAAGTAAAAATGCAAAGAGGGATAGTTGGAGAAGATTTTGTGGAACCCTGGGCCCTGAGACACCTATAGAGCAGCTATGGGTGATCATTCACAGAATGTCAGGGATATATAGAAAGCCATCTATCCCAGCTTTGCTGAAAGGAGATTTTGAAGCTGCATCTGACAAGAAAAAGGCTGACATGTTTGTAGAAGTGTTCCAAGCATTACACAGTTCTAGAGAGCCAGGTGATTTGAGAAAGGAAATTTTGTTAAAGGAAAGCTGGAAATTGGATGGGAGTTTGGATGATAGTAGCTCCATAAATTTGTTTTTCTCCCTTCAGGAATTGCAGGAAGCTGTCCAATCAGGTTCAAACACTTCTCCTGGTAGGGATGGAAGTATTATGAATTTCTTAAGCATTTAGATGACTCTGTATTAATAGAAATGCTAGCTTTGTTTAATTCAGTGTGGAAAGAAGGAAAATTACCAGTAGAATGGAAGCACGCGGTGGTAGTTCCGGTTTTAAAGCCAGGTACAGACGCGTCTAATCCTGGTTCGTATCGGCCTATTGCTTTAACATCAGTGCTTTGTAAAACTATGGAATGAATGGTCACCAACAGACTTGTTTATTTTTTGAAAAATAAGGGACATTTTGCTACCCATCAAAATGGTTTTAGAACTGGAAGATCAAAAATGGAATCTGTTGCCCTTTTAGATCATATTAAAAAAGCATTTCAAAATAGAGAATTAATGGTAAGCGTATTTCTAGATATTGAAAGAGCATTTGACCCACTATGGAAGGAAGGTTTATTAATTAAACTCAGTGATGCAGAAATTAGAGGTAGAATGTTTAATTCGATTAAAGATTTTCTTAAGGAAAGGACAATTCAAGAAAGAATAGGTGGAACAAACTCCAAGTCAATTAAAATAGGTAATGGGACTCCTCAAGAAAGCGCCATTAGTCCAGTTCTTTTTAATGTCATGATAAACGATACCTTTGAGCAGGTAGGGACAGGATTTGACAAATCGTTGTTTGCAGATGATGGTGCAATCTGGAAAAGAGGAAGAAACATCAAGTATATACAAACAGGTATTAAAGCAGGTACAAAAGGCTTTAAGATCAGTTGAAAACTGGGCAAATAAATAGGGTTTCAGGATTTCTGCTTCTAAGTCCAAATATATGATTTTTGGCTTTAGAAGAAAGATTCCTGATTGTGAATTGTGTCTTTATGATTCTACACTAGAAAAAGTTTTCAAGTTTTTAGGTGTCTGGTTGGATGAAAGACTTACTTGGAGGGTTCATACAGATAAAACAATTGGAAAGTGTGAGAAAGTTTTAAATGTTATGAGAAGTATTGCTGGAAATGACTGGGGAGCAGGGTGGGCAACTATGTAATATATCTAGCTATGATTAGGTCAGTTATTGATTATCGTTGCATTGCTTATGGTTCCACTATTACGGCAGTGCTTGGAAAATTAGACACTGTGCAGTCCAAAGCACTTAGACTCTGTTGTGGAGCTTTTAGAACAACATCAGTCCCTGCATTATGAGTGGAGATGGGAGAAGCGCCTCTACATTTAAGATGGGTTAAGTTGGGCCTGCAGTATTGGGCAAAACTAAATGGCTTCATTCACAACTGTCCATCAAAATGTCTTTTGCAGGAGTGCCAAAGTAAAATGAAACGATATCCATTTTTAGATTTGGCTAATAACTGGGCTGTGAAATTGAAACTGATTGAGGAGGACATAGCTGACCAAATTTGCATGCCACCCATTCCTTTTTGGCTTTTGCCAGAGCCAAAAGTAGACCTATTCCTCCTTTATCAGCTTCAAGGAAAGAATTTCAACAGCGTCAATAATAAATGAATATTTAAATAATAAATGGGGGTCTTATCTGAAGATTTTTACCGATGGCTCAGTGGACCCAGAGAGCAGTACGGCAGGATTTGGAATGTACATGTCACAACTTGGGAGTTGAGATTGGTCACAGGGTGTTTCTGTCTTTGCAACAAAATTATTAGCAATCCTCTGGGCCTTATGGTGGATAGAAGACTCTGGACCATGCAGGGTTGTCATCTGTTCCAATTCTGCTGCTGCGAGGCTATAAAAGGGAATAAATCAAAAGCTCATCCTGTCATAGTTATTGAGATTCTCCTAGTTTTGTTTAGAGTAGGGAGGATGGGTTGTGAAGTCAGATTTACATGGATACCTGGGCATGCTGGGGTGGAGGGAAATGAAATTGTGGATGGCAATGCAAAATCTTCCTTAGAGAGTGGGCAAGTAGGAATTAGAGTACCCCTATGTGGTTAACTACATATACCTGTCTGGACATGCCCCCCCCCCCCCCCCCCCCGCTGACTGCTCCTGTGGCTCCTCCCACAGACCCCGGTATAAAGGCGATTGGAGCCATAGACCCTTCCTCAGTCTCCAGGATGTTGTGTGGCGGTCGCTTGCCGCTTGTGCTTTCTTCCTGCCAATAAAAGCCTAACTTAACTCACATCTCCAAGAGTTATTGATGGTGCATCACCCTAGGCAGAGCAGAATTGAGAAGTAGGATGAAAAAAGTTATAGAGAAGAAGTGGCAGGAGGATTGGAAAAATTAATTTATGGGAAGGCATTTCTTTTCTAGTCACCCTCGAGTTAAAAAGGTCTCTGACCATTACTCTTTAAATCATAGTGATATGATGAAATTAACAAGACTTAGGTTGGGGCATTGTGGGCTAAACTATTATTTAAAGATAATAGGAAAACATGCAACTGGGTTATGTGACTGGTAGTCCAGAGACAGTTCAGCATGTAAAATTGAAAGGAGAATATTGTTCAAGAGGCTGCCTAACTTAAATATATTTTGTTTTTCTATTAGATCTTTGTTTGGCCACCAAGAGAACCACCATCTGATTGAAGAGCTTGTTATTCAGTTTCTACGTGCGACTAGCTTATATTCGAGAATTTAAGTTTCTTGAAATTCTGTAATTAATTACACATCCTGTGGAGGGCAGTAATACTCCTAGATGCGGCGAAACTGCCGGAAATAGAAGTGGAAGAATCCATGGTTGTGACAAGAGCACCAAGCGCTGACTGGCCGTTCTACAGCAACCTGAGTAATGAACACCTAAAGTAGCAACTAATCTCAGAAAAAAAGTGAGATGCCACTGTTTCATGCTCTTATTTTTACTCTTTTTAAAAATTGCTTTGCTTAAGTGATGCACCATCAATAACTCACTCTGAGACGTAAGGTGAGATATCGGCTTTTATTGACTGGAAATGAGTGACCACCATACTACATCCTGGAGACTTGAGAGGCCGGGCTCAGACCTCCATCGCCTTTATACAGGGGTCAGTGGGAGGAGCCACAGGAGCAGTCAGCAGGGGGCGTGTCTAGACAGGTATAAGTAGTTCACCACATTAAGTTAAATGGAACATTCATGCAAGCAATGTAAGGAAGAAGCAGAGACACTGTTCATATGCATAAAAGTGTGTACAGTTTCGAGCTGTTACAGAATTATGACGTTGTCAGTCACCACTTTAATGTGTTCTGTCAAAAACAGATGCATCGTGCACTTTACACATGTTGGAGTAATTCAGAGTCTCGGACTCGCACTGAGCCATGAGCAGAGATTTCGAACTGAGCAGCAGAAATTTCACTTGTTAAAGCATCATCGGCAATCCCTTATTGTCAGGACACGTCGATGAACAGCTGGTGTTGTAGTTCAGAGTTTCAGCATTCATTAAACGGTCCTTCTCTCCGAGGTGAATCGGATCGATTTAACTGCACCGGAGACAGAATGGTTATGTTAAATGGAATTAAGTGCCATGTTGTCTATTGTATCTGGTCTTTGCAGAATTCCCATACCGTGTATCACATTCACCCTGTTACGGGATCCCTCGTCAGCTATTACACATGAGACATGTAACAAATCCCCTTGTCTTTCTCTGTTCTGCAATGAAAACATTTAATCTCTAATGTGCGTGATCTATATAATGAATTCCATTTTGTTCGGTTGTTGGAAGGTCTCTCGCTCTGTTACACTTTCTCTGTGTGATATTATTGAGGAACCTGACCGTGACCGTACAAGGGAACAGAAACTATGAGCTTTTCTGAATGCAATTTCTTGGCAGCAAGGATTTAAAGACCTCTACACGAGAACAGGGAAGGTTACAGGTGATCGGGTGCCTACCCTGGGAGTTATGGATCTCAGTCGGTACGACTCATTTTCACTCAAGTGCAAGATGCACCTATCATATACAAAACACAGACTGAATTGATGAAGGACAACGTTGTAATTCTGTAACAATTCAACACTATACAAAAGTTTATGCACATGAGCAATGGAATCAGTGTCTCTGCTTCTTCCTTACCTTGCTTGCCCGAATGCTCCTAAGCAAAGCAATTTTAAAAATAAAAATAAGAATATGAAACAGTTGTTTTTCACCTTTTCTGAGATCAGTTGCGACTCTCGGCGCCCATTACTCACTATGATGTAGATCGGCCAGTCAGTGTTTGGTGCTCTTTATACTGCTGCACCAATTTAACTTGTAACAGTGCAAAGCTTACATTAATGAACACACCTCATGTTATGCTGTTTGTAGGGAGTACAGGAGGAGACATTGTTCGAAGATGAAGGACAAAATGAGAAGGAATTTACTTCCCCCCGGTGTCTTAGGCCGATGCAATTCTCCATAGAAAGTAGTTGAAGGCAAATTATTAAATATACTCAGGAAGTTCACTGGACTCGGGAGAGACTGTGGATACTGGAATCTGTCTTGACTCCTACCACTTTGTACTCTTCAAAGGGGTCTCTATGGGGATTCACCTCGGCCCTTACTACGCTTGCTTTTCTTTGGTCACGTGAAGCTAAGTTCTAAACTCACACAGGCACCCTTCACCACATCTTTCTCAGCTACTTTCTTGACCGTATTTGTGCTGTCGCCTGTTATCATATGGAAATCCTCAATGTTATCACGTTTGTTATTACAATTTCTCCTCCCCACCTAGACCCCTCACCGTGGAGAGCATTCTGACAAGCTGCATCACTGTCTGGTATGGGGGGAGGCGGGGGCTACTGCACAGGACCGATAGAAGCTGCAGGAGTTAGTAAATCTAGTCAGCTCCATCTTGGGTACTAGCCTATAAAGTATCCAGGATATCTTTAGGGAGCAGTGTCTCAGAAAGGCAGTGTCCATTGTTAAGGACCTCCAGCACCCAGAGTTTGCCTTTTTCTCACTGTTACCATCAGGAAGGAGGTATAAAAACCTGAAGGCACACACTCAGTGATTCAGGAACAGCTTCTTCCCCTCTGCCATCCGATTCCTAAATGGACATTGAACCCTTGGACATTACCTCACTTTTGCTAACATACAGCATTTCTGTTTTTTGAACATTAAAATCTATTCAATATACGTATACTGTAATTGATTTACTTTATTTTTTAAATGTTACTTATTTTTTTCTCTTCTATTATGTATTGCATTGAACTGCTGCTACTAAGTTAACAAATTACATGTCACATGCCAGTGATAATAAACCTGATTCTGATTCCATCTGACCATCATCCTTCCTCCCCTTATTTGGCTCCACGTCACCTTCCTGCCTCTGTCGCTATAGTCTGTCTCCTCTCCTACTTGCTAGCTTCAACTATCCATCATCCCCTTCAAACCTCCCAATTTTACCTATCAGCTTAAGAAATAGGAGCAGAATTAGTTCCTGGGATTTCACATCACCAATGACCTCACTTGGTCCTTTAATAACATCTCCCTGAACAAGAAGGCATAGCAGCAACTCCACTTTCTAAGAAGATTGAGGCAAACAAGGCTCCCCCCACCTTAATGGCGTTGTACAAGAGCACCACTGAGAACGTCCTTACAAGTTGCATCTCCACCTGGTATGGGAGCAGCCGAGCATCGGAATGGAAGTCCCTGCAAAGGACTGTGAGAACGGCTGAGAGGATCATAGGGGTCTCCCAACCCTCCATCTAGGACATTTATCAGGAGCACTGCATATACACAGGGCCCTTAGTATCATAAAAGAGGGCCCGTCCATCCAGCATCCTCTTTGACTTTCTACCATCAGGCAGGAGACTCCGATGCATCAAAACAGGGATGGTCAAGATAAGAAGCACAGACTTTTGCAGTTTCTATTTATTGTTGGTCTGCTTGAACTATTATATGCTGTAGAAAGGGGGAATGTAGGTAGTGTCTGTTGGTCTAGTTTATGCAATGTAGATTTGAATGGCATTTTGATTCAAGAGTTAAGGGATATAGGAGAAAGGCAGGAGATTGGGGCTGAGGGGAAAATTGGATCAGCCATGATGAAATGGCAGAGCAGACTTGTATGGCCAACTCTCAAATTGAGAGTTTTTGGAGAAGACATAAAGCTGTTAATCTGTAATGAAGACCATATTTAAGTCTTCACTTTGGAAACCATTAAAGAGTTTATTACTTTGCCCATGGGAGTCAATGGTAAAATAACATTAACTACACTTCTCTGGATGCCCTGCTGAATAGTTTGCCAGAACATTCCAAAATGTAGCAGGAACGAAGTCCCACATAAGTAGTTGTAGCTAAGCGTATAGCAAACTCTCTTCTCTAAAACGCTGCTGAACCCATTTAGCTTTTTGAGATTTCCATGCTTCTTATTTTTAATAGTTCTATTTATTTCCGATTTTTTTTTGTTTGCAGACTGCTGTGATGAACTGTGACGTGTTTCAGATAGATAGATACTTTATTGATCCCGAAGGAAATTACAGTGTCACAGTAGCATTACAAGTGCACACATATAAATATTAGGAGAGAAGTAGAAAGAATAAAAAACAAGTTACCACAATCTTGCAGGAGGGGTCATCACTTACCTGGCTATAGGTCGACTTATAATAAAGCCTAATGGCCGAGGGTAAGAATGATCTCTTACTGCAGTCTTTGGAGGAACAGCGTAGTCCTTTTAGTCTGTTAACAGAAGTGCTCCTCTGTTCAGCCAGGGTGGCATACAGAGGGTGAGAACATTGTCCAGGATTTTCCGTGGGGTCCTTTGTTCTACCACAGCCAGCCACAGTGGGTCCAGTTTGACTCCTATAACAGAGCCAGCCTTTCTAATCAGTGTACTGAGCCTGTTAGATGATTAGACCAGGGGAAATTAAAGCAAGGCTCCAGTACTCTTTTAAGTGTAGGGAACTTTGTGCCTTAGTGAACTTTCTAGTTAAGCAACAATATGTCTGCATAAACTGGTATTTAATTACATATGGAGTGTCTATCAAGTCCACAGTAGCTCAGTGCATTCTGTTAAGGTGGAGCACCGATTTCTCAGAAGGCATTTTCTTCATAACATTTATTGTCTTACCATTCCAATCTGTTAGCATGGCTGTACACACTAATACCCAGTGAATGTTTCCAGGCAAAAACATTTATCTCACATTCCATTGAGATGGGTTGTACAGACACTGATTTAAAGTAAAATAACACTTTTTCACAGTGAATATGAGAAACCGATCAAAGAAAAAAAAAACATTTCAAAAATGAAGAAACCACAACAGCAGAATGTTAATTGCTGGATTCTTTTTGATAAATGCCATCAACTGATGGCACACCACCAGAAATTTTTAAGAATTCCTCTGCTGATTGTCTAGATGGAGAGCATCTACTAGGAATCCTGACAGGCCCCCTCTGCCTCATTACTCAGGTTTATACAAGCTCATACTGCTAATTGTTGCAGGAAGAAATCCTACTTGAGCCTTCCAATAACTGTCAGAATTCTGAATGTTAGTGTTCATTGAGTGAGTGCTGATTTGGACATGCGCACGTGAACACCACTAAGCATTCAGTTAATGAGACCACACAATTGCTGCAGGGAATGGAGGATGTGGGACTTGGGCACCAATCCCTTTGCACCAGAGAGTTCCTCCTGTCTTCTGCAGATCAGGTAGCTCTCCATTCCGATGGCCCTGGCTGCCAGGTAATCCATTCCCACATCATCTCCAATGTGCATGGCCTGCTTGGGTTCCACTTGGGCAAGGCTCAGGGCGGCAGCGAAGATCCGTTGATCTGGCTTGGCGGTTCCAACATCTTCAGATGTCAACACAAACTTGAAATACTGCCGCAGGTTACAATTGGTTAAAATCTTCTCCAGGCGGCGATCAAAGTTGGAAATCACTGCCATGCTGATACCCAGGTTCCTGCAGTGTATCAGTGTGTTCTCCACATCACTAAACACTTGCCAGTTGCCAGCACTGCAGAACTGATGATAAAGGTTCACTGCCATTGGGGACAGTACCTGCTCATTGCTCACTCCACAGTGACAGAAGGTCTTTTTGACCACGTCCATCCACCACTGCTGGGAGCTCAGACCCTGGTCTCGGCCATAGTTGGGGAACAGCTTGTCTTGCATTTGGAGCATGGCTAGAAATGATTTGTCAAGAGCTTTGGCCTCCAGCTGGATTCCGTGGAGCTTGGCCTCTGAGGAGTACAGCTCACCGACTGAATGGCGAACACGGAGTAGAGTGCCTTTCACATCCCAGGTCAGGAGCTGGGGCCTCATCTTCACATCAACCAGTAATGATTGTGGTTATCTGTGAGAAGTTTAAAAAACTGCAATTACACAAAGCATTTCAAAACCCTAAGACATTCTTAAGAGCTTTACAGCCAGACCAACAGTACTTGAATGTTGTTACTGCTTAAGCACAAATTATAGTCAATAACTTTTGCCCAGGAAATTCCATTGATAACAACAAATCAAGAACCTGAATATTGTGCAGTCAATCGAAGGGGAAAAACATTTTGTGGACTTTACAACGCACTGACATTACTAGGTATCTGAAGCAACTCTGCAAACCTCCACATGCAATGTCTAGACAGGACATGCTCTAAGAACTCAATGGCTTCGGTCTGATAACTACAGAATCATCAATGCATACCGAGCTGCTAAAGTCAGAACTCACAAAATTAGTTTAAAGTGAAGTCAGTTTCAACAAGGGAAAGAAAGATATCATTAAAAAAAGGTAAGCTATTGACATTATCTTCTTTCAAATAAGAAATAAAAATGTCAAAAACCCTGCAGTTTTCAAAATAAAACATTCATAGCCAAGTGCACTGTTTTGCTCCAGCCCTAAATGTTTCTAGCATGTTGTGTGGGTATCCAGTAAGTGGTAAATACCATGTCACTTCCTTGCATGGATTTCAGTGCTGACTCTCGGGGTGAAGAGTAGATTTGCAGGTGTGATCAGAGGGAAAATTGTAAAGAAATCTTCTAAGATCTGCAAATTAGCCAACTGTAATCTTGATGCTGGATTTGAGGTCTTGATATCTGAACATTTTTCTCAGGTCAAAAACTGTACTGGAACTGGGTGTTTTGTGAAAGACCAATTTTCTCATACAGTTCAGGGAAGGAATCAATGATGGGGGGTTTCAATCACCAAGTGTCCACACTTTCAAGAATTGCCCATATGTTGCAATTAATTGCCCGAAACTGGTGTGATCTTGGTTCTGTTTTGAAGTGATACAGGTTGAATATTTCCCCCCATATTGTAGATCAACTCTGTTCCAGTAAGCACCTTAGTCAGTAAGTACCATTGGGGATATTTACTGGTGTGATATCGGTGCCTTGCTAGATTGCAGTTTGCAAGGTTCCCTACCCACCTGTATGCATCAGAAATACGGAGAACTGACAGCATGCACTATGAAAAACTACCTCCTGCAAAATGTTCTGGTTCCACTGGCAGAGTAGGCAACCAATGTGTGCACGATTTCCCCAGCACCATGACAACATCTCTAGCACGGAGTCATACCCAATGCACTGTACATAAATATAACAACTTGTATTCCTACAGCATGTTTAAAGTCACCAAAGGTCAGAGAGTATTTTTAGGTAATGTCAAAACAGGTAGGGACATATAAGATATGCTCTCGCATCCTGGTAAATCTCTTCTGCCTCCCCTTTAAAGCTTCTATATCTTTCCTATAATGAGGTGACCAGAACTGAGCACAATATTCCAAGTATGGTCTAAGCAAGGATTTATAGAGCTGCAACATTATCTTGTGGCTCTTGAACTTGATCCCCTGACTAATGAAGGCCAGCATATCAGACCTTCTTAACTACCCTATTAACTTGTGTGCATCTTTGAGGGAACTATGGACATGGGCCCCCAAGATCCCTCTGATCCCTTACACGGCCAAAAATTGTGCCATTAGCCCTGTTTTCTGCATTCAAATCTGACGTTCTGAAGTGAATCAGTTCATACTTCTCTGGATTGAACTCCACCTGCCATTTGTCAGCTCAGCTCTGCATCCTGCCAATATTCCATTGTATCCTACAACAATCTTCTACATTATCCTCAACTCCACCAACCTTTGTGTCACTTGCAGACTTTCTAACCCAGCCTTCCACTTTCCCATCCAAGTTATTTATAGAAATCACAAAGAGCAGAGGTCACAGAGCAAATTCCCATGGACACTTCTCGTTACCAACCTCCAGGCAGCATACACTCCAACTACAACCACCTTCTAGGAATCTTCTCCAATAATATGCCTACCACTGAAGTAAGACTCACTAGTCTATAATTCTCAGGGTTATTCCTACTCCCTTTCTTGTACAAAGGAATAACATCTGCCACCCAAATCATCTGGTACTTCTGAGGCCAGTGAGGACATAAATATTATCACCAAAGGCACAGCAATCTCTTCCCTCGCTTTCCGTAGTAATCTGGGGTATATTCTCTCCAACCCTGAGGACTTATCTATCTAATGTTTTTCAAAAGTTCCAGCACTTTCTTTTTCTTAATGTTGACATATTCCAGCATATCAGCCTGCTTTACCCTGTCCTCACAAATGTTAAGGCCCCTCTCACTGGTGAATACTGAAGCAAAGTATTCACTGAGAGCGGCCCCTACCTCCTCTGATTTCAAGCATGTTTTCTCTTCTCTCCCTGATCAGTCCTACTCTTACTCTAGTCATCTCCCTGATCCTCACATATGTATAGAATGTCTTGGTGTTTTCCTTAATCCCACTTGACAAGGCCCTTTCATGCCCCCTTCTAATTAATGACGTTCTTAAGCTCCTTCCTGGCTACCTTACATCTCTCCAGAGCCCTGTCTGATCCTAGCTTCCTAAACCTTAAGTAAGTTCCTTCCTTCCTCTTGACACAAAGTTCCATATTTCTTGTCAGCCATGGTTCCTTTCCTGTCTCAATGAGACAAGCCTATCCAGAGCCCCATGTAAGAGCTCCCTAAGCAACATCAATATTTCCATTGTGCATTTCCCTGAGTACATCCGTTCCCAATTGATGCTCCCAAGTTCCTACCTAATAGCATCATAATTCCCCTCTTCTAATTAAATACTTTCCCATACCATCTGCTCCTATCCCTGTCTAAGGCTATGGTAATGGTCAGGGAGTTGTGGTCACAGTCTCTGAAATGTTCACCCACCGAGAGATCTGACACCTGACCTGATTTCATTGTCTAGCTCCAGATCATTATGGCCTCTCCTTTAGTCAGAACGTCTATTTATTGTGTCAGGAATTCTTCCTGGACACACCAAACAAATTACACCCTATCTAAAGTGTTGCATTAAGGAGGTGCTGATCAATATCAGAGAAGCTGAAGTCACCCATGACAGCAACCATCTTGTTTCTGCACCTTTTCAAACTCCACCTCCTATATTGTTCCTGAGTTTTTCAGCTGCTATTGGGGTACTCTGCACTGTCTGTCTATTTCTTTTCCCTCCCCTGACAGTTGCCTAGCTACCTGATTCCTGCAACTTAGAGGTGACTACCACCCTGTAGGTCCAATCTATCACGTCCTCCTTCCCCCGTACAAGCTGAAGGTCATCAGCTGCTGCTCCAGTTCCCTAACATTGTGTGTAAGAAGCTGTAGTTGGATGCATTTCATGCAGATGCAGTTTACAGGGAGACAAGAGATCTCCCAGAACTCCCACATCTGACATGAAGAACACACAACTGACATTGGTTCGACCCATTCTTTCTACAACACTAAGCAGCAATGAACAACAAAAATGCCATGATGAGGCAAAACTCGGGTTGGAGGAGCAACACCTTTTATTCTGTCTAGGTAGTCTCCAACCTCATGGCATGAATATTGATTTATCAAACCTGGTAATGCCTTCCCCCTTCATCATTCCCCATCCCCCTTTGCCCCTCTGATCTCATCTCCTTACCAGCCCACCACCTCCCTCTGGTACTCCTCCCCCTTCACTTTCTTCCAGGGTCTTCTGACCTTGCCTATCAGATTCCCCCTTCTCACACCCTGATCTCTTTCATCAATCGGCTTCCCAGCTCTTTACTTCACTCCACCCCCCCTTCCCGGTTGCACCTGTCATCTACCACCCATACTTCTTCCTCCCCTCCCCCCACCTTCTTACTCTGACTACTCATCTTTTCTTCTCCAGTCCTGATGAAGGGTCTCGGCCCGAAATTTCAACTATACTCTTTTCCATAGATGCTACCTGGCCTGCTGAGTTCCTCCAGCATTGTGCATGTGTTGTTTGGATTTCCACCATCTGCAGATTTTCTCGTTTGTGATTGACCCACTCCATCAATGGCCACTCTGTTTAAACTGAATTCCCTTTTATTGGTCCTTGCCAAATGCCGAATAACCCAACGATTTCAAGAGCGCCTAATGACGCAAATGGCCCCACTACTTTTTTCGGAACTGGTGTTCAAAATCTAGTCTAACAGCTCTGCTGATTTCAAGATAAATCAATTACTGCATTCACCACACCCTTACTCATTCAATTATCCAGATTAAATTGTCCAGGTCTTCTCTGCATCTGCCATATGATTCATACAGCCTCCAAGTGCTGTAATCTGAGAAAACTTACTCCCATTAACAAGTTATTGATAGACTGTGTACAGCTATATCTCCAGACTGAACTCACCAGACACATCACCCAACCCCACAACAGTTCCCGATCGGCGGACGTTCCGAACCAATTTCTGTTTATTCCAGTACTTGCAGCTTCGTGCTATTTTCACAAGTTGCACAAGAGTATACAATGAATATAAATTCACGTTTTCCAAGCCAAACCCAGTAAGTTTAGTAAAATTTAAAACCTTTGGCGGAGGTCAATAGTCCAATTACTTTTTTCCCCTCTATGTCGGGACTGTTCGAAGCTTTTCTGTGGCATTTGAAACCTGCCCTCTTGTTATACTTGGGATATTTACACATTGAGACGAGTCATATCACACGACAAAACAAGGTCGATTCACAGAACACAGAATAGTACAGGCCCTTCGCCCCACATGTATCTATTCTCTCCATTACGTCGTTTCCCCGCCTTGTCTCACCCTTCTCGAAACCGCATCCCCCTTACATTTAACGATTGTATGTTCACAGCGCAGATCCCGGAGGCTCACAGCGGAACACTGGCGCCGCCGCTTCTCAAATCCCAACAACCCGGTACCAGCCGTCTCCCGGCAACAACCGACCGCGGCACGTAATCAACCGGCGACGTCGCGTTCATTTGACGCAAAGGGTTCGACACGGATTTTGGCTAGTGCATCTCAGGAACGCCCTCCCGTTTACTTGTCATGAAACTACTTCATAATCACATCGTGACAGTTTTCGTTGAGCAGGCGAGTGATCAGCACGGTGTGGTAAAACCAAACGCGGTTCAATTTTCACACATGCGCATTGCACCTCCTTCGAGCCCGTGAGCGGAGTGGTTCGCACGCATGCGTGGTGTTAGGCGGCCGGCGATGGCGGCAGCGAGACCGGAATCGCAGGAGCTGGGTTTGTCAGCCGCCTGGAATCGGCTGAGTGTCGGTTTGGCACCCGGCTCCCTCGGCTTGGTATGATGATTAATAACTGGTTGCCTACCAGGGGATAGAAACATAGATACTTCCTGGGACGGAGGGAAGGAAGGATGTGGAAGAGGGGGAAATTTGTGGAGGGATGGTGAAGTGAAGATGGAGTGCAGGAGGAAGAATGGGGTTGGGGAAGGAGTGGTATGGAGAGGAGGTTGGTATCTTTTTGTTTTAATTTTACCTCTTCCCTATTTACAGTACTGTGTAAAAAGTCTTAAGCACGTAGCCCACCCGTTGCTTGTCAAGAAACTAATTCAGAATCACATCGTGACAGTTTTTGTTGAGGCGAGGGAGCACTAGGATACCCCGAGATTTTTGCTTAATTCTGTATTTGTAACGTGGAGTGGAGAGCAAGTTTGTAAACGGCGGGAGTAAAGGTTGTTGGGGATGACGAGGGTGGAGCGCTGCGGGAGGGGTGTGGGACGGGGGCAGAGGAGGAGTGCCGGGGCCGGCTGGCGATGCCGGTGCAGACAGGCAAAGTAATTTGATTCCTAGCAATTGGTTTATTGATTATTACAGAATGTTTCTCTGGTGGTTCCTGCTTCCTCCCCTCTGCTTGTCCCCTTCCCATTCTCAGTCCACAATAGAGACCCGTATCAAATCAAGTTTATCATCACTTACAGATGTCACTTTTTTGTGGCAGCAGTCCAGTACATTGCATAAAATTACTTCTGCACTCTGCAAAAATCTTGAGCACCCTAGCTATATATATGTCTATAAGACTTTTTCACAAAGCTGTATATGTGTGATAGTATTATATTTAATCAAATCAAATATATGAAATAAATGATCATAAATTGACTAACTCACTCAATTTTGTTGTGTGTGCAAGAAGCTACATGTTCATAAGATTGATGACCGCTATCTTACTGTTTTGGAGATCCTGTTGGCTTCAGCGTCTGGCTCACTGGTCCCTGGATTCTTTGATGCTTTGCGTCATGGGTCCTGTTTAAGTCACGGTTTTGCAGTTTCACTTGAAAAAGTATTATTCTCATTTAAAACATATTAAAAATGTTCATTAAAAGTGTGTTAAGAGTATTGATAGGAACGGCACCCCAAAGTCCTAAAGATCTGGCAATCCAGCACTGCCAAAATCCCAAGCATGCTGGATTAATGGAGTTTTACTGTATTTTCTCCCTTATTCCAGTTATTTGATCAAGCTGTGTTTCAGTTTGCTGCATTTAAGATTTTACTAATTGTCATTGCACTGAAGAATTATTTTGTTCATTCCAGAAGATCAATTTGTCATCTGATGTTCTAGTGGCTTTTTTGGGGAGGTGCAATGAAATTGAGTTCATGGTGTTTAAATTTTTTTTCAGGATGTTCCTGGATTGGAAAGTCATGAGTTACTTGAGGGTGAACTACGAACTGCATTGGAAATTTTATGCCACTATGGTTTGCAATCAGTGCTTGTGGAATGGTTTATGGAGGTGCTACAGATAGACCTTCAGGAAAAAATTGCAGCAGAGTTCTGGGACTTTCTTACACAAAGGGAGAACATGGTGACAGAACAACAGCGCTCAAAGCTTCTGCACGATGCGTTTTGTACACTAAATCAGAGGCTAGCACCGTATCTACGTAGCCTGAAGTATTTGGAGACTTGGCTTGAAGAAGGACTGATTAACACTGTGGGACCTGGAACACTCAGGGACAAAGTCTACAACATGGTTAAAGCTGTGTTATTCTTCTCAAGTGTTCAACCCTTCCAGGAGATTATACATGAGTTTTACACTCGTGCTTTCAGTATCTATGTTCACCGTGACAGGAGAAATAGTTTGAGTGAAGATGATGAAGAAACTGTAGATGAAATGGAACTGATGACATGTGCGGGCTGCTGTTCAGAGAAAGAGAAGTGCTGGTGTAGCACTGCAATGGAACAGTTTACAGAGGTCAATCGTATATTGTAGGTACCCTGGTTTTTAAGCCACCTTTTTTTTTCAATGAGAGGGGACTTGCCCCTTGTTCTGAATTTTGTGGTACTTGTCTGCTAGACATAAACAAGTACTGGTGAGGTGACGTAGCCAGCTGAGGGGAAGGAAAAGCAAAGCAGCAAAAATTACTGAATGGATTGACAACTCCATGATAAAGTTCAGGTTCAGAACCTTCATGAAACTAGTTTTTACAGAATCATCATCAATTTGTCACATAGAAAATAAACCTAAAACATACATTTATTGAAATAAAAACTAAAAATCCAGATTATAATACTGATACCATGTAAATAACTATGCAAAAAATCCTTAAACACTAGAACTACCTATAAAAAGACTATAATTGTATAACTGTCCATAAGTACCCAAAGGATATTAATCATTTCAGTAAGAACAGCAAGAGTTACTTTATGTTTTTTTATTTGAGAAACTACTAATCCCCAAAACAGACTTTTTTAGATGTTAGGCAGTACTGTAACCACTTTTCTAGTGAACTTGGTGAGTTTATAGGGATTGCAGAAGGGGCCTGAAGAATTTAATGGGAGTGTGTGAAACATCATCCAATGAATCAGGTATTCAGCTATCTGGATTTTTTTAAAAAAATGAATACAGGTTATTGGAGTTTTGCTGTATTTTCTGTATGTTGATGGATGGGGAGAAGGGTAGTTGCAACTAGATCCAAATTTCCTTGTGCACCGAAACAAAAGACACAGTGGATGGTGGAAATCTGGATCACCACTCTCAAAATACTGGTGTAACTCAATGGGTCAGGCAGTGTCTATGGAGGGAAATTAACATTCAATGTTTTGGACAAGACTTCATCAGACCTTTCCATTACTAAGAGAAGAGAGCTTCCCATTGGTTTGTTTTCAACTTAACTTGAATGACATGTTTAAAATGTGTGTAAATTGATTTTTATTATTTGTTTTAGAGAGACAGTATGGAATAGGGTGTTGGTGCGTGGCCTAGTGGATAAGGCATCGGACTAGTGATCTGAAGGTCACTGGTTCGAGCCTCAACTGAGGCAGCATGTTTGTGTCCTTGAGCAAGGCACTTAACAACACATTGCTTTCTGATGAAACTGGTGCCAAGCTGCTTGGGTCCTAGTGCCCTTCCTTTGGACAACATCAATGCGTGGAGAGGGGAAGGCTTGCAGCTTGGGCAACTGCCGGTCTCCAATACCACCCTGCCCAGGCCTGCGCCCTGGAAACCTTCCAAGGCGCAAATCCATGGTCTCACGAGACTAACGGATGCCTATATAGAATAGGCTTTTTTGTCTCTTAGAATCACACCTCCCAGCAACCCCTGACTTAACTCTAACCTAATCATAAGACAGCTTACAATGACCAATTAACCTACCAGCTGGTACGTCTTTGGACTGTGGGAGGAAACCAGAGCACTCGGAGAAAAGCCATGCAGTTACGGGGAAATATGCAAACTCCTTAGAGACAGCAGTGGGATTGTGTGATGAAAAGGAGGCCATAGACACATTGGAATGGGAATAGGGATAGGAATTAAAATGGTTGACTACCAGGAAATTCTGCTTCTTGCGGATGGAGCTGACGTGAGCCACTGTGAAACTACACTTTTTGCGGTGGAGCTGAGGTGGAATCTGTTGGGATTGTTTACTGCATGTGGTGCTCCTGGTATGGCCTCCTCTACATTGGTGAGATCTGATGTAAATTTTAAAACTATCCTCTTCAGAAACTAGTTCCTTATCTCAAAATAGAAAAGTGTGGGATTGGCCATCCAATACAGTAAAATCAGTTAACCTTGAATTGATAAAAATCACAGCTCTGCCAGAGTATTCATCAACCTCGGTATCAAACTGAAGACCGGGCTCGTCCACAGCTAACAGGAGCAATATCTACTCCAGAGCTAAAAAAAACAAAGTCACCTTTGCTAGTTCTTATGACTGAGCTAGTTGGATTCAAGAAGGCATGACTACAAGACTCTTTTATAAGAGGGATATATATACTCGTAATCATGCATGCGGGAACATTTTTATCCTAGTTAAACTCCCACTTTGGACTGAGAAGACCTTGACCTCTTAAGGGACATTTTCTTTCTATTTTTACCATTTTTTTTTCACTGGCAGATATTTATCACACTTACTCAGCTTCTAAGGAGGCTCAGTTAGCCAAAAGAAAGGAATAAGGAATAAATATAGTGATTGTGAGATGAAGAGTTCTTGGAAAGTGAGTCCATAGATTGTGGGAACAGTTCAGTGATGGGGCAGTGATGTTAACCTCTCTAGTTGAAGAGTTTGATGGTTGAGGGGTAGTAACTGTTCCTGAACCTGATGGTGTGAGCCCTGAACCTCCTGTACCTTCTATCTGATGATTGCCGTCAGAAGACAGCATGACTTGGGTGACGGGCCTCCCATATGATAGATGCTACTTTCAAATCTTTGCTAACTTCTGGGAAAGTAGAAGTGCTGCTGTGCTTTCTTCATAATTGTACTTATGTACTGGATCCAGGACAAGTCCTCTGAAATGATAACACCAAGGAATTTAAAGTTGCGGACCCTCTCCACCTCTGATTCCCCAGTGAGGTCTAGCTCATGGACCTCTGGTTTCCTCCTGAAGTTAATATTCAGCTCCTCGGTCTTGCCAACGTTGAGTATGAGGTGGTTGTTGTGGCACCACTCAGCCAGATCTTCAGTCTCTTTCCTACGTGTTGATTCATCACCACCTTTGATTCGGCCTACGATGATGGTGTTACCAGCAAACTTAAATATGGCATTAGAGCTGTGCTTAGCCACACAGTCATAAGTGTAGAGTGAGCAGAGCAGGGGGCTGAGCACACAGCCTTGTGACGCACCTGTGATGATGGAGATTGTGGACGAGATGATGTTGCCAATCCGATCTGACTGGGGTTTGCAAGTGGGGAAATTGAGGATCCAACTGCAGAAGGAGATATTGAAGCCAAGGTTTTGAAGCTTATTGCTTAGTTTTGAGGGGATGATGGTACTGAATGCAGAGTTGTAGTTGATAAAGAGCATACTGCTGTATGTATCTTTGTTGTCCAGATGTTCCAGGGTTGAGTGAAGAGCTGATGAAATGGCATCTGCTGTAGGCCACTGGTGTTGGTATGCAAATTGGAGCGGATCCAAGTCGCTTGAACTTGGGGAGAGCGGATTTTCCACCGTATGTGATAGAAAATTATAGAAAATTGGAGCTGTGCTACAGAATTCCAGAAGGAGGCATGTGGAGTGTAATCAGAAAGGTGGCGAGGGGGTGCCTCCCTGTTTAGAATTTTGTATAAGTGGACCGCGAAGTGTTTTAGATCATCATTTATGTCATGACTGTACTGCTGATGTACAGGGTATGAGCATCACTTGAAAGACCACTGTGTAGAGTAAAGCTATGTAAATCTGTGACTTTGGTGCTGAACTAGCAGATTTTTCAGATTGTTGGATGTTATTCTTATTGATACCCCAGTTCACCTTTAATATCCAGTAGTTTCTAATGTCACATGGTAATGCCATAGGTTTTCCTGCGATCCTGTTAAATTTACAGGGAGTGCAGGAACCAGAGTGACGGTGTGTTTAAAGTGGGCGTGGGATCTATGGTCCCAGTGTGTTGGGAGTGCAAGAATCTGTACTAATTAAGCAGAGGCCAAACCATTGGGATTTCTGAACATTGGGAGAGTGGATGATCAGATTTTTATTGCTTGTGAATCTGTAATTCCTCAAAGGATTTTGGCTTAGTGACAAAGAAACTTGCATGGTTAATTGTTGTGGGAATTGTAGGTGATTTCTCCCATGTTTCTGCTGCTTTTGTACTCCAGATGCTAATGGGTTTGTGAAGTATTCAATTTGTTAGCAAGAGGGCTAGTTGATGTCAATAAATAATTGTTGTGGCATCTTCCAGGTAGCTAATAAAATGCAATGTGATCAAAATTTAAA
The DNA here is from genome assembly GCF_030144855.1 of Hypanus sabinus. Taxonomy (NCBI): domain Eukaryota; kingdom Metazoa; phylum Chordata; class Chondrichthyes; order Myliobatiformes; family Dasyatidae; genus Hypanus; species Hypanus sabinus. The sequence goes on from NC_082723.1 coordinate 54,821,918, forward strand.
TAGAATTTAATTACGTATGTGAAGTCTGTGTTCCTCAATGCAAACATTTAGTGAGGGCTAGATTTTGGTGGATATGCGCTTCAGTAAATATATTGAAATTACAAAATGATGGTGGCTATTTTAGCCTTTTGGGTCCATGCTGGCTTCCTGGAGGTCAATGTCATCAGTTCTATTGCCTGTTCTGTAACTCCTGCCCTCCCTAGATTCCAGTGACTTATTCTCTCACATGTCATCACTCTTTTTTTTAATTTCTTTTGCTGTTCCCTTGAGGTAATTTAGAGTAGCCAATTAACCAAGCTTACCCTTGGAGTATTCGGTACAGTTCTGGTTGCTCTGCTAAAAGGAGGATGTGATTAGCTGGAGAGCATGCAGAGAAGATTCACAGAGAGAGTACTTGATGTCAGAGTCGAACACAGCTGTGAAGTTGCTGCACTAATTACTGCACAACCTAGGAATTGTCAGTGGCACCAGTTCGCTGCATTTAATGTTGTCCATTTGCTTTTGTCAGGCATTCACTGAACCTATTAGAACGCATCAGTGCTGATGCCATCACCACCATCCTGCACAAGATGATAGAGGAGCGCGTGGGAAGGTTGTGTCGTGGAGAGTATGAAAATTCCTTTCTGTCTCAGCTTGAGGAGGTAATTTTATGTTGTTTGATTTTACCTCTTCAAATCTGGATGGTAAAATGTTATAACTGATAGTTTTCAAAAATATATTGGTGAATGTTAATGTATCAGTAATCATCAGCAAGTTTGTCTTTATACAGATCTTTTGTCTTGGCCCAAATGATCCATGTAGCCAAACTTACCGATGTGTAGATTGAGAGCTGTACGGTGAGCAGTGATATGCAGAGCATTGTAATAAATTTGATGGGGGCGAATGAAAGAAAAATTGAAAACAAAATACTAATTAGAAACTTTACAAAACTTCACCACCATTTCAAAAAAATAGGTGGAATAATCTTTCAGATTGGTGTAACAGTTTCAGATGCTGATAACCTAAATATTTCCATTTCAAAGGTTCATTTATTATCAAAGTATACAACTCTGAAATCTTCTTCTCTCGATAGCCACAAAACCAAGAAAGAAAAGAATGACAGCGTGATTATCGATCCCCAAATCCCTCCTCCCAGCACAACGAAAATGAACTTAAACTGAACAGGCACGCTGAACCCCAAATCCCCCACCCACAAAAAATTAGAAAGATAGGTGAAAAACACAAAATACAAAAAACTATAAGGTCGGGGGGGGGGGTGGTGGAGTCTATAGTCCAAGTTCATAACTAAAATGCAGAAAACCTGGTAACATTCTCTGGGCACAGCGGCAGGCCTTTCCCTCTCTGGCAATGAGCAATCCCACCAGCGATCAAAAGGCAGTCTTCCATCTCTGTAGCAGGCAATCTCACCAGCAGCAAATAAGCGGTCTCCCCTCTCCGGAAGCAGAGCCATTTTCCCCAGTGATAAAAAAAGGCAGGCAGCCGGTGCTCACCTTCTGCATTTGCCTCGATGTTTCAGTTTCCCTTGTTGCTTTAATTGGTGAAATGGCTTGCGCCCTGTCCCGCAGCCTTCGTGCCATGAGGTTCCCACATGCTGCCTCTGCCTCCTGGAATCCTCTTGGAGACTGCAGAGCGCTGAGACACCCAAGCAATCTTCGGGAAATATATGGCTTCATGATCTATCCAGAAGACGTTGACTGAATGAGCTTTGTATACAGGCTCAATCTTGACTGGATATTTATTCAAAGTTGCTTCCTATCTTCCTGTGGTTAGCTAGATTTGGGGGGGGTGGGGTGGGATATCATGGCAGTGTAGCTGTTTAGCACCTCATAGTAGAGCAGGAAAAAGGGAAGAGTGCTCTGGGTCTTGGCTTTCATTGCAGAAAGGCCACTAAGGTATTATAAAACATGAATCTAAATCCATAGTTCAGACCTTTTTTTAACATTTAGTATGAGATTCAGGAGTGAAGTTCTGAGATGAGTTAATGAAATAGGAGCAATAAATCTACAAGGGAGGAGCTCCAGCTCTGTTGTTTATTGGAAAGATTCCAGTATCTTGGAAAGAGGATCACTCCTGTATCATAAATCAGATGACTAATTAGGAACCACAGACTAATTATTTCATATGAAATGGGTGAATGACCAGAGTGCAATTTATACAGAGACTTAAAAAAATATATTTTGCAGATTTTGTTCTTCCCTAGATTTTATGTTGCACAGGTGCTTCTGAAATGACTTCCTCCTTTCTTAACCATAGCTACCCCTCTATCGTAGTGGGTAGATGTCCGAGCTTGTATCTCATCTATTTCCTCACCTCTGCACTCATCTGTTCTCTATTAGAATTATCTTGGTCCTTCCACTCACCAGCCTCAGTATTCAATGGATCATCCTTTGTAATTTCTGTTAGCTCCAAAAAGATTCCAGTACCAGGCACATCAGTTCTCCCTTTTCAGCATTTTGAGGGGATCATCTCTTTGCAATTTGCTGATCCATTCTTGTGTCTCTGCCTACCACTTCCCCTGCATGATTACCTGTGATCTTCTATGTTGGAGAAGCCACACGCAGATTGGATGAATCCTTTGCAAAGCACTTGTGCTCGGTCTGCAGAAATGACCCTGTGCAAACATCTGGACGCTCAATGTAATTTGCTACTGCAGTACCACAGATGAGGCAATTCTTTATCCAGAGAGTGGTGAGTCCGTGGAATTCGTTGCCGCAGGTGGCTGTGGAGGCCAAGTCGGTTATACTTAAGACAGACTTGACAGATTCTTGATTAGTCAGCGCATGAAGGATACTGGGAGAAGGCAGGAGATTGGGACTGGGGGGGACAAATGGATCAGCCATGACGAAATGGTGGAGCTCCGATTCTGCTCCGATATCTTATGTTTAACAGTAATGATGTGTTTGGTGGAAGAACCCCTTTGAAGATGGTGGAAGTTGTGGTAAGGACAAGAGGAATTCTATCTCTCTTAAGGTGGCGGGAAGATGGGGTGAGCACAGATATCCAGGAAATGGAGGAGATGCAAATGAGTGCAGACTCGATGGAGGAAGGAAAGCCCATTCTTTCAAGAATGAGGACATCTCTCTGTCCTGGATAGGAAAGTCTCATCCTGGGAATAGATGTGGTGAAGACGAAAGATCTGAGAAAAGGGAATAGCATGTTTACAGGAGACACGGTGGGAAGAGGAATAGTCAAGATACTGTCAAGATAGAATTGGTAGGTTTATAAACGATGTTGGTAGATAGTTTGTTTCCAGAGATGCAGACAGAGATCAAGAAAGGGAAGAGAGGTGTCAGAAATGGATCAAGTGAATTTAAGGGCAGGCTGGTATTTGGTGGCAAAGTTGATGAAGTTGACAAGCTCAGTATGAGTGCATGATGCAGCACCAATGCAGTCATTGATATAGTACAGGAAGAGATGGGGAAATAAATCACATCAATCACTCTTGGGAGTCTGGGATAAAAGGGGACATAACTTTGAAATTGGAGGGTATTTGGGAGAGATATTAAGAAACTTACCTTCACATAAAGAGTGATACACATGAACCATTTGCTCTAAATTAATAATTTTACATTTTTCGTTGAACTTGATATTTGCTCGCCAAAGATATGAACGAGCTGTCCTGTTAGGATGAAAGTAGGGTGTAGTGAAATAAGAAGGCTTTGAACATTGGGAAGATTTGAAGGGCTGAATGGCTCATTTTTGTTCCTGTGTTCTCAGTTTAGGATTGGAGTCTTAATTCCACATTCTGAAGTGGATCAAAAGTGGTGGAAAGCATTTCTCAGCAAAGATCATTATGACATGGGTTCTTTCAAGACCTTATCACCCTGAAACTTAACAGTTTCTTGGCCCATAAGTTGTTGGGCTTTGACTATCTCTGCCTTTTCTATCAATAAAACTTTGTAGGGATCAGTGTTGAGTGCCATTGCTTTGGCACAGTGTAAGTGTGGGCTAATGAAGGAACGAAGATTTTCAGCTGTTAGCTGGTGTTCTCTTTTTCTCTTCAGTGGTTGGAGACGAAAGTGATTTGTTGGCTGAGCATGGTTTTCCTGCAGAAGGCCAGCATTAAATCAGCTTCTCCTCAGACAAGCAGCACACTGCAACGCTGGAGAATACATCTGCAATTTTTCCTCTATCAAGTTTATGCTAATATGAGGATTGAGGAACTCTTCAGCATCATTCGAGGCAAGAGAAAACAATTTCTTAAATTAGGTGTTTCAACCCATTAAAAAAATTTCAGTAACTTCAGTGTTTTTGGTTTGTGTCTGGATTTATACTGAATTATTTCTGGCTCACTAACAAGAATTTTGGAGAGGCAGGTGCCAGCATCATGTTCCAAAAATATAAATAACCTCTTTTAGCTACCATGTGATTACTGGATCACATTTTCTTTGCTTTTTCCCTCCTGTGGAGCCAGTGAAAGAAACAAGTTTTGGGGTTCAGGCACCACATTTTTATATTGTGTGGTAATTTTTGAGATGGGTATTGTGGTAATATCGGTAATAATTTTTCCATGGAAATTGCTAATCTGTGTTTTACTTTGAACTGTAGACTTCCCAGAATCCAAGGCTGCATTGCAGGACCTGAAAGTTTGTCTTGAAAGGACCAATCAGAGGCAACAATTGCTTTCATCACTGAAAATGGCCCTGGAGACCCGGCTTCTCCACCCAGGTGTCTGTTTAATACGTACATTCTAATATATACAGCGTAGCATGAGTAGTGTTTGGGAATAAGGTACCTGTTGTTCACATTCAAACCAATCATTTCTTGTTCTCAAAGTCTAACATTTCCAGAAAAATACACAGAAAATTTTAATTGAGTTGTTTCAGTGTTCAGGCTAGTGTTATCTTCTGTCATGAATCAGTGATGTATTTTGTCTTCATGAGATGTTCTAAAAAGGCATTTCAAACATCAACATTCAAAAAAACATGATTGTGAAATGAAGATTTTACATTTATGTGAATTAGCTTTCCGTAAAAGTGTTTGGATACGTACATTTATTTCCATAAATGTAAAAAGAATTGAGATAACGAATGGTTAAAAGGCTATCTAAGCACAGGCTGATTCTCTAGTCATGCTGTTGTGGTAATTGTTCAAGATATTGAATGCTGGTCGGATATATTGTAAAAGTAGAGAAAGAGATGCTTTCTGGCTATCAGAATTTGATAGAGGGTCATCTAATTGAGCGAATTTAAAAGGAGTACAGTAACTTGTAGTTCTGAGAATAAGTACTTAGATTGTGTGGTGCTTGGAGTACTGGAAGTTTTTAAGGAAAATAGACTGGCTGGAGATTATAGTGGTGAACTGTGTAGACATGGTGGGTGGATAGGCAAACACATGGCAGATACAGTTTAACACGTGCGGTTATGCACTTTGGTTTAAAATATATATTTTAGTAAAACTCTTCTATCGCCATTTGGATTTTGGTCTTTGCAGACTGGCATATTCTCTGAACTATTGGGTATTACTCCTACTAATCCCCAAAGCACACCTTTTTTAGATGTTGGACAGTACTGTAATCAGTGAACATGTTGAGTTTATAGGCAGTGCAGAAGGGGCCTTGATGAATTTAATGGGAGTGCGTGAAACATCATCCAGTGAGCCAGATATTCAGCTACCAAGATTTGTAAAAAAAAAGCAGGTTATTGGAGTTTTGCCATATTTTCTGAATGTTGATGGATGAGGAGAAGGATAGTTGCAACTAGATCTAAGTTTCCTAGTACACCAGAGACAAAAAACACTGCAGATGGTGGAAATCTGGATCACCACTCTCACCAACTCAGTGGGTCAGGCAGCATCTGTGGAGGGAGATTAACAGTCAATGTTTTAGGTGAGACCCTTCATCAGGACTTTTCTGGTTCCAAAAGAGCTATTCCATTGGTTTGGTTTCTACTTAACTTGAATGACGAGGTTTAAAATGTGTGTAAATTGATTTTTAATTTTTTTTACTTTATTTCAAACTGCGCCACCTGGCAACCCCCGATTTAACCTTAACTTAATCGCAGGGCAATTTACAATGACCAATTAACCTACTAACTGGTACTTCACTGGCGTGTGGGAGGAAACCGGAGTTGCTGGAGAAAACCCCCACATTTCACAGGCAGGCTGTACAAACTCCTTACAGAGGACAGCTGGAATTGAATTCCGAACCCCGACACCTGAGCTGTAACAGCATCGTGCTGACTACTAAACTACCATGGTGCCCTGTTTCAGTATTTAATGGCTGATGTTTCTTTATTTAGGAGTGAATACTGCTGATGTGATAACATTGTACATTTCTGCCATCAAAGCCCTTCGTGAGTTGGACCCATCCATGGTAATTTTGGAGGTGGTATGCGAGCCAGTACGCAAGTATCTAAGGTACAGTGTTTCATCTGTGGTTACTGTGAGCAGAACTGTGTTTTACTGAGTTTGCTGATCATTACCTCACCATAGGAATACTGAACACTTTACACTACAATGGACTTTGTTTATTGTTCTAACTGAATTGGCAATCTAGCCATAGACCAGTTGCATCACAATGTGGTGGTACAGCAATTCAAATTCACAGGAACTTAAACTGCAGAGAGTACCGTACTCAGCTCAACAAATTACTGACACGATCTCCCTAAATGAGGTGCCGCCTCAAAAAGCACTATCAAGGTCCCCACTCGCCCATGTCATGCCACGTTCTCGCATCTGCAAATGTGCAGAGGGCATAGTAACCTAAAGTTGCACACCACCGGGTTCAGGAACAGCTACTTCCTTTCAACCATTCGGTTGTTGAACCAACTGGCAAGACCCTGATCACTACCTCGGTTTAGCAATACTGTAACCACTCTGCATGACGTTGTTTTCTTTCTTGTAAAAATTGTGTATAATTGGAATTTTCTTATGCTGCCTTTCTGGTACTATGTACCTGTGATGCTACTGCAAATAAGGTTTTTATTGCACCTGTGCATAGGTGTACTTGTGCATGCGACAATAAACTCAACTTTGATGTTTTGACTTTTCTCACTCTGGTTAATTATTGCACTTTTTGTGGATGAGTAAATTAACATGTCACAGTTACTATTGGAGCAAGTTATCAGCAGTTATGTGGTTAGAAAAGTGCACTTTCAAATGGTGAACATTATGCTCAGTTCAATACACTACAGGTTTGCTGGAGTTAAGATGGAATGTATTACTTTGAATTGTGATGGAAATGGGAGTTGGCCTAATGTTTTGCTTGAAAGTCTGGGTAATTCTTGCACCAGAACAAAATGCTGTTTGGAAGCTTCCTTTCTTTTGTAAGGTGGATAACAGTTTAGCAGGAAAAATCAACAGCTTGAGAGATGTGAGTCTTATAAACATAAAAGATAGGAGCAGGACTTGGCTATTTTGCCTCTTGATCCTGCTGTGCCATTCAAGAGGATTATAGCTGATCCTTCCTGACCCATCTCCATATATCTTGATTTCTCTTACCGATGTGTTGGTTGGTAAAATAATTGACAACAGTAAATAATCTTTGTTGTGGGTTAGTAGTAGGAGCGTTCGAAAGGAGTTGATGGGTATGCGAGATAAATAAGGTGGGGATTGGGATTGATGGGAATCCTTTGAGAGTTGCCTCAGACTCAGCAGGCTGAAGTAGCCTCACAAGTTATAAGGGAAAATGGAAATATAGGAAGCTTTGCTGAACTCCATAGGAAGTATGGTCACGTTTTAGTAAAGAAACCGGAATTGTATAGAATTCCTTGAGGAATTCTCTGAGACTTCACCAAGACCTTGTATTATTGCTGTAAAACATTTATTCAATGTGTCTTTCCTCTATAAGTACATTTGCACGATACCTTTCAGTGATGTATACAAGAAGCTGTCTCTGAATACAAACACTTTCTTTCTTCATTATTCAAACATGTTTACGGCTGCATAGTTTATTCTGAGTTGTACTCCATTTATTATATTTTTGTCCTCTCAGCTTGTCTTTATTATCATGAAGCCTTTTTACATCTTCATTCTTGCTCAGTTTTGTCTCATCAGCAGACTTGAAAATATGACATTTGCTTTCCTCAACTACATCACTGATACAAATTGTGAAAATCTTGGTCCTAACTCCAATTCCTTTGACTCGTCACAAGTCACAGCCTGTGGACCTGGGAACGATCTTTTATTCCAGCTTTGTTTTTAAAAAATTAACTCTTAATCCACACTAGTATCCAATTACATGTGCCATTTATTTGTTCTCTAACTTCCTGCATGGAAATCTTTTAAAATCCGTATGCACTGCAATCATTGAGTCCACTGCATCTATTCGACTAGATTCATTCTTGAAGAATAGCAATAGATTAACCGAACACTATTGGTTTCATAAATTCATATTGATTCTTTGCAAAGCTGCTTTGGTTTTCTAAATGCCCTATTATGGCTTTAATAATATATTCTAGCATTTCCTTGTTCTCAGGCTGAGCCATTAGTATTTACATGTTTTTCTTTTTCCTCATTTCTTACATAATCAGATCTGCTATACTCCAGCCAGCAGGAACAATCCACAAGGAAATAGACACAGAATGTGCAGGAAACAATCAGCAAGTTGTGTGTCATCTGTGGATATAAAAACTGAGTTAATGTTTCAGGTTGGAGACCTCTCTCAGTATCAATGTAGCTTTAGAAGTTGGTAACCACCATGTCTTTAGGCATTTCTTTCAAAGTTCTGCAATACTGATCAAATCCTAGAGGTTTATCATCTCATAAGCTTTTCTGGTTGTATTTCTTTTCTACTATTAATCTGTTTTGTTTCTGGTCTCTTGATCCTTCAGAATTTCTGCAAGTTTGTCATGTTTGAGGAATGTTTGTTTAATTCCCGTTATTTCACTTTTATGTTTCTGTCTGTAATTTGCTCTTGTTGATCTTTTCCTTTTTATAGACCAACAGAAGCTCTCACAATCTCTCACAATTTCATTTTAGCGTAATCTAATAATTCAAGTTTTGCTTTATTAATTTTGTGGTCAGAGTTTGCTGACTTCTAAAGGAAATCCCAAACTTCAGGCTTGCTGCTTTTTTTTGGTTGGATTACTGGCCCTCCCCAGGTTATGAACAGCTGGCTTGTATCCAGCCAGTACACATGAGTGAGCATTTAGGAGACCATATTTGCTGGCTGATGTGGGGCTGTAGACATTTGTGATTCACAAACTGGCATACTGACACAGATAAAATTGTTCCAAAGTCGTTCCTCTTGATAACCCTTTTATTCTCAGAATCAGCCTTGTGAACCTCCTCTGAACCATCTCCAATGCCAGCATATCTTTTCTTAGATGAGGAGCCCAACATTGATCACAGTACTGAAGGTGAAGCCTCACCAGTGAGGCATCACATCGCTGCTGTTGTATTCTATACCTCTTGGAAAAAAAATGCTGACATTGCTTTTGCCTTCCTCACCACCAACCCTACCCTTTAGGATTCCCAAGTCCCTTGCATCTCAGATTTTTGGATTTTCTCCCTGTTTAGAAAATACCCTGCACATTTTTTCTACTGCCAAATTGCATGACCATGCACTTTCCAACATTGTATTTCATTTGCCACTCTCTTGCCCATTCTTTTAATGTTTAAGTCCTTCTGCAGCCTATCTGTTTCCTTAATACTACCTGCCCCTCCAGCAGTCTTCATATCATCTGCAAACTTGGCAACAAAGCCATCTATTCCATCATCTAAATCATTGATATACAGCATAAAAAGAAGTGGTCCCAACACAGACCCCTGCAGAACACCACTAGTCACTGCCAGCCAACTAGAAAAGGATGCTTTTATACCCACTTGCTGCTTCCTACCAATCAGCCAATGCTCTAACCATACCAGTAACTCCCCTGTAATGCCATGGGCTCTTAACTTGGTAAGCAGCTGCGTGTATGGCACTTTGTCAGAGGCCTTCTGAAAGTCCAAATATGCAACATCAACTGCATCCCCTTTATCTACCCAACATGTAATCTCAAAGAATTCCAACTGGGTTCTTCAAGCAAGATTTTCCCTTAAGAAAACCATGCTGACTTTGTCCGATCTTGTCCTGTGTCACCAAATACTTTAATCTCATCCATAACTATTGACTTCAACGTCTTCCCAATCACTGAGGTCAGGCTAACTGGTCTATAATTTCCTCTCTGCTGCCTTCCTTTTTTAAAGAGTGGAGTGAGATTTGCACTTTTTCAGTCCTCTGACACCATGCCAGAGTCCAGCGATTTTTGAAAGATCATTACTAATGCCTCCACAATCTCTAGCGCTACCTCTTTTAGAACCTGAGGGTGCAGTTCATCTGGTCTGGGAGACTTGTGTACCCTTGGCTCTTTCAGCTTTTGGAGCACCTTCTCCCTTGTAAGTACTTTTCTTCCCTCACAACCTTCAACATCTGGCACACTGCTAGTGTCTTCCACAGTGAAGACTGATGCAAAATACTCATTTCATCTGCCATCTCCTTAGACCCCTTTATTATTTCTCTGGCCTCATTTTCTAACAGTCCTATGTCTACTCTCATCTTACTTTTTACAATCTTGAAAAAGCTTTTACTATCCTTTGATATTGTTTGCTAGCTTTCTTTCATATGTCGTCTTTTCCTTCTTAATGATTCTTTTAGTTGCTCTCTGTGGAGTTTTAAAAGCTTCTCAATCCTCTACCTGCTAATTTTTGCTTTGTTGTATGCCCTCTTTTGCTGTTACATTAGCTTTGACTTCCCTTGATAGCCACAATTGTACTATTTTGCCATTTGACAATTTTTTTGTGTTTGGAATACATCTATCCTGCACCTTTCTCATTTTTTCTAGAAACTCAGTCCATTGCTGCTCTGCTGTCATCCCTGCCAGCATCTCTTTTCAATTTACTTTGGCCAACTCTTCTCTCAAACCACTGAAATACTGCTATGTCAGACTTTACTTTCTCCCTATCATATTTCAAGTTGAACTCAAAGTCATATTGTCATCACTGCCTCCAAAGGGTTCTTTTACTTTAAGCTCCCTAATCCCCTCCGGTTCATTACATAACACCATGTCCAATATAGCAGATCCTCTAGTAGGCTCAATGACAAACTGCTCTAAAAACCATCTGGTAGGTATTCAACAAACCTGCTCTTGAAATCCATTTCCAGCCTGATTTTCCTATCGACTTGCATGTTAAAATCTCCCATGACTATCATAACATTATTTTCCTGTTGTAATCTGTGGTCCACATCCCAGCTACTGTTGGGAGGCTTGTTTACAACTGCCATCAGGGTCCTTTTATACTTGCAGTTTCTTAACTCAACTCGCAAGGATTTAGCATCTTGTGATCCTATGTCTGACTGTCCTATCATTCTGATACAACATGTAACCTTGGACATTCAGCTCCCAATTACAACCATCCTTCAGCCAGGATTGGGTGATAGCCAAAACATCATACCTGACAAACTAATAGTGCAACAACATCATCTACATTATTTCTTATACTCTGAGATGTCCCTGACCCTGGCATTTGGGAGGCAACTTATCTTTTGGGTGTCCCGTTTACGTCCACAGAATCTCCAGTCCGTTCCCCTGACTATCAAATCCCCTATCACTACCTAACATAATTTATGGAGAAATTATTTTTGAAAATGGACCCTCACTGGCATTGTAGACTAGATTTTCTTTTCTGTTTGTTAGACTGATATGTAGCATTAATTAATTAACTCCTTAGCTTTCAAAGGTTATTTGGGAGTTAACGACTTCGATAGGTCTAGACCTACCGGTAGGCCATGCTAGGTAAGTGTGAGGGGATCGGGGTATTAACGGGTTACTTCAGGAAAGTGTACTGAAATACTAGGTCAGCTGTGGCCTTACTGAACAATGGGGTAAAAACAAAGGGCTGAACAGTGAACAATTTTTGATATTGTGTCAGAATGGGAGATTTTCTACCTTAAGGTAGGTTGGAAACAATCTTGCAGCTTCTTGCCTATCATTACTGATAAAGCTTTTTATTTTAGTGGAATTCAGCCCCATGTCTCAGTGGGCCAGGCCTGTGGATGTGAGATCCTGTACCAGGCTACCACATCCTGGGTGATGTTTCTTTATAACTAATTTATAATTTATTTTTATTTGTCAACTCCCAGGACTCGTGAGGATACTGTGAGACAGATTGTAGCAGGTTTGACTGATGATTCAGAGGGTTCAAGTGATCTTGCGAACGAACTCTCAAAAGCAGATCCAATCACTTTGGAGCACGGACAAGACAGTGATGATGACATGTCTGATCCAGAAAACTGGCTTCCTGATCCTATTGATGCAGATCCAGGTAATGTGAAATTTCCCAAATAGGAAGGAGAAACGTATGCATAGTTTTTAAGGAGTACCAGGTAGATAATAAAAAAAGAGCCAAGTCCCAACAAAACAGGTTCATGTTTAGATTCTAACAACAAATGGATTTCTCTGCAGACAAACTTTAGATTGTGAGTTGTCCTGGTAGACCATAATCACCCCGAGTGATTTCTCAGTAATGCTTCCTTGTCTTAATTATACTGATATTTTGTGTAGTTTCTTAGCAGAACCTAAATAACAGAAGCAAAGCTCTGAAATACCTCATCTCGTGTAAGAATTTGGTTATATTTTTTGATAAAGTGTTTGAGAAAAATGTGATGTAACTTGGTAAGCCAGTCTTAAATTTAAAGCAAAAATCAGGAAGAACCTTTTGCATATTTGCCACTTGGTCTGTTTTTTGTGAATTACCAGAATGACTGTAGTCCTTCTAAATTTCATTTTCAGGGAAATGTGGTTCTAAGCGCAGGTCTTCTGATATTATTACCTTGTTGGTCAGCATTTATGGCAGCAAAGAGCTTTTCATCAATGAATATCGCACTCTCCTGGCTGACCGAATACTCCATCATTTCAGCTATATCACATGCAGGTATCAAGATGCTTGTTTTGATCCACTGACCACCATTTTGTACCATATGATGTCTGATTAATCTCTACTTAAATTGAACAGACTAAGCACAGATTTCATTCCCTGCTTTTGGTGACTAATATTAATAATGCATTTCAATTCCCCTATTGCATTTTTAAAAATTGTAATAATTTTTCTGAGTATAATATTTAATGGGGTAAAGTATCCAAAGGCATTTTGTAAGAGCATTATCAAACAAGGTTTGATATTTAGCCCTATAGTGATTGAAAGCTTGGTCAAAGTGGTAAGATTTTAGGAAAATCTTGAATACGGATAGAGCTGCATTATTCTTCCAAATAGTATAGCCTCATATTTTCTGACATTATACTCCACCTGCCAAATACTTACCTATTCAATTAGCCTTGCTATATTTTTCTGCAGGCCCCTTGTGAGATCCTTGCAACTTTCTAACTCACCTGTCTTTGAGTTGCCAATAAATTTGTTTACAATACATTTAGACTTCAAATCATGTTGTTCTTGAGAATCTGAATGCAACAATATCTGTCCTCGATTCAATAGAATCTGCTATTTCCTTTGTATTCTCTGTCTGTTGGTGATGACCCTGAAGTTTAGGCAGAAATGGTCAGTCTCTATCTGACTGTTAGTATACTTGGAAAAGACAGTTTCCTTGTCACAAAATAGAATTTCATGAAATCAGCTGTAATGAGAGATTACCTGAGTTGTAAATGTATTGTTATACTAAGGTGAAGAAAGCTTACAGTTATAAAGAGCCGTAATAACTGTACAACTCATGTTCTCATTATTATTTATTATTTTTATTTGGTCAGTTTGTTGCCTTTTGCACATTGGTTGTTTGTCAATCTTTTTGTGTAGCTTTTTTTTATTATGTTGTATTTCTTTGTTCTGCAAGAAAATGAATCTCAGGGTAGTATATGGTGACATATATGTACTTTGATAATTTTGTAATACATTTTCTTTGAATTTTGAACTTCCAGCTGTCCAGTCTCCTAGTGATTTTTTTTTTGTTTATTCAAGTGGATTTTGCTGCTAGTATTTTTCCCCATCCCTGTTGGCCCTAAAAGATTGTGAACTATTTGACTTATTGAAGTGAGCTCTTCATCATGTCAGTAGTGTCAACTGCTGATCGCAGTACACTGTTGGGCAGGGTACTAAATCTTCTTTCCTGATTTTTCTTTTGAAGTTCATGATTCCTAGTAGATCAGGGAGTGTAATGGTTGTGACAGTTTGCTTTGGTTTGTGTGGCAGAACAGGACACATCTGCCCAATGGACTTCATAGTGGTTGTAGTTCTCTTAGCTGTGCATTCATTCAAAACAGTATTTCCCGTCTCTGATTTTAAAGCAATGACCCTTAGTTGTAGATTCTCCCACAAGGGAAGCATCATGTTAAGATCCCTCTCGTGATAGAAGCCTACCTGTTCGACCTTTCTACATAAGTAAAAGCTCAACTCTTCCAGGGAGCAGTGTGTTAAAACTTTAGACTGCTATTCAATGCTTCCCTAATTAAGATCAATATGTACAGCTGTGGTCTCATCAATGTTATATACCGTATAGCTGGTGCAAAATGCCTATATTTTTATTCACCTTCCCTTACAATAAATGGTCCCATTCTATCAGATTCTAATTAGTTTCTGTACCTGCATAATAACCTTTTGTGATACTTAACTAGGACACCCAAATCCTTCTGTGTATCACAGCCCTGTAGTCTCCCACTCTTTAGATAATATTTTTCCTTCCAAAATGGATTTTTTCCTGACAATGTTTCTTTTGTCACGTTTCATAATTAACTTACATTTATCACCCTTCCCCTCTGAGATCCATTAACCTACTATTCATTCATCATGTGCACTGGCCCTCCAGCCCTCACTTCCCTGCTCATCAGTTGGTTCTGGTTCCACCTGCCTTTTGTCTCTTCCCTAATGTTTTCCATTATCACAAATAGTCCTGCATCCTCACATATCACCCTCCAGAGGCTGTCTTTACCTTCAGACAGCCTTGGCCAGTGTCAGCCCTGATGACCTCCCCACCACTCCATCTCAGTATTGAGTGGTTTGCTCTGGGCGCCCAGCCCATCTCAACAGCAACCCCAATAAACAGATGTTCCACATTGCCTTGGTGGCTCACTCCGTACCAGGCAGTGTAGTGATGAGATTACTTTAACCCTGTAGAAACTGTTACTCTGGTTTTCTATTTCTGATTAGCTTTATTTTATTTTATACTCTTAATTTTTCATGTTAATCATCAGTCATTTTTGCTGTTTTCTATTTGGCTCAGTCTGTGGAAGTGGTTTGAATTGCCCTCTCTTCTAGGTTCAACAGAACCTAGGTTCAGCCTGTTGTGGGAGTCCTGATAACTCACATGCGATTTTTGCTGCAGGGAGATACGAAACCTGGAGCTACTGAAGCTACGCTTTGGAGAGGCTCAGATGCACTTTTGTGAAGTCATGCTGAAGGTCAGTGGAAGGGACTAGGGTTTAATCTGATTTTATTTTACCTTCAGTTTATTGCCAGTTTATTGGCTGTGAAGGCCAAGTCATTGGGTGTATTTAAAGTGGAGGTTGATAGTTGAGAGGGCAGGAGAATGGGGTTGAGAGGGATAATAAATCAGCCATGATGGATTGGCAGAGCAATGGGCTGAAAGGCTTAATTCTGCTCCTATGTCTTATGACTTCTGGGTTGAAAATGTATGACTGCCACTCAGATTTGTGGGGTTCTGAACAGTTGAGAGACACGTAGGATGTAATAGAAGAGGTAATTGACTGGGTGGTAGGTAATTTTATAGGTGATCATTTCTTTTGATACTCTGCTTTTTTTGTGTTTTTACCATTTCAAGCTCAGATGTGTTTGTTGCTGCAGATAAATCTCTGGGTTGGGGAGAGTTATGTAGTCAAAAAATAGTACTGATTCATTTTTATTGACAGCATCTTCCTTTTTGAAAAATTCATTTTAAATTGCTATTACGTAACATAAATATTCTCTGGGTTGTTTATTTATTCGTTTGGTTTAAAAGACAAGTACCCTTTAACATAACTACTGCTGAATAGTAACTATTCTGTTCATCTTTGGGTTTTGTCCTTCAGGATGTAGCAGATTCTCGACGGATAAACAGCCATATTCATGAGGAGGAACAAGAAGGCCCCTTACACCTAAATGCAATGATACTCTCTGGTGAGTTTTGGCCTCCATTGAAAGAGGAGAAACTAGAGCTCCCTCCTGAAGTGAAGGAAGCAATGGATGCTTATACCAAGAAGTATGAGAAGTTAAAAGTAAGTACTGTGTATTTGTAAAAATTACCTTTCTTTAATGATTGCAGAGATCCAGTGCAGGTTAAGATTGGAGATGATGGGCTATAATTTTCAAAGCTCAATACTGACAGACTTGGAATAGAAGGCTTATCTTCAGTGTTACCTTGCATACAAAAGTTGAAGTGGTTACTCTTTCAAGTAGCAATATTACTTGAGGTATTATCTCCCAACCAAGGACTCAGTTGATCAGCTGTGTGTTGCTAGTCCCGTGGTACTGTTGCCAGCAGGGTAAAAGAAGGACCTTGTATCTATTTCCTTTTGAGGAGCACTTAGTTTCCTTCCCAAGTCGCGTGACTAAGAGCAAATGTGGGAAATAAGACACATGTATTACAGCACTTGCACAAGAAGCTGATGTCTTGATTTTAATTATCAGCCTAGGTGCACGGTGTTTGTGCTCACTCATTCTTCATGAGATAGATCTGTTCAGGTGCTTTGGTATCACGTACTTCCTGTTGAACTATATTGTCTGTATGAATAGGAATTTTCAGTTGAAGATATTTTCAGGATTTGGAGCTTCTGGTTATTTTATGGAAGCTTAACATTTTTATTTCTGTATGTCTTATGATGGAGGGTGCTAAGATAGCAATGAGGCAATGAAGTGATGCAATTACAAGCATTTTGCTCTTGTGTGGATTAAAATTTGGAAACTCTGGAAAAGATACAAAGCATTTTGATTCTCTTTAGTAAGCTAACAATTGCCTTTAATTTATTTTTGAGTTATCAGACTGTCTGCTCCTTGAATATTGATGTTGTTTTTCTAGCCTTGGGGAAGCTATCTTAATGCCAATTGAGATGACTAACTGCTAATGATACTAATTTTTTACTTCTCTCTGCATGCCTTAATTTTGGTAAGATGGTGGCATGCTTGGTCACAGTGGCCTTTCCAGGTCCGACAAGTGGTACAAATGTGTAGCTTAAACATTTCTCTTGTGATTGCAAGACCCTGTTGGACATTGGCTATATGAGATACCGCTAGTTAACTGATGGTGTGGGAGCTGCATAGTCTCGGTAATTGTGCAGACCAGGCCCACCCGCCATGGCGTCATCTGTTACAGCACCCTGAGAGGAGGTACCGGAGACGGCGTGGGAGAGAACTGAGGTGCGGTGGGCGCATCGGAATCCATGCTGCGTTGGGGGCTGCTTCCTTCTGTCGGTGCTCCTCTCCACTGTTTGCTCCCTGGAAGACAAGCTAGATTGCCTGCAGCTGACCCTGTGCAAGACAACCCTGTGCCTTCATCTGCCGAACCAGCATGAGATGAGGAACTGCTGCGTACTTGTTCTTGAATAACTGTGGCTCCAGAACAACATCCCATGCACCATCAATCTTCAGGCCATGCCACTCAGGGACTTGTGCTAATATATTTTTGTGACTGTATGTGCTATCATAATAATATCTACTGTTTTGCACTGTGCCCCGGATGTATCATTTATCTGTATACATGTGTATGGTTGAATGACTATTAAACTTGAACTTAATTTCACTTGATGGTTTCAACTTGCGCAGGCCATGAGGTCTTTGAACTGGAAACCTCACTTGGGAAACGCTGATCTGGAGATTGAGCTGGCAGATCGAACCTTGTCTGTGTCTGTTTCCCCCGTCCATGCGGCCATTATAATGCACTTCCAACAGAAAAGTAAGTATCTGTACGAGTAGTGAGGGATATATTTAAAAAAATCATCTCTCAATATTTTATCCCAATTAAACATTAGGGTAATGATAAGTATTTATCTATAGTGGCCGGGTAGAATGTTGTATCAAGAATCTTCCTGGTGCACAGTACCTTCTGAGAAAGATAGTCTGAGTGTTAATAAGCCCTTGCCCACCTCCTCTTCCTCAATGCCACCATACAGGAAATCTTTATTCTAGTTCAACTCATGCTTATTTCACTTCCTTGGGTCATTATTAACACAATTGACTGGTGACTTAAAAAAAAAATGACCAGTAAAAACTGTTGAAGCACATTTGGGTTCTGTGGGATGCCAAAGTGGAAAAAGATTCTGCTTTTTCTTGTGCTCTTTCTGCCAATTTTCTTCCATCCCTACTGCTAATAAGAATATGATTTTGCCAATGTTAATCACTCCAGGAGGTGAATAAGACTGGCAATGTTTAATGGTCATGGTAGCCAAGTCTTGTACTTAAAAGGTGGAGGGATGCATTTTGCATTTTATAGGGTTATGAAACCTGGCTAATAGAGGTTTCCGAAAAAGACTAGTTTCCCCCATTGTTAACTTAAGAAATTATTTATTGAGATTTAGCACAGAATAGGTCCTTTTGGTCCTTAAACCTGTGCCAGCCAGCAAATGCCCTGATTCAATCCTAACCTAATTACAGGATAGTTTGCAATGACCAACTAATTTACCAACTGGTATGTCTTTGGAATCTGGAAGAAAACCAGAACACCAGGAGGAAGCCCATGTAGTACAAACTCCTTACAGGCAGCGGTGGGAATTGAACCCAGGTCACTGGTTCTGTAAATAGCTGTGCTAGCACTACCCTGCTGTGCTGCCCCAACTTGATCATGTCAAAGCCAGTTAAACCATCCCAAGTGATTTCATCACATGCCATTATTTGTACTTTAGAAATTTTATACTGTCTGATGCATTACTAATTGAGTGGGTCATTAAAGGGATCCAAGAGAAAAGGTGATTTTTGACATCATAAACAAACCACAAACAACAGAAAATCTGTCAAAGCAACAGACACAAAATGCTGGAGAAACTCAGCAGGTCAGGCAGCGTCTATGGAAAAAAAGTACAGGTTTGGGCTGAAATCCTGGTTCCTCCAGCATTTTGTGTGCATTGTTTTGACATAGTAAAATTTGCTTTCCAAATTTCTAGTATACCCTTGAGTAGTTTCAGAGAATTATACAGTTTTGAATCAGGACATATTGAAGATTATTCACTAAACATGGACAAGAGGATGAAATAATTGAAATGCTTCTTGAGTGTTTAAGGATAAAGGGGAAGCCTTTTAGGACCGAGATGAGGAAAAACTTCTTTACACAGAGAGTGGTGAATCTGTGGAATTCTCAGAAACAGTTGAGGCCGGTTCATTGGCTATATTTAAGAGGAAGTTAGATATGGCCCTTGCGACTAAAGGGATCGGGGGTATGGAGAGAAAGCAGGTACAGGGTTCTGAGTTGGATGATCAGCCATGATCATACTGAATGGTGGTGCAGGCTCGAAGGGCTGAATGGTCTACTCCTGCACCTATTTTCTATACTTCTATGTTTCTGTGAGTGAGTACTGAGTGTCCTTGCGTGTGTGTATCTGCAGGTACCTGGACTCTGGAGGAACTTAGTGATGTCCTCAAAGTTCCGCTCATTGCCCTGAGAAGGAAAATTGCACTTTGGCAGCAACAGGGAGTCCTAAAGGAAGATCCGCCAGATACATTTACAGTGATTGAGGAAGAACAGAAGGACCAGCAGGAGAAAATGGTTTTGATTGATAGTGATGAGGAGGGAGACTCTGCTATGGCTTCCCAAGCTGATCAGAAGGAAGAGGAATTGCAGGTTAGAGCTATTGGTTGCTTGCAAAGTAAATTGATGATGTGGGGGTTTTCTTCATCAGCACTTTACAGTGCACTGATATTCAGTTGCTCACAAAATCCTTGAACATCATGAGCCATAGATCAATCTTGAAGACATAAGGGAGTGCAGATAATGGAAAACACGTCCAGATGAAAGGTTTCATTACGAAATACAACTGTCCATTTTCCCTCACAGGTGCTGCCTGAATCAACATGACTCCCAAAGTGTATTTTTAATTTGGCCATTGTACCAATGTGATTATGAGTTTGAAGTTGTTTTTGTGTTGTCAGTTGAAAGGTGAACTTTGGCCAGAATTCCAGGAGCAGTACTTCAAAATAACACCAAGAGATCTGCAGTATGTGACTGAGATCACAGGCAATCTTTAGGCTCTGGTGAAAAAAGTCACAGACATGCTGGGTAAAAGCACTGCTGTGGCTCAGGATTCCAGCAGGAATTTGTGGCTTCAGGGGTAAGGGTAGTAATACTGCAGATGGTGTTTTGCTGCCTTTTAAAGAAAGCTGTTCATTGTGTTTTGCAGCTTTTCTGGACGTACATCCAGGGCATGTTGACAAATCTTGAGAGCTTACCGCTGGAGCGTATTCACACCATGCTCAAGATGTTTGTAATGACAGGCCCAGTACTGACTGAAATTGACATGCAGGAGCTGCAGGCGTTCTTACAGAAGAAAGTGAAGGACCACCAGCTAGTCTACTCTGGTGGAGTGTACCGGCTTCCTAAATCTAACTGCTGAGCATAGGGCTCATGCACAAAAAGGTAACTTTATTTATGCAAGGTTTCTGTCTGATTTGAAAAACGATGGACAGCTGTGTTGACCTTGGGTTGCTTCATGTCCAGAAATGTATCTACCACCTTCCATCATGGTTTTGGAAACACTAGGAAAAAAAATATTCAGCTGTTCACTAACAACATCTCAAATTCAAGATGATCTTTAAATCTACATTTTTAAAATAGCTATTCCTGTGTACTGTTTTGCTACTGTATATTATTATATCTTAAAAATATCAGAGCATTTTTGACACCACAGCATAATGTCCATGAAGGCTTGTTGTGTCGAGCAGTTCCAAAGACTTGGCATGCCATTCAGTTAGATTTACTGCCTTCTCAATGCCAATGAAGATGAAAAGCATGGAAAATACTGGAAATATTTAACAGTTCAAGTAGCATCTGATTACTGATTACTTTTTATAACTGAACAAAGATAATGTATGTTGCTCCAGGAAGAGTTTCACCTCTTGAAGGATATGAAGTCATCTTAGCGATTGGTATAAATGAAATTAATGATTGATGTCATAGTGTTTGTTTCAAGGTCATCCAAATAAAATTCACAAAAATGAAACAGCATTGTGCATTTTTCATCTCTCAGAAACATACCCAATTTTACCATTTACTCGTCTTATGGAGTGAATTATTGAAATGCTTTTTTGTAATAAATATTCATGACCAAGCAATAGTGGGAAAGAAGACATTCCATGAGGGCTTTTTCCAATAATTCTTGTTGGCGATTGCTATGACCGTGCAGTTGGAAAGATGTTCCCTTACAACTTGGATTGATTGTGGATGACTACAGTTGGCTCTCACCATGGAAGCACCAGCTGGTTACTGCAAGTTCTGGGCAGAGGAGCTACATTCTGAGTAAGGCATTGTTTAGGAAGCTGGTGGAAGCAGAAACTTTGACTTTCTGAGAGGGGACAGGGTTTTCCTGCCCTGCACTGCATTTGGAACTGCCATAAAACGATTTGGTCAGTGGCCTGTAGAGCTGCCTTGTTGCAGATCTCACAGCTTCTGTCAGAGCCTCCAGAGATGCACCAACAAATGCTGTGAATTGAGGTTGATTAAATTCTGCACCTATTAACAGAAGACAATTCTGACTGGAGCAGTTTACTCCAGAAAGACAGTAGGTTCTCCTCCATGGAAAGAGAAATGTGCTGACAACTGCTGTACAGTGCAAGTATCCAGGTCAATTTCAGAGTAGAAAGGAGCTCCTGGATGAATTCCTGTGAGAGATTGAAGATGGACTGTGACACTCACACTGTAGCATCTCTTGCATCCTTCTGGTGGGGCAGTTAATAATGCATGTGGCATTTGCACGTGCGTCACTTCAGACTTCCCATGTTTCCCTATTGAAGTCCTCAGCTGTGCTCTGTGAAGTACTGGTGTGAAGCCCTTTCCCTCCAGGGAGTTGGCATGTTCGTTGTCCATATGCATCTGGCCTGACTGTATCTCTCTAGATGAAATGCACCCCACCAACCAGATTTGTTTTGCCTTTGCATGATGTTCCTGCTTGGTGTGGGTGTGTGGCATGATACTGTGATGACCCCTGAGGGTGTGGTGATAAAATCAGAAGGACTATGGAAATTGTTAGTGCCTGGTGTAGTTATGCAGCAGTCATTGCCATGAGGAATGGAAATTAGAACTCCAGAAGTAGCTTTACCCAGAGGAATGTAACTGCTTGAAATAATGGCTCATTGCCATTTCCTTGAAAATAGAGTTGAGCATTAGTACTGGCCTTTACGGCAATTCCTAACCCCAAAAGCTGAAGGTCGAATCTGAAGTTTACTTAGGTAAGTTTTGTGCAAAATCTGCTTAACAGTGAACCAGAGAAAATATGGTATATCCCCGGTTAAGTGTCAAAAGGAGTCTAGTCTCCAATTTTTTCTAAAACTTCAAAATCACTGTTACTGAGAATTCAAAATCTTTTGTGTGTCATCTCAAAGTGCTTTCAGCCACCTTTCCCCAGCAGTGGGTTGCTAGAGAAATGTTTTAACAGCCACAAAAAGTTGCTAGCAAGATTTGTATTGTGCTGTAGAGATGGAGTTGGTGTTTGTGCTGTAGATTGTGGTGTTTTTAGATACTTCATTCTTATGTGGTCAACTGATAGGGCCAGGTTTCCATTTTTTAAACTGCCCTACTCCACCCACAAAAACAATTGAATTTCTTCAAACTGCACTCTCTGCTATATTACTAAGTTGAAAGAGGACTGCTTTGAGTACTAATTTAGATCCCTTACTTTCCAGGACAGACAGAAGGAATCAGATTTTGAAGTTCTGACTTACTGTCATCAGTGACCTTGATCAAAAGAAGCTTTATGTGGAAGAATTTGCCATTTTCCTGTAGATTATTGGAGGAACAGCAAGATCTTTGGAAGCTCTAGACTTTGATCTTGCTGTCCTGGATTCACTTCATTTCATCTGTACCCAAAATCTGTGACAATAATATGGCCATGGTGAATAAGTTAATGTCAACTGCATGAACCTGAGCAATTTGATCTGTATCACAGATGGACAGGAGCAAGGTTATCCAGCGGTAATTACCGTCACTCACCTGTACCTGTCAGAAGACAGTTTGTCTTTACATTCATCTCATGATAATTTTGTGAAAAACAGAGTTGGTGATCACTGATGTGACAATAAAAGTTGGATTTGTTTTTTCTTTAAATGTTATGTCTGTTACCTTGTTCAGTGCCATGCTTGAGTTCAGAATTTCTAAAGATACCCATCTAAATTTTGTGTATGTTGCCAGTTTATGCTCAGCCTGTAGAATCCATGATTTCTGTGTTTTTACTGTGAAACTTTCTGAGGATAGATTCTCATCCTTCAGAGTGTCATCATCTTCTAAATTAGTTTTTAGGTAACAAGATCACCTTTTAAATGAAAGGAGTACCTGAGCTCCATGCTTGTGGATTATTGAGCAATTCTCCATTGTGTTCAAAAGGGCAAGGCAATACTAAGTGCCTGATTTTTAAAATTCATTTTCCTGCTTGAGTAACTGATTTATTTCTTACAGCACACACAAGTATTCAACTGTAGTATGAGATGCCTTTAGTGTCTGTGGGGTGTCAGAATGTGTCACCGGCAGGAGTTGCTCTGTGCCTCTGCATGTGAACGTGTACTTTAGCAGAACCATCCCTATGGTCAGTTACCTTGACACTTGTGCTGCTTGGTTTCACAAAGGTGACAGCTATTACCTGCACTCGTCAGAGCTACAGTAGCAATGTACTGTGAACGTTGCAGTATATAATCACCAGTGAATACTTCAGGACAAGTATATCATCTGAGGAATTTGCAATCTTGGTTATCTGGCTTGTGATAAAGGTAATCTTATTTGCTTTGAGTTCACTAATCTTTGAGTACTTGTTTGGAGAAAATCTCCGAACAGTTTTTTTAAAACAAAACTTTAATGTTCAGTTACAATATCCAAATATTGGAATGCATGATTTGCCTAATATGGATGTTGGAAATAGTTTGCCCACTTTCATTCACTGTGCTGAAGACATAAAGGCTCCATGTATATACAGCAAAAAAAAATCAATCCATACGGATACACAGGCTTGTTGAGCCATTTCAGAAGACAGATTGCCAAATTTGTTGAAGCTACAATTTTTGTTAAATGCAGCCTCAGAAAGAGGAGTTACAATACAAATGGCTGCGGCAATAAACTTTGGATCTTTCCAGTATTGCAGTTTGCCGTCCACTGCCTCAGAAGGTCTCGAACTAGACACACTCTCTTTCGGTGTTGGCCCATCAGTACTGTTCTGTACTGGATTCTAATACTTTATACCAGTGATACCAAAACATTTTTGTGTTACTGCCTACTGGGCCACATTCCCAGGACCCTGTCTCCCTTTCTAGCCATTACATGAAAACTAAAAATAGATTTATGAGGCACAGTGAAAGAAAATATGAACTGCAAATTCAAAGCAGTGCCAAATAATTGCAAACATTATTCAAATTTATTTAAAGCTACAAATACATTTATTTGTTTTAATTATAATTAAATAATTTTCATTTCCAATTTGACTGTACATTAGTACTTTGCTTTTTCAGCTTTCGATGAGATGGATGGGCTTGGTACAGTGATATCAGCTTCTCAACGTCAGGCTGAAAGTCACTCAGAAGGAGGCTCAGATCCACATGCTCAGTAATTTGCAGTCTGTTTCGTTGCTTTTAAAGAAGTTGGGTGACTGCACTGAAACAGACCCCACTAAATATGTTGTTGGAAAGGCAATAAAGAACACCTTGCCCTTTTTCCACAGTACAGCATAGAGTTCAGAGATTTTTTTTCTGCAACCAAAAGTCCTCATGATTTTTTGAACCTCTGCTGAACCTCAGCCATTTTGTAGTGGCCAAGTGGTTAAGTCGTTGGTTTAGTGATCTGAAGGTCACTAGTTCAAGCCTTAGCTAAGGCAGCGTGATGTGTCCTTGAGCAAGGCACTTAACCACACATTGCTCTGCGATGACTCTGCTGCCAAGCTGTATCGGCCCTTGCCCTTCCCTTGGATAACATCGGTGGCGTGGAGAGGGGAGACTTGCAGCATGGGAAATTGCCAGTCTCCCATACAACTCTGCCCAGGCCTGTGCCCTGAAAACTTTCATAGGCGCAAGTCCATGGTCTCGCGAGACTAACGGATGCCTATTTGTAGTGAGATAAGTTTTTCCTCCATCGTTCCTGTTAATTCCTCATTACGTGTTCAGGAATGGATTTATTATCCAATCTGGAATTTGGACTGAGAGAAGATCCTGAAATCTCTCTCATGTGTATTTATGTAGCACATCCAGATGGGCTCAGTACACTTGAAGAGCTTTGTCTGGTATTTCTTTCTCTTCCAAGTCAGAGAGGCTTGGGAATTGGAAAAGGGGACAGTGACCAACGTTGCACTTAAATATAGTTAATTTGGACAGAAATGTGGAGATAACTGATTTGACTTTGATAAGATTCATAACACTTCTTTGCAATTCGAGTGATTTCATTAAACTTTTATGAATAATTTTGACAAATAAGCAATGTCATGCCAGATAGTCTTTTGAGTTGGTTACTGAATGAAACTTTCAAGTCTAAATTTTAACACTTTCAAAAAGTGCATTAAAATGTTTCAGGCAGTTTCATTTTGAGAGCCATCTGACTTCAGTGTGCAACAGCAATGATTCAAACTGTTCATCATTCTCAATACTGCTGGTGGAACACAGCAGGCCAGGTAGCATCTATAGAAAGTAGTGCAGTCGACGTTTCGGCCCGAAACATCGACTACTTCCTATAGATGCTGCCTGGCCTGCTGCGTTCCACCAGCATTTTGTGTGTGTTGCTTGAATTTCCAGCATCTGCAGATATCCTTGTCTTATCATTCTCAATGGAAAGCTCTCAAAATAGTTGAGAATTGAGAGCATGGAACTTGATGTTATTTCCCACTGTGATAATGGAACACTTAGGTGTTTTTGTGACAAGATATTTTATGTAAATTACACACTGAATGCTAAAAATGTTAGGTAGAGCTTTTTTTCCAAGAAATTACTAGCCCCACAGTGACATCCTCTCATTGACGGTGCCCCATTGTTGCACAAGAAAGAATGTTGGTTGGGGAGTGAAGTGTCCTCTTTGGAAAAATTGCTCATCAACTTGAAATATTGACTGCCCCTTCATGTCTGTTTCTAGTCCTCTTACAAATAACTCTTGAATCATGTTTTCATCTTTTATGAAGTGATCATACCCAAGAAACAAATATTTGTTGCTTTGCAAAGTTGACTCATACAACAAATTCTGTTCTCCTAAATATTTTTGCACAATGTGTTTTTCACATTCTCAGACATTTGATGTATTCATCTTTGAACAGAGTGGAATTAATTGGTCTGGTGACTTGTGCAAAACCATAATTAGAACTTCCCTTACTGATGGTGAAATCAGTTCTTCTCCAATTGTATGGGGCTTTACAGATTTAGCAATGTAGTGTATGAAGGATGCAAACCATCACTGTTTTATTGTGAAGTGCTGGCAAACATGTTTTGAAGTGTTTTAAATTTCTGAAAGTTTTCACAAAGTGAGTGAAATAATTCCAAGTTCTTGTTTGCTTTAGCAGAGTGTATTCTATTCAAACGTTCAAGGATGTTGGATGGTTTCATTGCCTCATTTGGAGAAAAAAACTCTTTCACATCTACGCATCTATTCTTTTTCTCCAGCCCTGCTTAAGTGTCTTGGCCCGAAACATCAACTGTACTCTTATCCATAGATGCTGCCTGGCCTGCTGAGTTCCTCCAGCATTTTGAGTGTGTTGCTTAGATTTACAGCATCTGCAGATTTTCTCTTAGTACTGGATTAAATACATTTTTCAGATACTTCACACCATACTATCTACACTTTTTCTGCCATTTACATTATGGATTATTTTCCAAGTCTAACCCCAAAACATCCATTAAGATGGCAGCATCCTCGGATGCAGCTGCTTCTACAGGATCAACCAAAGGTGTTATTGTCTTTTTAAATGTACTTTTTATGATTGCAAGACACTGCTGGACTTAAGAACTTAAAGTACCGCAGGTCTACCCCATCAGCAAATTGCTTGTTGGCGAAAAAACTGAAGGAGCTGGACTTGGTGTGGACTATGATGCCTGCAACAGAGACATTGGTGTTTGAAGGAGGTGTGCAGTCAAACACAAGTGATTGTCTTTGTCACTTGTGATTGAAAGACCCTGTTAGACATTGTTGGTGTGGAATGCTGCAAGTCCAATTCATTGGTTTCCTGGTGAATGTCGGAGCTGCGTGGCCATAGTCATTGCAAGCCTCATTGCCGCAGTGTCGCCTGTTTGCCATCGCCCAGGGGGAGGTGTCGAAGTCAGAGTGCCAGAGGCAGCATAACAAGTTCATGTTGGGAGTTGGTGCTGCCCCCGTTGTTTGCTTGGCAGAAGACAAGCTGTATCGTGTTCAACTGCAGACTGCTGCAGCAGTCATGGACTCTGGGAGTTGTCTTTTTTTTGTGTGATTGTATTTTACTGCTATCTTATGCCTGCTGTAAGCACTGTATGTGTTGTGCTGTGTGTGACGTTGGTACTGCGTTTTGCACCTTGGCCCCGGGGCAGCACTGTTTTGTTTGGCTGTATTCAGGAGCAAATGACAATTAAACTTGAGGTACTGCAATCAATGAAGGGGAAAGTTATGACATCATAATAGCTTAGGCAAAACCTCTCTGCCTGGAGGTACACAAAGTAGGGCAGCATTTTCTTGGTTGTGCCATGGGTTGGAGAAATGGGGTCAAGTCCATTTGAAAGGGCAGACTCTGAACTTTACCCCATCGAATTCCATCCCCTAATTCAATTGTGTCACTGATTACAGCATAGGTGTCAAACTCAAAGCCCGCGGGCCATATCTGGCCCGGCATACAATTATATCCGGCCTGCGAGATCATTTTAGATAGATCTATTATTTTAATTATTAATGGCCCGGCGATATGACGCCTATGATTGTAAGTTAATACCAATCATAAAAATAATGCTTGCTCAGCAGTCTTCTTCATAAGAAACGGAATTTGTTAAGTGAAACACTTTGTAGTTATAGCAGAGACTGAGACACATGAGAACAGGCTAAAAAAACGGAGGCAATGAAAGCTGCGTTCGCACGCGCCCGACTGATCCGTCCCGCATGAAGCTGCATTTTGCCCAATCTGGTCCATGACCTAAAATGAGTTTGACATCCCTGGATTAGAGTATAGGAATGATAATCGCAAACATTACCTCAGTAATGAATGGCAGTAATGCAAGGACAAGGTTAGGAAACAACACAATTTTTTCAGTTCAGACTTCTCGTGACATACCAAATACAGAAGTGTCACATTGCTATAATGACTATAACATGTCATAATGACTATAACATGCATTGATCTAACGAATGGTGGGTTAGCAAGAGATGAGATGGTTATGTGATCATTGTAATCAATTATAAGGCACTGAGGATCAAGTGCTTGTAATAAGTAATTCATTTCTCTAATTTAGCCTGAAATCTTTCAGCTGCCTGTCTTGCTATCAAGTGCCCCCCATCACCCCTTTTATCTTAATCACTCCCCTAGATACTCCCCTCACCCTGGGGGGGTTAATATTGCCCACTTTGGAACCACTGCTCTATACTAAAGGAATTCCATTATCAAAACTTCAGCTAGTGTGCCAAAGGCAGTGAATAATGCTGGTCACTACCGTGCACCCTGGAAGCAGTACTGATGACTCAATCTGTCACCTTTTCAGTTTTCTTTGGTTTGGCTGAAAAGCAAAAAAGGGAGTTGTGGCAACTTGCTTAACGATTCTCTTGCTGGCAACAGTATACAAACCATACCTCTACGGCATTGTAATTGATGTTCGCACAAAATCTGCCATTTTATGCTCCTCCACCTCCCTGAACCTTTTTATTTTGGCATCTACCCTCACTCTTTCCAGGCCTGATGATGCCTCTTGGCTCATCTCCCTCTACTGATGCTGCCTGGACTGTCAATATCCTCCAGCATTCATATGTGTTGCTCAATATTTCCAACATCTTTTGTGTCTCTGTGTACAGACAAATCCTGTTAGAGACCATTCCGGTAATAATGGTGCTCCTCCCCAGTCTGTCTGAAAGCCGTGCAGTTTCAATAAATCAGGTATCAAGACTGTCCTAGTCTGCTGCATGAGTTACATAAAAATGCAAGGGAACTCGGGTAAACTGCAGGTATGTATTTGAAACTGGCTTGCTTATAGAAGGCAGATTAGGGGTGGAAGGCTGTCGTTCTGGCTGTTAGTCTGTGACCAGTAGTATTCTGCAAAGATCAGTGCTGGGACCTCTGTTTGTGATGATACATCAATGATTTGGATGAATACGCAGTAGGGTGGATCAGTACATTTGTGGACAAAACCATGACTGGACTTGTGGACAGTATAGGACTATCAAAGTATACAATAGGATATAGATTGGTTACAGCTATGAGCAAAGAAATGGCAAATGGTATTTAATCTGGACGTGAGTGAGGTGTTGCTCTTTTGGAGGTGAAATGGAAGGAGGAAGTATATGGTTAATGATAAGTACTTTAATGATATCAGGGGATCTTGGGGTCCAGATCTATGGTTCATTGAAGATGGCTACACAAGTGGCTAAGTATCATGACGTGCATCCCTTCATTGATAGGGGTGTTGAGCAGAGGAGTAAGGAGTCATGCTGCAGCTGTATAAGACTTTAGTCAAGTCATACTTGGGGTACTGTTTGTATTTTTATTATTTTGTTTTTGTATTAAAAACCAGAACTCCAAACACACTGACATGGTATTCACAGGCAGATTTTAGGGTCCCTTGGAGGGCAAAATGATTCTCACCAGAGGCAGCAAGAAATAATCAGCTAGTAACAGACACATATTCATGTCCTAATCTCACCACCCATTTGGAAACTGTACTGGCCATTGCTGGGAGTTACAGTGCTTATGCCATGCCAGTAGTAGGGTACCTACTGTCAAATACAAATATGTCTTTAAAGCTAATCCTCTCACTTGTGTTCAACTATACACTCAACCTAGACTTCTGATTTACAGATTGTGTAAGTAAACAGCTTTTAATTTCACCTACTCCTTAAATCACAAAGCCTTGCCCCACCCATTCACTTCATTCCAATATGGCCATACTGTGCAAGAGCACCAAGCAGGTAAGATGAAAAATGCCACTCTGTTTCACCTTCGATTGCTTCCAGCTGAGATAAAATTGCTCACAACACTCCAAGTGAGGCCTCACCAGTGCCTTATACAACCTCAGCAAAACATCCTTGCTTTTATATCCTAATCCTCTTGAAATGAAATTACACTTTGCCTTCCTCACCACTGATTCTACCTGCAAATTAACCTTTAGGGAATCCTGCATGAGGACTCCCAAATCCCTTTGCACCTCTGGTTTTTGAATTTTCTCCCCGTTTAGAAAATAGTCTATGTTTTTATTCCTCCTTTTTCTTAGATGCATGTTATTCTGATTTCAGACTTGCATCAGTTGTAAGACTTCTCTTTCATCTCTTCCATTTGATCCTGGTGTAAAGGATTCATTCAACCTCTTTGTTCCTGCCTGAGCTACCTCAGGCTCAGATGAAATTTATTCTGTTTAAAATTGATAAGATCTGATTTAACAGAATTTAGAGAATTTTCATTATTTATAGATGCACACATGACAGTCAGGGTTCTGATTGATTGTCTTGGAAAACTGTCCAGTGTGTAGTGGTATGCTGTAGGAAATAAGTATCTTTCAAAACAGTCATCATTCTACAGATGTGCAGAACTTGAAAATGTCCATTTCCTGAAATCATATCCCTGGACTAAATGTTGAAAGCCTCTGAACACTACTCTAAATTCTGCTGAGGAATGTATAGAATCTTAATTTGAGCATTGGACATCTGTGTCTTCAAACACTCTTGCTGCCCTCTGGTTTTCTGTTGGATTGCTTGGCACCTAACATGCACTGGAGGCTCCTGGCTTTGTGCTTCTCTGTCAATGGGAGCATTTGTGCCTCTTGCACTAAATTACTTCAGATCGTGCTTCAGCTCACCCTGTGGAAAAGAGAACTAGCGTGTTCTGCCCTCCGTGATATATATATAAAACTTTGCACTTTTTAATTGTACTACTTGTTCCTTTCTATAATAAAGTTTCTTTTTAAAGTCTGTCCCGAGCCTTTAGGCTCATCAGGCCGGTGATTATGCCGGTTTTTGTGGCGTGAAGCGAATGAGAGTACGAGACTCCCCCCCCCCCCCCCCCCCCCGGATAGGATGCTAGTCTATCGCGAGGTTAACCCCCAGCAGTTTTGCCAGTACCCATTTTCAACTGGGTGGACTGGAGCAATGTGTGGTTAAGTGCCTTACTCAAGAACTATAATAAAGCCGGCATCAATTCCGCAAGTGTAATCTGACCAAGATTTAGGACAAAGGTAGCATAACCTGATTTTTTAAAATCCTTTCCCTTTTAAAAAAAAATAGAAACAGGTCCATCTACAATTTGCCCACGAGAAGTGTATCCTCTTTTGTTTCGTTTAACTTTGTAATTACATCACCACCTCTTCTGGCGGTGCATAATTGCATTCCCAATATCCATTAAGAACTTAACCTCTAGAACTCCTTCCCCTCAGCTTAAATTTACACCCTCTTGTTTTTGATATCCCTGTCATGGGGAACATCTACCCAATCTATTCCGAACTTTGTATATTTCTCTCAGGTCATCTCAGTCTCTTTTGCTCCAGGTAAGACAAGTCCAGCCTATCCAGTCTCTCTCTTCCTGTGCCTAAAATCCTCCAATCCAGGCAGCATCTTCAACACCACCAATCTCACCAATGTCATCTGCAAACTTGCTAGTTAAAAAAACTCAGAAGTTGCTGCACCAATCCCTAAGGCACATTACTGGTTACAGACTTCCAATCGGATAAGAATTCTGTCATCACCTATCTATTCATTTCTTAAGCTATTTTCGCATGTAACTTAACATTGTCACCCATGTCCACACTAAGATGAATCTTCCCCCATAAAAATAACACTACTAGCATGCAATATGTAATAGGTGCTTGTGGCAGGAGCAAACTGCACTACAGACCACGTCAGCCTAGAGCAGTTAATGTGTAATGAAAACCTTGTACTAATTTATTACCATTGTGAAATGAATTAGAATAAATATCTTTTCTCGCATAAAATAGCAACCAAACATTTAAAATATGAACTGAAGTGGTTGGTGTGCAGTAAACATCATATTCTTTATTTGTCAACAAGTAGCCATCAGAATGAAATTGATACCTTAGCAACAATCGAGGTAAACACTTAGCTATGTCTAGTTGGTGGGAGTGAATTGCAACTGGACAGAAAAGCCCTGTATGGGTGCTGAGGGAAACTGATCTGTGGATAGCCAAGATGAGTTAGAACTTGATTCCCAGAGAAGAAGCAACAGCTGCAACACTTCACTGGGTCCCAAACATAGCAAGAAAATTCCAGAACATAGTGACGGTTGAGAACTCCGAGTGTAAAACCAGGCATTGGTAAAGCAGTGAGTATAATAGCATTGTAAAGAAGAGTGACACCGGAGTGTTTCAATCTAGAAGTCTGACTGTGACAGCAGTGTGTAGCCTGTTGGTGAGTGTGACAACAGTTCAATCTGTTAAGTGAATGTGACAGCAGTGTGTTTAATCTGTTGGTGAGTGAGTGAGTGTGACAGCAGTAACACCCCTGCTCCAGGCTCTGACTTCATTTTGATGATACCACCACCTGTGTGAAAGGTTTTGCATGTTATGTGAAGCACACTAAATTCTGATGGACACAGAGTGCTGGAGAAATTCAGCAGGTCAGGCAGCATCTATGCAGCGGAATGAGCAGACAGCATTTCAGGCCGGGACCTTCATCAGGACTGAAACAAAGAAGGAAGAGGCCAGAATAAGAAGGTGAGGGAAAGGAAGGAGAACAAGCTGGGAAGCGATGGGTGAAATCAGGTAAGGGGCAAAGTGTGTGGGTGGAGGAGGGGGATGAAGTAAGAAGCTGGGGGGAAGGAGGAGGAATCTGATAGGAGAGGACAGTGGGACAGGAAAGCAAGGGAAGGAGGAAAATGCTGGACAGATAAGTGAAGAAAAGGGGTGAGAAGGGAGCCGGAATGGGAAAAGAGAAAACAGGGAGATGGGAGAAACTACTCAAAGTTAGAGAAACGGATGTCCATGCTACCAGGTGGGAGGCTACCCACAGTGTTTCAGGTGTTGCTCCCCCAACCTGAGTGTGGCCTCATCATGGACTGATGAGTTGAAATGGGAATGGAAAGTTGAATTGAAATGGTTGACAGTGACTCCTGCCTTTTGTGGTGAACGGAGCGAAGTTGCTCCTATTCCAACGTTGTTGTGTGTCATTCAAGGTTTCCAGCAGCTGCAAAATCTCTTGTGTTTAGATTCTGATGGACTGGCCCCGACTCATTTCCTCTGTTATCTCCATCTGCAGCTGCAAGGGAGTCACTGTCAGAGGTTTCAACAATTGCTATTCTCAGACAAAGTTGTTAAAGTTAACCGAAGATGAGACAAAGGCAAATGGGTTCCAAGCAACTTGGCTAATGTGTGGTGGTGAAAGGATGCTGATCTGATGGGAACTCTGTGACTGTTGGTGTACCACAGTGATTGATGCTAGGACCTTTGTTTGTGGTAGATATTTTGTTGTTCTGTCGTTTTAGTTGAGTCCGACTTTTCATGACCTTAGGGACCACAGAGTCCATATGGTTTTCATGGCAAGATATGGAAGTAAATTGCTATGCATTTCTTCCATGGTATATATTAATGACCAAAATATGATATAGAAGAATAATTATTAAACTTTTAGATGATATGAAAATTACTGGTATTATGGATAAAGAGGAAGATTATTCAAAGCCACAGGATATAAATCAAATGGAAAGTTAGGCACTGCATTTGGCAGATGGAATTTAATCTGGACATTTGCAAAATGATGTAGCTTGGAAAGCCATCAATGGGTAGGACTCGATGGAATGTTGATTAACAGAGATGCCTTGGAATTCAGGATCTACATACCCTAAAAGTGGCAACACAGGTAGTTAGGGTGGTGAAGTAGGCATATAAGGCATGTTTGTCTTTACAGGTCAGCGCATGGAATATAACGTGGGATGCTATGTTACAACTCTACCAAATGCAAATTGAATGAATGTGTTTGCAGGAATGCAGAGGAGATTCACCAAGATGTTGCTCGGACTGTTGGACTTTAATTTTGGGAAGAGAATGGATATGCTGAGGCTTGATTTCCCTGGAATGAAGGAGGCTGAGTAGGGACCTGATAGAGATATATAAAATTAGATGGAGTATAGAGAGACAATTAGAATATCCATGGTAGGGTTATCAAAAACAAAAGAACATAGATTTAAGATGAAAGAAAGGAAAATATATATTTTTTACAGAGAGCAGTTGATATCTGGAACTCAATGCCAGAGGATGTAATGGAATTATTTACAATCACTATGTTTTAGAGACACTTAGATAGCACTTAAAAGAAAAGGCATGGGACTAGGATATTCTACTGAAGCACAAGACTCAGAGGCTACTTATCAGGCTAATAAGACTGGAATTGGAGAGAATACTAGAGGAGAGATCTTGTTACTGAGGAATGAGCCAAACGTGACCTACTCCAGAAGGAAGTTTGAAAATATCTGAGTGTGAGATTAACAGATAGACCATGTGGAATTGTGTTTGAGTTCGGATCTCATTGAATTATGGAGCAGGTTGCACTTTATTTTCATGCAACCTAGAAGGAAAAACAGTATTTTCTGGCAGCTGCCACCCTTGTTAGATTGGCTGGTGGAGGCCACACTATTGAGAATTACTGCTATAGGAAAACAAATGGTAAAAAGGTGAGTACCCTGGTATAGCTTACCAAAACAAAGCACATTAGGAAAATCACAGAAAAGTACAGTAGAGAAACAGACCCACTATGGCCCATCTAGTCCATGCCGAACCATTTAAATGGCCTTCTCCTATCGACCAGTACCAGGACCATATTCCTCCATATCTCTACAATCCATGTATCTATTCAAACTTCTCTTAAACGTTGAAATCAAAGTTGCATGCACCACTTGTATTGGCAGCTTGTTCCACTTTCTCACAACCCTCTGAGTGAAGAAGTTTCCCCTCATATTCCCCTTAAATCCTTGGCCTATGACCTCTAGTTGTAGTCCCACTCAACCTCTGGAAAAAGCTTGCTTGCATTTACTCTGTTTATACCCCTCATACTTTTGTATACCTCTATCACATCTCCTTTCCTCTATGTTTTAAGGAATGAAGTCCTAACCTATTCAATCTTTCCTTATAATTCAGGTCCCTCAGACCTGGCAACATCTTTGTAAATTTTCTCCATACTCTTTCAATCTTATTTACATCTTTCCTGTACATAGGTGATCAAAACTGCACACAATACTCCAAATTAGGTCTCACCAATGTCTTGTACAACTTCAACGTAACATCTCATCTCCTGTATTCAATATTTTGACTTATCAAGGCCAATGTGCCAAAAGCTTTCTTTATGACCTAATCTACCTATGATGCCACTTTCAACAAATTATGGGCTGGTATTCCCAGATCCTTTTGTTCTAGCGCACTCCTTAGTGCCCTACTGTTCACTCTGAAAGACCTGCCTGGTTGGTCCTACTGAAGGGCAGCACCTCACATTTGCCTGCATTAAGTTCTATGTGCCAATTTTCCAGCTGGTCCAGATCCCTCTGCAAACCATGACAGTGTCCACTACACCCCAAATCTTGGTGTCATCCACAAATTTGCTGATCCAGATAACCACCTTATCATCCAGGTCGTTGATATAGATGACAATCAACAATGGACCCAGCGCTGATCCCTGCGGCATCCCATTGGTCACAGGCCTGCAGTCAGAAAGGCAACCTTCTACTACCACTCCCTGGCTTCTCCGATAAAGCCAATGTCTATTCCAACTTACTACCTCATCTTGAATGCTGAGTGATAGAGCTTTCTTGACCAACTTCCCATGTGGGACCTTGTCAAACACCTTGCTAAAGTCAATGAAGACAACATCCACTGCCTTGCCTTCATCAACTTTCCTGGTAACTTCCTTGAAAAACTATACAAGATTAGTTAGACACTACGTGTCACACACAAAGCTAAGCTATCTTTAATCAGTCCCTGTCCATCCAAATACTTACTCTTAGAATGCCTTCCAATAATTTTCCTAGAACTAATGTCAGGCTTACTGGCCTATAATTTCCTGGTTTATTTTTACAGCCATTCTTAAACAGAGGAGCAGGATTGGCAGTCTTCCAGTTCTTTGGTACCTCTCCTGCCGCTAAGGATGATTTAAATATCTCTGCTAGGGCCCTGGCAATTTCTGTATTTGCCTCTCTCAGGGTCTGGGGACTTATCTACCCTGATTTGCCTCAAGACAGCAAACACTTCCTCTTCCTCTGTAATCTATATAGGGTCCATGAAGTTGATGCTGATTTGCCTCACTTCTAGACTCTGTATCTATCTCCTGAGTAAATATAGGTGCAAAAATTTCATATCAGATCTCCCCCAGATCTTTTGGCTCCACACATGGATTACTGCTCTGATATTCCAGAGGGCCAATTTTATCTCTTGCAATCCTTTTGCTCTTAAAATCTCTTGGGATTCTCCTTCATCTTGTCTGCTAGGGCAACCTCATGTCTTCTTTTTAGCCCTCCTGATTTCTTTCATAAGTGTTTTCTTGCATTTCTTTTCTCCATAAGGACCTCATTTGTTCCTAACTGCTTACACCTGCTGTGCACCTCATTTTTTTTCTCTGAACCAGGGGCTCAATATCTCCTGAAAACCAAGATTCTCTACCCCGGTTATAATTTACCTTTTATTCTGACAGGCACATTCAGGCTTTGTCTTCTCAAAATTTCACTTTTGAAGGCCTGCTACTTACCAAATACACCTTTGTCAGAAAACAGTCTGCCCCGATCCACACTTGCCAGATGCTTTCTGACACATCAAAACTGGCTGTTCTCTGATTTGGAATCTCAACTCACGGACCAGACTTATCATTTTGCATATTTACATTGAAACTAATGGCATTCTGATCACTAGATGCAAAATGTTCCCCTACACAAACTTCTGTTGCCTGCCCTGTTTCATTCCCTAATAGCAGATCCAGTATCTCACACTCTCTCATTAGGATGTCTAAGTATTGATTGCAAAAACTTTTCTGAACACATTTGATGAACTCTATCCCACCTAGTTCTTTTACAGTATGGGAGTTCCAGTCAATACATGGAAAGGTAAAATCACCTACTATCACAAAAAGTCTTGTATCACAATATCTGAATCAGGGTCTTTCGAAGGAGCTTCAAGCCTGGCCGGCAGTTTTGAAGCATGGTTCCTTTGAGGCCAACTGGGACACCAACTTCCCATAAGCAACAGCATGATAGTGACCAATTACATAAATTAGACTGTGGTGACCCCTTTGCTCTTGGAATCTTTAGCACACACCTAAGAGAATTATTGCCCCCGCCACCATACACCCCCCCTGCAAATAAAGAGCCTGTGCTCAAGGTCTCAGAAATTGGAATTTGAAGCTAGTTTCACTGACCTGGAGGTGGGAATGTTACAGCTGAGCCTCACTACTGTCACCAGATCACTGGCAGCTCTGTGCTTTTGTGATTATCTGAATGTGTTCATTGATCGCAGTTGGTGATGATGTACCTTCTAACTGAGCTTGAGTGAGATTAGGTTAATATTAGAGAAGGTTTGCCCTTATCTCTGTTCTTTTATTTCTATTCTGTGTAGGTCGTCCTAACTGAACAAGAACCAGTCCACTAATTGAAGTCTGCCCCCCTGAATTTGAGTCTGAAGTCACCTCTGTACTTCTCCCTGCTGTCTGCTGTGCAGTGTCATACGTAGTTTTCAGTATGGAGCATCCACAGGATCTCACTGGCAGTGACTCAGATATTGAAGCACAAAAAAGTGGCCTGGGTCACTTCAGCAAACCTTCCGGCACTGTCCCTCGCTCTGGGATTATACAGCTGTTCTGCCCGACCCAAAATGCAGGAATTAAATCAGGGAAGAAATGTGTCTCAGGATCTTGCAAAGCAGCTTTTCAGGACATGCATCCTTGCAGCATAATTGTCATTGTCTTTGTAGCACTCTTTCTCATTCTGGGCCTCATCCTACTGTTCTGGAATTATTATTGTTCCATTGTCCAGCATTTCTGTGCTGAATAAAGGATAATGTAAATAAATCACAGAGAAGCAAACTGGTATATGGATTTAAGACTCCACATCTTAACAGAAACTGTCCTGCCAAAGGGTCTCGGCCTGAAACGTTGACTGCACTTTTTCCCATAGATGCTGCCTGGCCTGCTAAGTTCCTCCAGCATTTTGTGTGTGTTGCTCCCACTTCTTAACTCCCTTTTAATCATTTCAACTGCTTAGGCAACTCAGTATTTGTAAACAGCTTGGCCTTTCATGTTTTCTGGTCAAGGACAGCACTGGTTGGGTATTGGAGGCAGTTGTGGATAGATCCTACCCCCTCTTAGTCGCATGAAGAATCCAATAGCTTTAATTATCTTCCACAATTAAGACTAGTATTTCTGTATCACCTTCCTCAATCTCACAATATCTTAAAGTGCTGCAGCCAATGAAATGGTCTCTAGCTGTAGTTACTGATATAATCATGGCAGCTAAACATGGGGAATCTCACTTCTACTCACTGGGGGTTTGGTCTGTTTCCGTCCAGCTGGACTAAAATTAACCAAAGCTGTAAGCTACACAGCCCATAACTCTTTTTGTTTGTTAAAGTAAGTGAGCATTGCAACACACATAAGGCAGTAGAAATAATATACTGGTAGTTCTTCTAGTATGTGCTTGTTGTATTCTTGAGAAAACTCAGATTATGGAAAATTATATTATTAAACAATTGTGTCAATGCAAAACAACTGGCAGGGGACAGAGAATTTAAGACTTACAATAACTAAGGTACTTTTCCTGCATAATTTTCAGAAATAGAAGTGTTTTTAATAGCTCTAAGTTGATTTTAATAGTGCAAACTAAAATGCTTAAAGCTGTATGTTACACAATTTAACAGATTAACCTTGCACAACATCAATAGAAGGGGTTGCTTGTTGGTGGTCTCCTGTGGTGAAACTGGCTGCCTAGATTACTGAGAACAAGTGAGGTTTGATTACTGTGATGAGGTTACAGAGAAACAGCTTTGTGTTCTGCTTGTCATTTGCCTAGTTCTTTAGTTCCTGATTGAAACTCTGTTATTACCAATGAAACTGTGTAATACTAATTGTGTTCTTTCATATATCATTTATGTTATGGCTAATTCAATTCTGGAAATGTACATTATTGCAGAACTAGCTGTATAAACATAAACTATAAAAGAGTAAGACATGAAATGCTACAAATTTAGTGCACTGACATGGCTTCTGACTCTAACAATCTTTTTCACACTTTATCTCCTAACTGAAAATATAGTTTGAACTTGCATCTATTTTTGTCCTAACTTTGTTTCTGAACACCGCTCACTCCAGTGACCCCTTGTAGCAGCTCAATCCTGTCTGTACAGGTGACTAATCCAGTCTGCACTTAGCTTACAAGTTGCTCTAACCTTGCCCCACATCCCTGATGGAACATAGAGCAATACCCACAATATTGTGCTGACCTCTTAACCTGCTCTAAGATTACAGAGCACGATTATGCAGAAACAGGCCCTTTAGCCCATCCGGTCCATGCAAAACTATTATTCTGCCTAGTCCCATCAACCTAAACCTGAACCACACCCTCTTCCCTATATAGCCCTCAATTTTTCTATCATCCATGTGCCTATCTAATACAATAGGATTGTACATAATACATCTTAATAGTTGATGGAAAATATTGTATTAGATATAATAGTTTAATTATAATATAAAAACACCATGACGATTGATGTGAACTGCACCCTTTTGATTGTACCATTTTTGACTAGCCTATTCCTTATGTTCATAAATTGTACTTTTTATCAACTTACAGAGAAATTGTTTGACTGTAAAGAACTCCTGTTGATCCATGCCTTATCTGTTGACTTGTAAATTCTCTGGCTTGTCTACTACACGAGTTCCTTGGCGATTTCCAATAAATAAATGTGTCTGATGTTTTTGTTTGTGTCTCTGTATAAACAACTCCTTTCACAGATTCTTCAACTCGCTATTTGTTTTAAAAGTTACTTCAGAAAGTTTCATGGGCTCTTGCGCCATCTGACAGGTTTAACTCTGTTTACCGTCAGTTAAATGCAATATTGTTACGGATTTGTCTTCCTTGAGTGACCAGTGCCCTGACAGTTAGTGGACTTGGTTGCTTCTTCCTGACCCACAACCATGTACATTAATTTTCATTGCTGCTGCTTCTGTTGAAAGCTTCTCCTTCACTGCTCAGAGTGGAGTACAAACGTTCAACACAAGCAGCTATATCTCTCTATGACTATGATTTTGTAATCTGATGTTATAATGGAACACTGTGATAATAAAAGAACAATTTTTGTCAGGCAACCTACATTGGGGAGGTAGAGTACATGACAGAATTTGATTATGTTTACATGATTGTTGCACTGGATTGTTCCCAGGATTCATCCCTGCTATCAGACTCCAGTTCATTATCACTGGCTTGTGTTGTGAAATTTGTTAACTTAGCAGCAGCAGTACAGTGCAATACATGATAAATATAGAAAAAATAAGTAAATCAATTACAGTAAGTACATGTATATTAAATAGATTGAAAAACAGTGCAAAAATAGAAATTTTATTTATATAAGTAGTGTTCATGGGTTCAATGTCCGTTTAGGAATTTGTATGGTAGAGGGGGAGAAGTTTTCCTGAATCACTGAATCCTGAATTCAGGTTCTTGTACCTTCTTCCCGATAATAACAATAAGAGGGCATGCCCTGGACGATGGGTGGGGGGGGGGGGGGTCCTTAATAATGGATGCCATCTTTCTGAGGAACTGCTCCTTGAAGGTATCTTGGGTACTATAGAGGCTAGTAGCAAGATGGAGCTGACTAATTTTACAACCTTATGTAGCTTCTTTCAGTCCTGTGCAGTAGCCGCAAACCACTCCCCCCAACAATCTCCCGTACCCGACAGTGATGCAGCCTGTCGCAATGCTCTCTATGGTACATCTATAGAAGTTTTAGAGTGCTTTGGTGACAAACCAAATCTCTTCAAAGTCCTAATGAAATATAGCTGTATCGATATGTTAGGACCAGGTTAGGTTCTCAGAGATCCTGACACCCAGGAACTTGAAATTGTTCACCCTCTCCACCACTCCTGATCCTTCTAAGAGGATCGGTTTGTGTTCCTTCATCTCCCTCCCGCGACTACCTCCTGCTTGTCTTGATCTCTGGAGCCTTGGTCTTTAGGCTCTGTCTGTAAGAAGGTAGTAAGAGTACAGCCAAATGATCTGACTTGCAAAATACAGTCTTGGAAAGGAACTATAGGCATTCCTTATGGTAGTGTGACAGTGGTCTAGTGTGTCGGGACCTCTGGTGCAACATTTATGTGCTGGTGATAATTGGACATGGTTTTCATCAAACGGACCTGGTTAAAATTACTGACAGTAAGTTGAAAAGTGTTGGGACAGACCGTTTCTTGTTTACAGACAGTGTCATGCAGTTTCGTGAGTGCTTGCTTACAATCAAGCACTGGAGAAATGTAAATTGTGGTCAAATTCACGGATGAGAACTCCTGAGGCAAATAGAATGGTCTACATTAAATCGTTAGTTGTTCTAAGTCAGGGAACAAGTTGGCATAACCCCAACATCTGTGCACCAATAAGAATTGGTGCACCAATAAAGCATACACCACCACCTTTTTCCTTACTAGAATTCATAGTAAGGAGTTAAGAAGTATTTCAAAGATACTAAAACCTGTAGATATCCAACTAAGAACTAACACTGGAGATAACTCTAGTGGGAATGACACTCATAACAGTGAAATACAACAATTAACAAGCCCAAACCAAGAGGAGAGATCAGATCATAAAGGAATCAATAGAAGGTTTAATAAGAGTACTATAGTGAACTAAATGCACCATCCCAAGATACATATCCTAGAAAAAAAAGAGCAGGAACAAGGGAGAGAAGCAAGGATCGAAATAGATCCAGAGAGAAAAGCCAAGAAAAGGAAAAGAAAGGTGTCCAGAGGTGTCTTGGAATCTCAGAATCAACCCCTACAATCACCACAGAGGAGGACGCAAGTCTCATTGGCCAAGCAGAGTGATCCCCCTTGTTATCCCACAAGAGTAAGAAATCCTCCACAGATTAAATTTTTAGGCCAGAATGGGACAATTTAAAATTTACTGTGCTGTGGATGTTGTATTAAATAGTATTCACACCAAATGCTAGCTGAACTCAGCAGGCCTGGCAGCATCTAGGAAAAGAGTACAGTCAACACTCTGGCCCAAAATGTTGACTGTACTGTTTTCCTAGATGCTGCCTGGCCTGCTGAGTTCAGCCAGCATTTTGTGTGTGTTGCTCGGATTTCCAGCATCTACAGATTTTTCTCTTACTTGGTATTAAATAGTATACTGTGTATATAATTGAGATGCATTCTATACAGTTGGAGTTTATAACTAAATGCAAAGGAGTGCTGTGTATTTAAGTAATACTTGTGTAATCTTGTTAATCTTGTGTATATTAAATTATTAATTATGGGTTATACTGTCCGTGCAAATATGTGAATTGCATACATCTTCATGCTATAACGTGATACATGCTCGGCTTGCTTAAAGTAAACACGAAGTTAAATTCAAATTCTGGACTTCCGTATCTTGCTTTGAATTAGTTTAATGTTTTGAAGTTACAAAACACGGCATTAACAATCACATTGGGACAGAACTTCAGATGCAGTTTTAGGGCAAAGCAGTGTCCTCAATTTAAATAAGGGCAATTATAAAGATACTAAGGTTAAGACAACTGGAAAGGACTGAGAAAATAGACAAAAAAAGGACTAGTAATAAGCAGTGATAAATATCTAAGCAGCTATTTCATGATGTTCCACAGAAGTTTCTCATAGTTAGAGAGAGGAACTCAGTAACAAAGATGAAACATTTGTGACTAACAAAGGAGCCAAAGGGAAGTATTCAAACAAACGAGTTCCCAAAATGACGAAAACTATGGTACACCAGAAAAATGGAAGATTTCAGGAGCTAGTGGTGAGACAGTAAAAAGCTAATAATTGTATTAGAAGTATAAGGAACTATAGTGAACACGTCAGCTGCAGCTGATAGTCTGAACTCAAGAACTTAAGAATTTAAAGTCTCATAGTCATCACTGAAGCTACAGCTGTATTTATGAAAGGTAAATGCCCCAGATGTCATGGTAGGATTTGAACTTACCTTCTGACTTTGTCCATGCCTCAAATTACTGGTCCAGTATTTAAACAACTGAAATGGTAAGCTTTTGCATCATATGTGAAGAATGGTTACTTGGCTAAAGTAGGGGGATTATGCTTTACCTGGAAGTTTATTACTTTGAAAATAGGTTTCATTTGG
Organism: Hypanus sabinus; assembly: GCF_030144855.1. Lineage (NCBI taxonomy): Eukaryota > Metazoa > Chordata > Chondrichthyes > Myliobatiformes > Dasyatidae > Hypanus > Hypanus sabinus. Next base: position 54,865,423 of record NC_082723.1, read on the forward strand.
ACATAAAAGTGATTTAGAAGAACAAAGAACATAGAATACTATAGCCCAATACAGGCCCTTAGACCCATGATGTTGTTGCCGACCATTAACCTACTCTAAGATCATTCTAACCCTTCCTTCCTTCATGGCCCTTCAGTTTTTTCTATCATCCATGTGCCTAGCTAAGAGTTTCTTAAATGTTCCTAGTATATCTGCCCTTGACAGAGCCTTCCACACAGTCAGCAGTCTGTATAAAAAAACTTACCTCTGGTATCCCGCCTATACTTTCTTCCAATCACTTTAAAATTGTGCCCACTCGAATTAGCCATTTCTGCCCAGGGAAATAATTCCTAGCTAGCTACTCAACCTGTCCTCCTTATCATCTTATACACCTCTACCAAGTCAACTGTCATCCTCCTTTGCTCAAAAGAGAAAAGCCCTAGCTCGCTCAACCTATCCTCATAAGACATGCTCTCTAATCCAGGCAGTAAATCTCCTCTGCACCCTCTCTAAAGTTTCCACATCCCTCCTATAATGAGGAAACCAGAACTGAACACAATATTCCAAGTATGGTGCAACCAGGGTTTTATAGAGCTGCAACATTACCTTGTGGCTCTTACATTCAATACTCTGACTAGTGAATGCCTGATTGAATTTGATTGAATTTTTTGAGGACGTGACTAAACCCATTGATAAGGGTAGAGCAGTAGATATAGTGTATATGGATTTCAGCAAGGCATTTGATAAGGTACCCCATGCAAGGCTTATTGAGAAAGTAAGGAGGCATGGGATCCAAGAGGACATTGCTTTGTGGATCCAGAACTGGCTTGCCACAGAAGGCAAAGAATAGTTGTTAATGGGTCATATTCTGCATGGAGGCCAGTGACCAGTGGAGTTTTTATAAATGACCTGGATGAGGAAGTGGAGGGATGGGTTAGTAAAGTTGCTGATGACACAAAGGTTGGGGATGTTGTGGATAGTGTGGAGGGCTGTCAGGAGTTACAGCGGGACATTGTCAGGCTGCAAATCTGGGCTGAGAAGTGGCAGATGGAGTTCAACCCAGCTAAGTGTGAGGTGGTTCATTTTGGTAGGTCAAATATGATGGCAGAATATAGTACTAATGGTAAGACTTTTGACAGTGTGGAGGATCACAGGGATCTTGGGGACCAAGTCCATAGGACACACAAAGCTGCTGTGCAGGTTTGAAACTGTGGTTAAGAAAGCATTCGGTGCATTGGACTTCATCAATTGTAGGACTGAATTTAGGAGCCGAGGGGTAATGTTGCAGCTCTATAGGATCCTGGTCAGAACCCACTTGGAGTATAGTGATCAATTCTGGTCGCCTCACTACAGGAAGGATGTGTAAACCATAGAAAGGGTGCAGAGGAGATTTACAAGGATGTTGACTGGATTGGGGAGCATGCCTTATGAGAATAGTTGAGTGAGCTTGGCCTTTTCTCCTTGGAGCGATGGAGGATAAGAGGTGTCCTGATAGAGTACAAGATAATGAGAGGCATTGATCGTGTGGACAGTCAGAGGCTTTTTCCCAGGGCTGAAATGGCTAGTGCAAGAGGGCATAGCTTTAAGGTGCTTGGAAGCGGGTACAGAGGAGATGTCAGGGGTAAGTTTTTTTTGTGCAGATAGTGGTGAGTGAGTGGAATGGGCTGCCAGTGGTGGTGGTGGAGGTGAATACGATAGGGTCTTTTAAGAGACTCCTGGAATGGTACATGGAGCTAAGAAAAATAGCGGGCTATGGGTAAGCCTAGGTAGTGGTAGTTCTAAGGTAAGAACATGTTTGGCACAGCTTTGTGGGCTGAAGGACCTGTATTATGCTGTAGCTATTCTATGTTTCTACACCAATAAGCATCCTTAACAACCCTATCAACTTGCACAGCAACTTTGAGGGACCTATGGACGTGAACCCCAAGATCCTTCTGTTCCTCCACATTAATTCAAGTTAGATCATGCTAGTGATTATTTCTGGATGAAACAGTACTATTCTGACTGTTTGCTATACACTTACATCTGCTATTTATTACGGTGGTGCCAGATGCATACACAATAATATAATCTACTTTTCTTCCTTTATATAACACATGAAATAAGACATTAATTGAAGTTTGTGGAACACTCTATGGCTTTCATTGTATAATCATCAAATAAAACAAGAAACCTTTTACGGTGAGATGGTCAGCATGACACCAGTTGTCAGGTTCCCATTCTGACATCAATATCCTGCACACTGCATGTACGAAGTTAGATCATACTAGTGATTAATCCACTTTTCAATACTGAGAATATATGAAATATTGCAGCTTTATGAAACTCTATTAGGCTGCATCTGGAGTGTTGCATTCAAGTATGGTCACCCGGGATGCTGCCTGGGTCAGACGGCATGTCTTGTAAGCAGAGGTAGGACAAACATCAGTTGTTTTCTCTGGAGTGGTGGACACTGAGGGACATAGATGGAGTGGGCAGCAGGTATCTTTTCCCCAGGGTCAAAATGTCTAATAACAGAGGGCATGCATTTAAGATGAGGGAGGGAAGTTCGAAGGAGATGTGCGGGACAGGTGGGTCCCAGAATGCATACGAGGAGTGATGGTGGAGGCCAGTATCATAGAGGCATTCAGAATGCTCTGAGATAAGCACGTGAATGTACAGAGAATGGAGGGATAAGGATGCTGTGTAGGCAGAAGGGATTAGTCAGTCATTTAATTTCTAGTTTAATTAGTATGGCAGGTAATTATGGACTGCCCCTCTGCAGTACCGTAGTATGTTGCCACTGATTACTCAATCACTACTTTTATCATTTAAACTCTGTAGATCAGATCTCTAGGCTGCAACATCTGTATCACTGATCATCCCTATCTCGAGGTTTGTAACGTGGCACAATTAGGGCAGAAAATCAGCTGGGGACACCTGCACATATTCAAAATTTTTGCCCATCCTGTGCATTCTTCCCCAACTGTAAGGCAGGCTTTCATATAGCTACTCTGAGACTGACATGTAGAGTTTGTTTAAAGTCTGATACCCCACCAATGATCACTGTGACAAAGACGTGGAAGATGGAAACTCTTCATCTAATCCTACACAATATAACCCTGTGTTAAAGGAAATTTGCCCTTAAGGAATTAACTCTTAGGGAATTCATGTGAAAAATTATATACAGAAAAATAATTTACCAAGGACAATGATTGCACAGTGGGAGGCCACAAAGCATTTGCTTTGGGAAACAGCAAAGCAGTAGTTTCTATTTATATTTGAATTTACTTAATTAAACATCCCATTTCTTCTTAAACATTTTCTATTTTGTCTAGGATACAAGCAGAATTCCCTTATCTCTAGACTGGATACCTACAGGGACAATATTGTTGAGAGAAACTTTTCCTGTAGAAATCCACCTCCACTCATAACATGGAATTCAATGGGGTATAAAAGGGACTTGCATTGTGGAAAATGGTTTTCTAGGAATGTAATTTATCAGTATTGTAGTGAAACTGAATTTATACAATACAGGAGACCATTTGGCCCATCAGCCAATGTTATTTCTGAGGGGAGCAATTCTATCAGTCCCATTCCCCAAATTCAGATTTCCTTTTTTTATTTAAGTATCCTTACAAAGTTTTCATTGTGCTGTATGTGCTATTAAGCTGAGATCAAATCAAATGCACCTGGAAACCTGTAAAATTCATATAGGATTTAAATAATTAAGAATCTTGTTTATTTTCTTTTACTAAGAATGTAGAATGCTTTGGTTCCTCAGTAGAAGATGCCAGATTTCCCATACTACCTAATGAATTAAGATGGGATTGATATTCCACAGGAGCATGAAAAAAAAGGAAAATGAGTTGGTGCTTGGCTGTGAGATTGTTGCTATGTTTTTAATAATGTGTACTTACTGCAGGTAAATGCAGAGGCACAATTTGTTTATGCAATAGAATTAATGTAGTCAAAGTTCTGAATATTTATTATTAATGATGTGAAAGAGAGAAATTTCCCAGTACTGATGCTGATATTAGACCTAGAGGAAGAACAGTGTTTCTGTCTATTTGAATGGAGAAGGCTGGCTATTAGCTATGTTATAATAGCAAAGCAGAATAATGTTTAACATTTTTAATAGTTTGAAATTTTTAATGATTTCAGAGAATCTTGGTTAGATTTGTGGGCAACTGTGCCCCTTCCCTCACACTACTGGAAGGCTATCACCATGTAGAGGCTTTGTGGAGCAAGTTGGCCATTTTAATTTAGATTTTTTATTTAGGTGGGCAGTCAGCATTGGAGCACTTCGATAGCATAAAATTTGATTAAAATGTTTTAATAAAATTGTGGTGTGAACAACCATGATTTTGATAAGGTAGCTCATTCTTAAGTTAAGTATTACAGACATTTATGAAGGAAGTTTAATAGTAAGAAGCATTTGGGTTGGTGATCTGTAACACTGTTAACTGATGAAAATGATAGGATGCTTAGAACTCTAATACACAAGTGCAAGGTTTATCTCAAATGGATGTGTGGAAAACTATCTTTATAAAGATCAGTTACAGCTTATCATAGTTAACTAATTCAACTTAAATGGGATTTTGACCAGTACTTAAATAAAACAATACATATAAGGTGTACTTGAGCTTCTCGAAGCTCACAAATAAAAAGCATGCAAGGAGACTGTAGGGCAATCCATAGGTCTCAATAAATATTCAGTGCTCAAATCTATCAATACACACAACTCCCCAGGTCAATCAAGGCATTCATAAACCAGAATGGGTTTCAATGTTCAGCTTGTGTACAGACACAAGAAAAAGTTGATGCCAAACTGAATTTGATTCCAATGGAGCAGCTATGTTATTTTCATTCTGCAGTAATGCAAGATTTCCCATCACTGCGGATCTGTGAGGCGATTTGAATTAACCTCTGGCAAGAAATTGACACCTTTCACAAACATTTTTGTTTTTTCTGAACCGTGGAGTCAAGCAGCAGGTGGCATGTGCCCAGTCCATCACACGCACAGCCTTCCCACCACTGATGGCATACACAGGATGTGCTGCCTTAAGAAGGTGGTGTGTATCATCTTGGATGCCCACCATCCAATTGTGCCCTCTTCTTGCTGTTACCATCAGGCAGGAGGTACAGAAGCCTGAAGAACTACACCACTATGTTCAGGAACAGTTATTTTCCTACAGCTATTAGCTTTTTGAACTGACCTGCACTGCCCTAACACTATCTCAGTAACGTAACATCCCTTGTACTACCATGTCTGATGGTTTCTTTCACTTTGCACTAAAAAGGTCTTGTTTTGAAATCCTTTTCTTCTCTCCCTCTCTCTCCCCACTGCCTTGTATAATTTACATTCTGTGTGCTGTCTGTAACGCTCTTTGCCAAGTAGGTTTTTCATTGTACCTGTACCACATATGACTTTAAAATTAGTAGTGGACTGCCTAGGAGAGAAGTTAGGGAACACTTTCAGCTGCATAATGTGGTTGAACTTTGGCACTCCCTTTAACAAACAGCAATTGCTATGTCAATGCAAGATTTTAGATGCAAGATTTATCTCTGGAACGATCTTGGTACATTCCACTTAGTGTGCATCTTTTAGGTAGGATCCCATAAGGAGAAGAGGAGGCAAACATGAAAACGACTTTATCCTATCCTTTGAGTGCGACTGTAGGGCGCCAAAATTGCAAATGTGATACCCTGTGCTACATCAAACTGAGAAATACTCCCTACACACACACAGCTCCACAGCAACACTAACACATAAAAGTCAATGCCAGTGAAGATGTAGAAGGTGGTTTCCTTAGAAATTTGAACACAGGGAAAATGAGGTAAATTTTAACTTCTGGCTTGTGTAAAACTAATATTGAGAATCAGCTATGTGTTACAGAATTGATTTTCACTTTAAAGAAAATGGATGTTTTCTCTACCAAGCAAGCAATTACAACAAAAATCTAATACCCAAGGAATAACTTGAAGATCTATCTATTATTTGGAATCTTTACTAATGCATTCATTTTAACAAAACCTGATTTATTGCACGTACTATTCCCAAGTATGCTATTTTGTTGGGATTATATAAATAAACCTAGTAGGTATTTCAGGAAGATAAGACTAATGCACGTTCTAGACACATTTCTGGAAAATGATAGGTTATGGATTATAAATTTGAAAGCAAGGTTTCTGCATTACATTTAACACACTTCATTAAAAACATCAATATTTTTCTGGAAGTCTTTTCAAAATCAGTCTTTACTGTGAATAGATCAGAATCAGCGTCATTGTTAAACATAGATATATTTTCATCCTGATTGCAAATCCAGATTGCTTATGGTATTTGAAATATCAGCAGAATTTAAAAAAGAGCTTTACATCACACAACCAAGATTAAATACCATTACTTCATGAACTGAAATAATTCAAGAAGACCCAGCTTCCCAGGGATATTATTGGTGTGCACTAAATCAAGCCTCGCCAATCACCCATGTCTGAATAGCAAAATGTATACAAGCTAGTTACGAAAAATAGCAACATATATCTACTGAAAAAATGAGTCTTGATTTCACAAACATAGCAAAATAAATTTTTGTGTAAACTTTACAAACATAGATTGAATATAATGTAAAATGTAAGCATAAATGACTGGAAAAGGCTATGTGAATGTTAATACAGCTGTAGATTAACGGTTTGTATTTCATGATTTGCCATTTTATTTTCAGCTGCTCATAACACCACAATATACAGTGAAAGTACAGTGTAAAAGGTCAAGCTCAATGGAATGTTTCATTCCAGTTGTAGTTTTACTGTCTCCACTTGACAGGTATTCAATATTCTTTGAATAATTCATGATTTTGAGTGAAATGCTCTTATGACACCAATTTTAACACCACTGAAGATAAAGCATTTCTACTGAATTTACAGCCTCTTGAAATGACTAAATTAACATGATTCATTCTGGATCCTGCTGTTGAAGTTTCCATGATAAAGCCTACATTCCAATGAAGAATTATACAAAACAAGGAAATAGAAACTATTATTTTGCCTTGGTTTTTCATGTTTTTAGATGATATGATATAGGAGCAGAATTAGGCCATTTGGCCCAACAAGTCTGCTCTGCCATGACTGATATATTTTCCCTCTTAGCCCCAATCTCCTACCTTCTCCCCATATCCATTCATGCCCTGACTAATCAAGAGTGTATCAACCTCTGCCTTAAATATACCCAATAACTTGGCCTCCACAATCACCTGTGGTAACGTATTTCACAGATTCACCACTCTGGCGAAAGAAATACTTTCTCATCTCCGTTCTATCCTGAGGCTGTGTGCTCTGGTTTTACGATTCCACCACCATAGAAAACACTCGCTGTTGCTATTCTGGTACACAGCCCGAGGCATTGTTGAATCAAATAACAACTGTATTTTATGCTCTCGTTATTTATTGCTATTTACTTATATTTTCATTTGCACAGTTTGTTGCCCGTTGATCTTGTTCACAGTTACTGTTCTATAGATTTGCTGAGTATGCCCCAGAAAAAGATTCTCAGGGTAGTATGTGGAGACAGGTATGTACTCTAATAATAAATTTTACTTTGAACTTTTTAAACTTTGTCAAACTTTATCGGGAAATTTTCTGACTCTAGGGAAAGCATCAAAATTAAATATTTGTCTCAGTGCTCAGATGCTAATGGAGTTTCAGATGGTAGTGGGATATGTAGAGAGATCTATCCACTCATTGTGGGGAATTCTCCTGACAATGCTGTGCCACTCTAGGGTGGGTGCTATTCAACATCATGTTCTAAGACCATCTGCAGTCACCTCCAGTTAAAGGTGAGCAGCTTGCACCAGCTTTGCTACAGCCATTAGGGTAGGTATGCTTTAGAGTATCAGATTGTGTAAAGAAACAGAACACCTGTGTGATTAACATAAACAAGAGTAATTAATTGAATAGTGAATAGTAAAAGAAAACTTCAGACTATAGAAATTGTAAATAAAAACCCAAAGAAAATGCTGGAAGCACTCAAGAGTTCATACATAATCAGAATCAGATTTAACATTACCAGCACATGTCACGAAATTTGTTGTTATGCGGCAGCAGTACATTGCAATGCATAATATTAAAATCTGTGAATTACAGTAAGTGTATATAGATATAATGAGTTAAAAGTAGTGCAGAAAAAGTAGTGCAGTAGTGTTAATCGGTTCAATGTCCATTCAGAAATCTCTTAGCAGTGGGGAAGAAGCTGTTGCTGAATTGTTAAGTGGGTGCCTCCTCCCTAATGGCAGCAATGAGAAGAGGGCATTGTTATGAGACGCTCCCAAACACGCCAGCTTCCGAGATTTAAACGCTCTAACTCTCTGGAGTACAGATAGCTGGCATGGAGATGTTCCCGTTAATTGATAATTGATGATCATGTTTTAGGCACCAAGAATTGTGTATTTAAGGAACACCTCAGCAAAGGTTTAGTGTTCAATCGTAAGCCTACCAGTGATTTCCTCTAGTGTTTGTTTTGAACTCAGCTTCTTGATCCTGGGTCTCGACTCCAGCCTTGGGTCCAAGCCATTCTCATCAAGGACTCTTGTCACAGGCATGTCCTGGGTGATGAGGGTCCTTAATGATGGATGCCACCCTATTGAAGCATTGCTCTTTGAAGGTGGCCTGGATGCTACAGAGGCTGGTGCCCATGATGGAGCAGACTTAGTTTACAGCTTTCTGCAATTTCTTTTGATCTTGCGCACTGTCCCACCCATACCAGACTATGAAATAGCCAGTTGGAATGCTCTCCATGGTATATCAGTAGAAATTTGTGAGTGACTTTGGTGAAATACCAAATCTCCTCAAATTCCTCATGAAATATAGCCACTGGCATGCCTTCCTTGTAACTGTATTGATCTGTTGGGGTCAGGATAAATCCTTAGAGATGTTGACACCTAGGAACTTGAAATTGCTCACTTTTTCCACTTCTGATCGCTCAATGAGGACTGGTATGTGTTCCCTCATCTTACCCTTTCTGAAGTCCACAATCAGTTCTTTAATCTTACATTGGGTGCAAGGTCGTTGCTGTGACACCATTCATCTAGCTGAAATACCTCACTCCTGTATGGCTTCTTGTGACCATCTGGAATTCTGCCAACGATAGTTGTGTCATCAGCAGATTTATAGATAGCATTTGAGCTGTGCTTAGCCACACAGTCATAGTGTAGAGATGATAGATCAGTGGGCTAAACACTCATTCTTGAGGTGTGCCATTGTTGGTTATCAGTGAGGTGGAAGTATTATTTCCGATCTGCAGGGACTGTGGTCTTCCGGTGAGGAAGTCAAGGATCCAGTTGCAGAGGGAGGTACAGAGGCCCATGTTTTGGAGCTTTTTGATCATACCTATAGGAACGATTGTGTTAAAAGCTGAGCTGTAGGCAAAAACAGAAGTTTGATTTAAGTATTAGTATTGTCTGGGTGATCTAAGGCCGCGTGAAGAGACAATGAGATTGCATCTGCTGCAGATTGGCAAATTGCAGTTGGTCCAGGTCCTTGCCAAGACAGGAGTTGATTCTAGCCTTAACCAAACTCTTAAAGCACTTCATCACCGTAAATGTGAGTGCTACTGGATGATAATTGCTAAAGCAGCTTATCCTGCTCTTGGGCACCGGTATGATTGTTGCCTTTTTGAAGCAGGTGAAAACTTCTGACTGTAGCCATGAGATTGAAAGTGCCTTTGCTATTGCAACTGACACAACATGCAGTATGAAAGTAGACGTATAATAATTAATCCATGGGGATCAATTTTTCTTCTGTAGCATCTAATCAATGATGATTACAGAGTTAAGCTTAGAAGCTAAAATAATATAGAAGTCCAGTCAATGCAACCTGTCCTTATCCAAAGAATATCCGGAAGTAGGGACATGGTCTCAGGATAAAATCTTCATAACTGTAACAGCAGAAAACCTTGTGACTGAGACAAGGAAATTTTTTTTCCTCTTAATGGCTTGTGGAAATACTCCACCACAGAAAACTAATGATGTTGAACTTTTAAATATGCAAAGCAAAGATGGATTTATCTTTGGACTATGGAAGAATCAAGGTGTGTCACGGTCAGTTAAGAAATGGAATTGAGACCAATTTATTACCAAAGCCTAATTTTGCAAATTTTTCTAATGTTCTAATTGAATCTCAATAACCACTAGCACCTGCGCCATAGTACCCCATTGTGATAACATTTGTGGGGATGCTGGTGGGTAGTATTCATATTTAAGGAAAGTGAACCTGATCATACAGGGGTTCAGTTCAATTCAAAAAAGGGGGAGGGTGGAAGCTGTGTTTACATAGGGAAGATTCTGGTTACTTGGAATGGGAGGCGGGTTTGTGGTGGAGTGACTGAGGCAGAGGTATACAACTGCACAAGTGGTGATGGAAAAGCAATTAACATTTCCATTTAAAGTCATCCCCACACTGTAGCCTTCAGGTTTCTGAAGGTATGAAGCTTTTTTTTCTGGCTGTATCAGTCATGTCCTCATTAAACATAATCCTTTCACAGTCACTAATGATGCAACGATAAGTGGGAATGCAAATTGGAAGACTCTCTCAATCACTCAAGCACATTCTCCTTATACATGAGTATGCTGAAGCCAGGGCAGGGAAACTGAACCAAACAGTTACTAGCTGCTCTGCAAAGTACTGGAGCAATTACTTCTGTGTCTGATTGTTATTCAGCAACTTTAATGATCCCAACAATATTTACTATACCGAATGTATTATTGAGCTAGGTGTATTTTAACAAGTAGGCTAAATGTCTTGATTTGGCTGGAACACTTTAAGTTTTTATATGAACATACCAGGCGACACCATCATTAGAATTTAAAACCTGAGAAGATTAAAAGATCTACTTTACTCACTGTGATGACATCTGCAATTCATGAAGAGAATTTGATTGTTTCAGAATTCTGCTGGTGTAGTCACTTTGAGGACTAGGATGAAGTTAAAGGAAAACATTTGAGTTACGTATATTTTGTTTTTTTGCTAAAATAACAATAGATCAGTGTTCCCTATTACTCTGATCTTATGCAAGTGCAATATTATCACCATGTGAGAATCTCTTAATTTGAAGCTGTTTGTGAGGGTTTAGTGTTATATTGTAAGTCAATATTTCACCAAGCCAATAGATATAATTTAGATTTTCAATAGGAATTGTTCTTTTTGTCATGTTTGTGTTATGGATACTGTTGGAGCATGTGACATACAGCTTGGAACTCGATCCAACGATTGAATGATAGTACTATACTGTGTCTGAAGAGCTGCCTCGTGGATATCAGAGACAGGGGTCTGTATAGGACCAAGAACACAAGCCAACTCGTGGAAAAGACCACAGACGAGACACAGGGTCATGAATCGCTCCTGATTGAGGCCACTGGATTGGCAGCTTTCAGACCCGGTTAGCGATTGCTCACTACGGAGGCCACTGAGGTGAATGCAGAGTGGGTCAGCGATCACTCCCAACGGAGGCCACCAGTCAGACCAGGTGTGAGTCATGAATCACGGAAGGATGGACTATTCAATGCTCTGAGATTTATGTGATTGGACTGCTCTTTAGATTGGTCTCCTTCAGTTTTTTGGCATTTTCTTTCTTGTTGCAGTTTGGCGTGTGGGTGATCTTTTTTTTGGGGGGGGGGGTGAGTGTGTTGATGCTACTGTCGCTGTTCTTTCAACATTTAAAAACTTTACACATAATTGGTGGAAAACAAGTACTTCACAAAGTGAACATATCACATGATTTCATTCAACTGTTATTGAAGAGTAGCAATATTACCTTACTATAAATAAATATATATGTAAATCTCATGTAAAATTGTTAAAGCCTCCCAGAGATTTTCTAGTTGAGAATGAGCAAGATCCTGCAAGGTACCAGGCCATTGCCTATGTAATCAGAATGACTTTCTCTATGTCAATAGCACTAAAAAGGATGATCTTTGCATCTTAGATGATGTTACATGTGAACTCAGTTTTAGGCAATGCACTTTCATTCAACCAGAAGCTATCTCTTTAGATTAAAAGTAGGCAATAAGGGTTTACAGGATTTACAATGTGTAAAAGACAAACTTAATTCATTGTAAATGCAAAGAACCAGCATGGCAGAGCTCATATCCTTAATGGACCTGGTTAAATATTACTGAAGACTTTTACCACTGTACAGAGTCACTGCTTTATCAGATGCTTAAAAAGTAATGTAAAATGGAAATGGAATAGATATCCTGAGGCTGTGTCCTCTCATCCTAGACTTCCCCCACTGTGGGAAACATCCTTTCCCACTTCTACTCTGTCTAGGCCTTTTAACATTCGAAAGGTTTAAATGAGATTCCCACTCACCCTTCTGAATTCCAGCGAGTACAGACCCAGTGCCATCAAATGTTCTTTGTAAGATGACCCTTTCATTCCTGGAATCATTCTTGTGAACCACCTCTGGACTTTCCAATGCCAGCATGTCTTTTCTTTGATGAAGAGTCCAAAACAGTTCACAGTACTCAAGGCGAGGCCTCACCAATGCCTTATAAAGCCTCAGCATCACATCCTTGCTCTTGTATTCAAGACCTCTTGAAATGAATGTTACTGGATGATAGAAACATAGAAAACCTACAGCACAATACAGGCCCTTTGGCCTACAAAGTTGTGCTGAACTTGTCATACCTTAGAAATTACTAGGGTTACCCACAGCCCTCTATTTTTCTAATCTCCATGTACCTGTCCAGAAATCTCTTAAAAGACCCTATTGTATCCGCTTCCACCACTGTTGCCGGCAGCCCATTCCACGCATTCACCACTCTCTGCGTAAAAAACTTAGCCCTGACATCTCCTCTGTACCTACTCCCAAGCACCTTAAACCTGTGCCCTCTTGTGGCAGCAATTTCAACCCTGGGAAAAAGCCTCTAACTATCCACACGATCAATGCCTCTCATCATCTTATACATAACTATCCCCATGCTGAACATCATGAATCATTGCCCAACAGACGACAAACAGGTTTTGGTGTAACTTCTTTGCCTCAGGTTAGAAAGCACATTGGACCAAGGTATGACCATGCAGCTCAAAGGGATTGTGAAAGTGTTTGAAAGCTGGGGTTTGACTACAGCAGTCTTTGTAGGTAACATAACTGAGAAAGCTTCTGGTATGTTACTCAGGCAGTTACTTGTGAAATGTGGTGATGTTTTAAGCCAGAAGAGAGTTCAAAGAGCTTCAAGGAAGTTGCAAGTATTCAGCTTTAGTGAGTATCAGAATCTGTGTGCATTAATGTTATTGTATGAACTTCAAGTGGTAGACAAAAAGCTGCTTGTAAAAATGGATGCAAAGACCAAAGCTCAGATGGATGAATGGAAGGCCAAAAAGGAGTCAATGGAGATACCAAATCAGAGGATTTGTCAGATGAAGTTGTGGATGAGGAAACCGAGGAGACATCAGATTGTAAATGGAGAAATAGATGGATTAATAAGAGAATGCTCCAGTGAACTAAATGGACCTTCCCGAGATCAAAATACACAAACTTGAAGAAGCAAAAGGAGGGAAAAGATGGAGAGAAAGAAAGGGATCGAAATGGATCCAGAGAGAGAAAAGGAGAAGAAAGGTGCTCAGAACTGTCAGAACCACTTCCTACAGTCTCAGAGTCTGAGATTGTTTCACAGCCACAGGTCTCACCTGCTAAGCAGAGTGATCCCCCTTGTTAGGAAGGACATTATCCCACAAGAGTAAAAAATCCTCCAAAGCAACCGAATCTTTAGACCTGAATGGGACAACTTAAAATTTACTATGCTGTGGATGTCTGTATATAGTAGTTGTAATATATAGTATACTGTGTATATGGTTGAAATGCATTCTCTATTGAGTTGGAGCTTATACCTAAGCAAGGAGGAGTGTCATCACGCTACCATGTGATATATGCATGGCCCAATTAAAGTAAACTTGAAGTTAGACCAACATTTTGGACTCCCGTGTCTTCTTTTGAATTAGTTTAATGTTTTGAAGTTACAAAACATAACAACTATGATACCATAAGAGGCGTAATTTGTTCTGTTTACTCTCATGTTTTCCCTAAAATATTAGACTAAGGAGAAAGTATTAGGAAGACTGGCTATACTGAAGTAATGTAGTCACCTGGTTCTGATGTGATAAAGGAATATTTTCTGGAGATTGCAAAAGAGTTTGCCATAAGCTTTCAATCTCCAGTAGTTACAGATGATATGCAAGAGGACTAGGGAACGGCAAATATGATGTTGTTGCACAGAAATCTGTATAAGGGCATAATAGTTTAACCTCAGTATGAGGGAAGCTATTAGAACCAATGTTCAGAACTAATTTAAAAGATTTTTCTGAAATTTGATCTACTATAGTGGAGCCAACATTTTAAAAGCAAATTTAGTTTGATTAACCTGAGTAAATGTTTGATAAGGTAACAGAAATGGCTGCTAAATGCCCTACATGAGATGTTATCTATATAGATTTTAAGAAGACAATTGGCAAAGTCCCAGACGGTTAGCATAAATGGAGCCAAAGAAACAAAGAAGTCAGTGAAAACATAGGTTGAAAAATAAAGATACAATATGCCTCAAGGACAGAAGGCAGAGTTTTACAGACTTGATGTTCCACAGGGATTATTATTATTTTTTGATATAGTAAAGACTAAGGCATGGATCTGCTGAATGCATTTTTGATATCTGCATGCAACACCATGCTTCAAGTTATGGAAAGCAGCTGTTAATAGGTTGCCCAAACAACATCAATGGACTGGGAAAAAGAACAGACATTTATCAAGGAAGAGGACTGCTGGCAAAACGTCAATGGAAATAAATAATAGTGATAGCAGGGAAATGCGAAGTGATGCTTTGTGACAATAAGAACAATATAGATAAAATGAAATAGAGTAGGCAGTGAAACATATGGAATCAGAATCAGGTACACTATCACTGGCATACTGTATGTCATGAAATCTAATATCTTGTGGCAGCAGTATATTGCAATACATAACAAAACTATAAATTACAATAAGAAACTTATATTAAATTAGTAGTGCAAAAAGTGAGTAGAAAAGGAAAAAATAGTAAAGTAGTGTTCATGGGTCCATTAACCATTCAGAAATCTATTGGCGATGGGGAAGAAGCTGTTCGTAAAACGTTGAGTGTGTGTCTTCTGCTTTTTTAGGTAATTTTTTCTTCTTCGTGACTTTTCAGATTTGATCGGAAGGATTTTTCCTCCTTTTTTTGAAATTATATCCTCAAATGGAATGCCCAGTCTTTTTTTTTGTTTTAGGTTAGTTTAGTGTTTTTTTTCTTTTTCTTAATACTGGCAATTTTGATCTTTTTATTTGAATTGTTAAGAGGAGTTGTGGATATTGAGGAGCTCAATATTATACTATATATGATTTTGACGGTGTACACTCCTTTTTTGTTGTTTGTACTTCCATTGGAATATGTATTTGATATAACCTCCTCTGATTTGTATTTGTCTTTATATATTTTTAAATCAATAAAAAAAGATTAAAAATGAAATGAGTGTGTGTCTTCACGTTCGTGCACCTTGATGGTAGCAATGAGAAGAGGGCACGTCCTGGGTGACGAGGGTCCTTAATGACAGATGCCATCTTTTTAAGGCATCCTTTTGAAGATGTCCTCAATACTGCGGAGTCTAGTGACCATGATGGAGCTGGCTGAATTTGAATTCTCTGTATCTTTTTTGCGTCCTGTGCAGTGACACCTCCATACCAGACAGGGATGCAACTAGTTAGAATGCACTCCACATTACATCTAGAAATTTGCCAGTGTCTTTGGTAACATACCAAATCTCCTCAAACTCCTAATGAAAATAGCTGCTTTCAAGCCTTCTTTGTAATTGTATCAATATGTTGGGCCCAAGGATAGTTCTTCAGAGATGTTGACACCCAGGAACCTGAAAATTCTCATCCTTTCTGCTGCTGACCCCTTATTGAGGACTGCTGCATGTTCCCCTTCCTGAAGTCCACAATCAACTCCTTGATCTTACTGAAGTTGAGTACAAGGTTGCTGTTATGACAGCAGTCAACCAGCTATTGTTGGCGGGCTTTTGGGGAGATCGGCGCGAGGGGGTGAGAGAGAGAGGACGCGATGCTGTAAACTGGGCGAGGAATGGACCCCAAGGGGGGGGGGGGTCCAAGGCCAGGAGGTACCCTGAGGAGAGGAGACAACAATAGATATGCTTGGTTGACCACTTCGGGTGGTCCTGAGCTGCGAGTTGAGGAGTTCAGAGGGGATCGAATGGTGGCCAGAAGACTTCAGGAATTGAGCTCCAACAGTTGTGCATGAAGTGGTTTGGACTTTGATAAGTTTGGCGCCTTTTCTTTATTTTTTTTCTTCATATATACTGTATCATTATTAATCACTTAGTTATAGTAACCTTTATAAATTGTACTCATTTAATCACATATGGTGTACTGTCTGTTTTTTGGCTCAGCTCCTCCACTGCCTGCCTGAGATTGAATGTACACCACTACCAGGATGATGGAGCCTTAGCTTTAAGTGAAGGCACAGTCTACAAAAGCAATAAGGTCAATTTGAATTTTTATAAAGCACTGGTTAACTCACAACTACAATATTAGGCCCACCTCCAGCCATCAAAAAGTCCTAAAAATACTACAGAAAGTCAAAAGCAAATTTGAAAATGTTGCACAATAACATGAGGTATAGAGAGTGTTTACAGTCATGATGGTCTTGGCCCAAAACATCAACTCTTTATTCCTCTCCATAGCAGCTGCCTGACCTGCTGAATTCCTCAGCATTTTGTGTGTGTGCGCACTCTGGATTTCCAGGATCTGCAGAATCCCTTGTTTACATTCTCTCTTCTTATTCTCTCCACCGACTCAAATGGGTTGTTCCTATTCAGCCTGCCCCAGTCTCTCATTGCTATACATCTCTTAAATCCTCTTTACAGAATCCTTTGTTAGATTAATTGCAGTGTAGCTGCTTGGTATATCCTTCTTCCATTTTAAACAATGGTTCCACATTGGGTCCTATCTGTTTTGGTTGAGTTCTATATTTGGGATAATAGTTAGTATTACAAATTACAAGGACAGATAGTGAAGATATATAATGGCTATCAAAAAAACTAATTCACTGAGATGGAAATACAAACTCTTAATCTCTTCACAAGAAATGGCTAGAAATTCACTTTTTTTGAAAAAGATTATTGCAAAAAATAAGGAAGATACTTACTTAATATGGAATGATGGTGAAGACTCTCTCCGAATCCTAGGATTAAAAAAGATATATTTTCTTTTTCATACTTTCAATAACAATATTACCACAGCAGCAGTGTGCGGTGGTCACAACTGCACTCTTATTGCTGCCGTGAAGCAATGGACATCTATCAGAGTGCTGAATATCAGATGAAGATGAAGAGGTACTCTCTTCTCACAAATATGGCTTTTGGTTGTAAATGATAAAGTGCTAGAACATTTCAGCAGATCAGATAAACAGAATTAGCATTTCAGGTCAGTGAAGATTTATCATATGAAGGGCTCTAATAAAAGATCATCATTCTGAAACAACGCTGTTCTGTCTCTCAACAGAGGGTGCTTTCTTAGCTGAATTTTTCCAGAATCTTCTGTACTTATTTCTGATTTCCAATAGCTACATATTTTATGTTTGGAAGTAGGAGCAATTCAGATGGCCCACAAAAGCTAGGAAAGTGGCTTTTATTCCACAAGATATTTCACAGAATAAGGAACATACTTGTCTACCGATCATTCCAGAATTATTTGTTTTTATTTCTGATTTCCAGCACCTACACATTCAATTTTGAAGTATGAGGTTCTGATCTCTGTGCTCATGGAAGGAGGTTCAATTTTTCATGAAATCATTTTTTCTTTACAAAATAAGGAAGATACTTACTTATGGAATGAAGGTGAAGGCTCCCTCAAAATCCTAAGACATCAGAATCAAATATATTCTATTTTCAACTTTTTCAAATATGCATTTAATCATTCATAAGTTCAGTTTATAGTTTTATTCAATCGTAGTTGTAGCATTGTTTCATTATGACATGCAGATAATATAAAGGCATATAGCTATAATTGCAATGCTGAGAAAATACCTTCATATTGACTACTGAACATGGTCCTGACATTTAAAAAAGTGTAATTTGTGGGTTTCCAATTCCTCTGTTTTTATTGTTATTAAAAACATACTCAAGATATTGGAATTTCTGGTAAGTTTGGCAGCTATTGGACTCTTTCTTGGTGCATTAAACAGGTGTTGCATGTGGTACTGGTACCTTATCAGGTGAACTGCACAAGTTAGGAAAGATGCAAAAACAACAATTGAAAGTGTTTGGGATGGCTTTCATTCTGCAAATTATTTATCAAAATTAGGAAGATATTTATCGTGGAATGAAAGGGAAGTGTCTCTCGGAAACCTGGTGAAATAACCACATATTATTTACTTTTTGATAACTATATTTAACCATTTTTAAGTTCAGTTTTCAGTCTCATTCAGAAGCATTGCTCCAGCATTATGATATTCCTGATCACAGAGATAAAATAGAATCAGAATCATAATCAGATTTATTATAACCATATAACAATTACAGCTCGGAAACAGGCCATCTCGGCCCTTCTAGTCCGTGCCGACACTTACACTCACCATGTTTTGTTTAATCTGTTAACTTAGCAGCAGCATTCAATGCAATGCATTATAGAAGGGAAAAAATAAATTACAGTAAGTATATATGGTATACATATATATATTGTAGATTAAACAAATATTTAAAAAATGTGAGGGAGTGCCTATGGGTTCAATGTCTATTTAGGAATCACATGGCAGCGGGGAAGAAACTGCACCAGAATTGCTGAGTATGTTCCTTCAGGTTCTGCACCTGCTTCCTGACGGGAACAATGACACGAGGATATGTTCTGGGTGATGCGCGTTCTTAATAATGGACATCACCTTCCTGAGACATTGCTCCTTGAAGACATATTGGATACTATGGAGGCTGGTACCCAAGATGGAGCTGACTAATTTTATGACTTTCTGTAGCTTCTTTCGATCCTGTGTAATTGCCCCCCGTCACTACTCAATACCAGACAGTGATGTAGCCTGTCAGAATGCTCTCCATCTATAGAAGTTTTTGAGTGTTTTAGTTGGCAAACTCCTAATGAAATAGAGCTGCTGTCTTACCTTCTTTATAGCTGCATTGATATGTAGGGACCAGGTTAGAACCTCAGAGATCTTGACACCCAGAAACTTGAAACTGCTCAATCCCTCTTCCCTTCTGAGCCCTCTGAGGATTGGTTCGTGTTCCCTCGTCTTTCCCTTCCTGAAGTCCACAATCAGGTCTTTTGTCTCACTGATGTTAAGTGCAAGGTTGTTGCTCTGGCACCACTCAACTAGCTGGTATCCCTCACTCCTGTATGTCCTCTCATCTCCATCTGAGATTCTACCAACAATGGTTGTATCATCAGCAAATTTATAGATGGTAGTTAAGCTATACCCAGTCACACAGTCATGGTTATGTAGAGCAGTGGGCTAAGTACATACCCCTGAGGTGCACTGCTGTTGATCGTCAGCAAGGAGGAGGTATGATCACCAATTCGCACAGATTGAGATCTTCCAGTTAGGAAGTTGAGGATCCAACAGCAAATGGAGGACCGGAGATCAAGATTCTGTAACTTAACAATCAAGATTATGGAAATATCGGTGTTAAACGCTGAGCTGTAGTTAACGAACAGGTGATGCCTCACCTTGTGTATTGTGAACAGTTTTGGGCCCCTCATCTTAGAAAAGATATGCTGGCATTGGAGAGGGTCCAGAGGAGGTTAACAAGGATGATTCCAGGGATGAAAGGGTTATCATATGAGGAACATTTGATGGCTCTGGGGCTGTACACACTGGAATCAGAAGGATGGGGGGGGGGGGGGGGCGGGATCTCATTGAAACATTTTGAATGCTGAAAGGCAAAGTGGATTTGGAAAGGATTTTTCCCATGATGGGAGAGTCTAGGACAAGAGGGAACAACCTCAGGATAGAGGGGTGCCCTTTCAAAACAGAGATGCGGAGAAATTGCTTTAGCCAAAGTGTGGTGAATTTGTGGAATTTGATGCCACATGCAGCTGTGGAAGCCAGGTCATTGGGCATATTTAAGGAAGAGACTGATAGGTTCTTGATTGGACATGCATCAAAGGTTACGGAGAAAGCTGGGAACTGGGGTTGAGGAGGAGATAAAAAAAATGAATCAGTTATGATTCGATGGGCCAGATAGACT
The DNA here is from genome assembly GCF_030144855.1 of Hypanus sabinus. Taxonomy (NCBI): domain Eukaryota; kingdom Metazoa; phylum Chordata; class Chondrichthyes; order Myliobatiformes; family Dasyatidae; genus Hypanus; species Hypanus sabinus. Next base: position 54,885,655 of record NC_082723.1, read on the forward strand.
AATTTTGCTCCTATGTCTTATGGTCTAACAGCATCCGGACATAGGTGTTTGTATTGTCCAGGTAATCTAAGGCTGTGTGAAGAGCCATTGAGATTGCATCTGCTGTAGACCTATTGTGGTGATAGATTTCAGTGGGTTCAGGTCCTTGCTGAGGTAGTTCATTTTGATCATGATCAACCTCCCAAAGCATTTCAGCACCATAGATGTGAGTGTTACTGGGCGATAATGATCAAGGTAGCTCACACTATTGTCTTTTAGAAGCAGGTGGAAACTTCTGACTGTAGCAGTAAGGGGTTAAAAATGTCCTTGAATACTCCCGCCAACTGGTTGGCACAAGTTTTCAGAGCCTCACCAGGTACTCCATCAGGGCCTGATGCCTTGCAAGGATTCCCCCTCCTTAACAACAGCCTAACATCGGCCTCCATGGTCACAGGGTCACCGGGTGCAGCGGGGATCTTCACAGTTGTAATCTTATTCTCTTTCCAAACGGGCATAGAGGGTGTTGAGCTCATTTGGTAGTGAAGCATCACTGCCATTCCTATGCATGCTATTGAGTTTCACTTAGTACGAAGTAATGTCCTGCAAACCTTGCCAGAGTTGACGTGCATCCGATGTTGCCTCTAACCTCGCTCAGAATTTTCTCTTCACTCGAGATAGCCCTTTGCAAATCAACCCTGGTTTTCTTGTACAGACCTGGGTCACCAGACTTAAACGCCACAGATATAACCCCCAACAGATGATGTACCTCTTGGTTCATTCATGGATTTTGGTTTGGGAACCAAAATATACTTTCATTTATGATTGAATAAGGTCTCGAAATTTAAAAAAAAATCTGTATTTTTTGTGTAAAACAAATTGTTTTTTTTTAAAAGCATTCTTAGGATGGGATTTTTAGTAAGATTGGCACAGCCCTCAACAGCAATGAAGTGCTTTGTGTGGCTGGTTATGGATTGTATTAAATCCCATGTTCCTGTTACACTGGACGCTTCCAGTTTACGTCGCTCAAATCGGTCCACTGATGATGCCATAGCCTCTGCATTCCATTTCATCCTGCACCACCTGGAAAATGGTGCCTTATATACCAGGATGTTGCTTATCAACTTCAGCCTGACATTTAATACGATCGTCATTCAGAAGCTGGCAAGTAAACTGTCCTTGTTGGGTCTCAACATCTCTTCTGGATCCTGGACTTCTTGGCAGAAAGGTCACAGTTAGTCCGTTTTGTCGTAAACATCTCTAGATCCATTATGTTGATCACTGGTGCTTCCCATGGCTG